>NC_081355.1:20169386-20480646 GCF_030684315.1 Stegostoma tigrinum | reverse complement strand
CTATCTCCCCACCTACATGCACCTTTACTGGCTCCATCCCCACCTCTTGGACCTGTCTCCCCTCCACCTATCTTCCCCCCACCATTTCTGAAGAAGGGTCTAGGCCTGAAATGTCAGCCTTCCTACTCCTCTGATGCTGCTTGACCTGCTGTGTTCATCCAGTTCTATACCTTGTTATTACCTGAAAATGTGCCCAGATGAAATTCATCCTGGGCAGGATCATGTTGTGATGTTGAACCAATGTGCCATTTTGGGGAAGTTGCCAGGTGTGAAAACATGCTTCCCTCTTATCCATTGATATATTACCCAATTGAATTGGTCCAATCTGTTGGTGAAACAGCCTTTTCACCGTTTACCAATGATTTTACTACTAATAAACATAAGACTTTGTAGAACAAAGTACAATTTTATTCATTGTCTTTGTGATTTTCACATAGATTGCTCATTCTGGGGACTAATCTTTGATTCCTGATGATTTCAGAGGGGTGGGAAACCTGGCCCCCATTGTGATTCATAACTCAAAAACACAGCAATGGCATTTAAATTCTCAATGGATTATTAAGGCCATGGAGAAAGGGGGTATAAAGAAATGTCTTTTTGCCATTGCAAATGTAAGTTGAATGATTCATTTATCACTGTTCAACTGTGAACTTTTAAAAAACAATAAATTTTTTTCAAAGATGCTTTGACCTGTTTACTAAGCATTGGCTCTACCTCACGTCAACATCTGTTGTTGCTTCTCCATCATTATTGAGTACAGGTGTGGCCTAAGTAAAGTCAGCTGTGGGCAGTAACCAGCTGGACTACATCAATCCCCCCTGCTGCTCCTTCAAAACAGTGCTGAAGTGTTGTTGGCATTCCTTTTTCTGGTACCAGGGTGTCTCCACTAATTGCCAAACCCATGGGAGGAAATAGTATTGGAAAGAAATATTTCAAAACTGGCACACAGCACGATGCTCCAATTGTGTATGTTATATATGTGCAGGATGTTGATGGATAATGAAATCAAGGTGTTTAAGAATTCAGTGGAAAGATGTGCATTTATGTTAAGGCCCTTTCATGACCTAAAGGCTTCTTTAAGAGTTTTACTACTAATTAAGCATTCTATACCTCTTGTAATATAAGAAATATTTGGTGACAGAAATAGTGAGGAAAAATGAGCAGATAATTTTTTTTGTTGTTAGCTGCAGAGGAACCATTTCCTAACCCAAACCATCTTTTGAATTATGGTATGGCTTCAGGAGTGAAATCAGGAAACACTTATTCTCCTGCAGTGACCGTGAAAAACTGGTATTCTGTGTCGAGGCTAAGAATTAGTATTTTTGCCAGGGCAGAGCAAAAGGATATGGGGACAGGTGGAGCTGAGGCACAGATTGGTCATGATCTAATTGAATGATGGAGGTCACCTGATCAAATGAAGGTCCTGAGTTCAGCTTGCCTAAGATCAATGGTACAATTTTCAATGAGGCATTTTCCTAATTGCCTTTGTGTTTGTTATCCTATTAAGGATGGTCAGTGGGCCCCTGATACTGCAGGTCCAATCAGAGGCACCATGGCTCTGCGGTCCCTCTGGTAAAGAGAGTTGCTCTTGAGGTGTGTTCAGAACTGCAAGGGCACCTCTGTATGGAGGTGGCCTTATTAGCTAACACAAAGGTTTCAATCAAGACATTTGGAGGAGACAAGGACGTTAGTGGGCATGGGGAACCCTTCTGCAGGTCCATTTGCTGAAGAGGCTGTGGTTTGTCATTCTCTCTCCCCTCTCTTTCCCCCCCCCCCCCCCCGATTGTCACCAATCGTCCTTGATTGAACTGGAGACTTCAGCAAAGCGTAAGCAGAAAGAAGATAGTCTCTGACATCAGTAACTGCTGGCACTGATTCAAGATGGTTTCTCTACTGGGCCTTAATTGAAAAATGTGGCCACTTTTCAAGTCCACTTCTAGGTGAACTCTTGAGAGTTGGGAATATTTTGGAAAAGCTTTCCTGCAGTGACTCCCTACTATTTGACTAGATTAAACCCCTCTGAACGCCACCTTGAATCTCATCTCCAATGAGTCAAGAAAGAACCAGCCAATGTCTCTCATTTTCTTCCCATGTTTTCCTTACCTTGCAGATGGTGATTCCCTTGGGTAAGTTTTAGCTCATGTTTTGCCTTAGATTGTTTTGGTTTATCAACCGTGTGTGTGTGAGAGAGAGAACCATGGAGATAACGATAATCCTTCCAACAGGATTCTGGCAAATTTGAGGGCAAGGTAAGTCGCTCAGACTGGACCTCTCACTCTGCTCACCGGTTCCCTTTTTCCTCTTCCTTTCTTTTCCTTCTCTCTCTGCAGTAATTCTATACATTCCGCACACCCCCGCCCTTTTAACTGTCTAACTAAGGAGTCAGTTCACGACCGGGAACACTCTGGAGGGAGTTGAACGTGTGGGCCGGGTCCTGCAGCAAAGAGCGGTGAGAGTGGGGCCGGTGAGGGGTCAGTGGGTGGGTGGCGAGAGCGGGGCCAGTGAGGAGTGGGCAGTGGGTGGCGAGAGCGGGGTGGGGGTGTGGGTGCAGTGAGGGTGGCGGCGAGAGCGGGGAGTGGGCGAGGACAGTGAGGGTGGCGGGGGGCGGTGATCCTCCTAAGTGCCCTATCGACTGGAGCTGCGCTTGCAGAGCTATGAAGATATGATTTGGGACTCTGGAATCTGGACGTTTCTCTTTTTTTTCTTGTTGCTCAATTCTAGTTTTAGTAACCAAGTGGGCACCAGTGAAAAGTGACTGTGTGCACTCTTTGCTGTGCTTCTGTATTGCTATACTTGGTGCGCCTGACAAATAAATAAATGGAAGGTTTTTTCCAGCAATTGGACATTGCAAAATCGAGAACAGGAACGTTGTTTAATTTTAATTACAGATGCCAGTCATTATCTCCCCTCAACACCACGTTCAAATGTCAGCATCTCTCCAGGGTCTGAAGGCAGGAAGTGATGTGAAGCTCCAAAAAAAAATGGGTTGTGTTGTTAAGTTGTATTCAGCTCAAATGATTAAAAAATTACAGCATTGTGCTTTCTCTCCAGATTAAATTTATTAACCAAAGCATTTGATTTATAACATGCATCACAAACTTTATCATAACTTTGTTTGAAGATACAAAGACGCTGTCTGAATCCAAAGCGTGGACCATTGCTTGTATTCAATACCTAGACACAGCAAGCCAATTACCCCCTTTGGGCAAAACACTAGAGGAATGATGGTGTTCTGAACAACACCCCAATTAGCCTCCCCTTGTCTAAGGACATCAGGATAAGATACTTTGGAGGAGGAAGTTGGATGATGGAAGATTGTGGGAGGGTTCGGGAGGGTGCACAGAAGACTGTAGACTTGATTGTGTTGTATGGCTAAACCTGTTGGATTATAACCTGGTATCATGTGATTTCTGACTTTTAGTTTAGTCAGATAATAAGTTGCAGTTGAAAAGGCTGTTCCAGGTAATACCCAAACATCAATCTCTCCATTCCATGTTAACCTTCTTTTGTGACACCAGACATGTACACGATGCTCCTGTCCCTCTCCACCCTCCAAAACCCTGGGTCTTGATTTTGTGTTTGTTTTCAGCAGAGGTGATCTATTCTCTGCTGACTATGGCATTAATACCCATTCTGATATATATTACTTTTCTACCAGAAGCCCTCCTATTGCGTTTTGCTTTGAGCATCCTTACTATCTGTTCCAGTTACTTCCTCCTCCCTTTTAGTGAGGAGCAATTTCCAGACACTGTCAGTTTTGAAGAAGGGTCAGGGCTGGTTGAACACAGCAGGCCAAGCAGCATCAGAGGAGCAGGAAAGCTGATGTTTCGGTCCTAGACCCTTCATCAGAAATGGGGGAGGGGAAGGGGGCATGTTCTGAAATAAATAGGGAGAGAGGAAGAGGCGGATGGAAGGTGGTTAGAGGAGAAGATGGGTGGAGATGAAACAGACGGGTCAAAGAGGTGGGGATGAAGCCGGTAAAGGTGAGTGTAAGTGGGGAGGTAGGGAGGAGATAGGTCAGTCCGGGGAGGACTGACAGATCAAGGGGGTAGTATGAGGTTTAGTAGGTAAGAGATGGGGGAGGGGAGGGGTGGGAGGAAGGGCAGGTTAGGGAGGCAGGGCTGAGCTGGGCTGGTTTTGGGATGCAGTAGGGGGAGGGGTGATTTTGAAGCTTGTGAAGTCCAATTGATACCATTGGGCTGCAGGGTTCCCAAGCAGAATATAAGTTGCTTGTTCCTGCAACCTTCGGGTGGCATCATTGTGGCACTGTGGGAGACCCAGGATGGACATGTTGTCTGAGGAATGGGACTGGAAGTTGAAATGGTTTGCAACTGGGAGGTGCAGTTGTTTATTGCAAACCGAGCGTAGGTGTTCAGCAAACCAGACCCAAGACTCCGCTTGGTTTCCCCGATGTCGAGGAGTCCACAACGGGAGCAGCAGATGCAGTATACCACGTTAGCAGATGTGCCGGTGAACATTTGCTTTATATGGGAAGTCTTCTTGGGGCCTGGGATGGGGGTGAGGTGTGGCGGCAGGTATAGCACTTCCTGTGGCTGCAGGGAGAAGTGCCGGGTGTAGTGGGGCTGGAGGGAAGTGTGGAGCAGACAAGGGAGTCATGGAGAGAGTGGTCCCTCTGGAAAGTAGGGAAAAATGTCTTTGGCAGTGGAGTCAGATTGCAGATGACAGAAGTGTCGGAAGATGATGCGTTGGATCCAGAGGTTGGTGGGCTGGTATGTGAGGATGAGGGTCATTCTGTTTCGGTTGTTATTGCGAGGAGTGCGTATGAGGGATGAGTTGCGGGAGACATGGTCGAGGGTTTTCTCGACCTTGGGGTGTTGCGGGCGGGGGTGGGTTGGTGTAAGTTGTGGTCCTTGACAAACAAGGACATCTGAGATGTACGGGAGTGGATACCTCTTCCTGGGAACAGATGCGGTGGAGGCAAAGGAATTGGGAATAGGGGATGGCATTTTTGCAGGAAGGTGGGTGGGAGTAGGTGTATTCTAGGTAGCTGTGGGAGTCTGTGGGCGTGAAATGGATATCGGTTTCTAGGTGGTTGCCAGAGATGGAGACAGGTCCAGAGAGGAGATAGAGTTGGGGTGGAAACTTGGTGAAGTGGATAAACTGCTTGAACTCATCGTGGGAGCATGAGGTGGCGCCGATACAGTCATCAATGTAATGCAGGAAGAGGTGGGGTTTAGGGCCAGTGCAGGTACGGAAGAGGGATCGTTCCACGTAACCAACAAAGAGGCAGGCATAGCTTGGGCCCATGTGGGTACCCATGGCCACACCTTTTGTCTGCAGGAAGTGGGAGGAATTGAAAGAGAAGTTGTTGAGGGGAGGCGGATGAGGGTGTCAGTGGAGGGGGACTGGTCGTGCCTGCAGGACAGGAAGAAGCAGAGGGCCTTTAGTATGGGGAATGCAGGTGTATAGGGACTGGACGTCCATGGTAAAGATGAGGTGTTGGGACTGGGGAATTGGAAGTTCTGGAGGAGGTGGAGGGTGTGGTGGTGTCATGCAACTCATCCCTCACACGCCCTCCCCGCAATAACAACCAAAACAGATTCCCCCTCATCCTCACGTACCCACCGCATCATCCACCGACACTTCCGCCATCTACAATCCGACCCCACCACCAAAGACATATTTCCCTCCCCACCCTTATCTGCTTTCAGGAGGGACCACTCTCTCAGTGACTCCCTTGTCTGCTCCCCACACCCGGCACTTTTCCCTGCAACCGCAGGAAATGCTACACCTGTCCCTATACCACCACCACCACTGCCCCCCCTCTTTCCCCCCCCCCCCCCCATCCCAGGCCCCAAGAAGACTTTCCACACCAAGCAGATGTTCACTTGCACATGTGCTAATGTGGTATACTGCATCCGCTGTACCCTTTGTGGCTTCCTCTACATTGGTGAAACCAAGCGAAGGCTTGGTGACCGCTTTGCAGAACACCTATGCTTGGTTTGCACTAAACAACTGCACCTCCCATTCACGAACTGTTTCAACTCCCTGTCCCATTCCTCAGACAAAATGTCCATCCTAGATCTCCTGCAGTGCCACAGCAATGCTACATGAAGGTTGCAGGAACAGCAACTCATATATTCCGCCTGGGAACCCTGATACCATTGGGCTGCAATGTGGACTTTACAATATTCAAAATCTCCCCTCCCCCTACCACATCCCAAACCCAGCCCAGCTCATCCCCACCTCCCTAACCTGTCCTTCCTCCCATCTATCCCCTCCTCCCACCCCCATCTCCTACCTACTAACCTCATCCCGTCCCCTTGACCTGCCCGTCCTCCCTGGACTGACTATCTTCACCGTTCCTCCGTACCTCCCCACCTACGTTCTCCTTTACTGGCTCCATCCCTGTCTCTTTGATCTGTCTGTCTCCTTTCCACCTACCTTCTCCTCTATCCATCTTCAATCCGCCTCCCCCTCTCTCCCTATTTATTTCAGAACTCCCTTCCTCTTCCCCCATTTCTGATGAAGGGTCGAGGCCCAAAACGTCAGCCTTCCTGCTCCTCCGATGCTGCTTGGCTTGCTGTGTTCATCCAACTCCACCTTGTTATCTCAGATTCTCCAGCAATTGCAGTTCCTACTGTCTTTGAAGAAGGGTCAGTTTGAATTCAAAATGTTTCTTACAGCATTGTGGTTCAGTCGTTAGCACTGATGCCTCACAGTGCCAGGGGCCTGAGTTCAATTCCAGCCTCAGGTGACTCTGTGTGGAGTTTGCACTTTCTTCCTGCATTTGTATGGGTTTCTGCCAAATCCTGTAGTTTCCTTCCACTGACCAAAAATGTGCAGGTCAGGTTGATTAGCCATACCCAAATCCAAATTGCCCAGGAATGTGCAAGTTAGGTAGGTTAGCCATGCTTAAAAAAAACCCATGCAATGTTATGGGAAGGTATGGGGAGATTGTGTCTGGGTATGATGCTCTTCAGAGGGTCAATACAGACTCAGTGGGTTGAATGACCCCTTTTGTGCACAGTAATGATTCTATGATGCAGATGGTGCTGGCCCTGCTTTTCTTTCAAATCTCTAACATCCACTGTATTTTGCTTTTATTTGCAAGTTTTCCCTTTTCTTCTCCTTGCTGTTCTGGCTTTTCCCATCTGAAAGAATAAGGGTAATTTAATAAATGATTACTTCAATTTATAACACACTTCCCTCTGATTCAGAGGCAATTTGCTCGTGCGTCCATAAATCCCTGAAAGTAACAGAACAGGTAGACATGGTGAATGACAAGGCATGTGAAATATCTTTCCTTTTATTAGCCAAGTCGTAGAATAATGAGCAGGTTACCTGGAACTGTATGCAACACTGTTCCATCGCAGCTAGAGTACTGTGTGTAGTTCTAATCATTGCCTTGCAGGTTGGAGCACACTGGAAGGAGAGACTACAACAATTTATTAAAACGTTGCCAGGAATGGATTTTTTTTAACTATTGTGAAAAGTCACGAAGACAAAATAAATGGTTATTTGCTTTGGAATCGAGGATGCTGAGAAGCAACTTAATTGGAGTGTCCAAAATTATTAGGGTTTAAAAAGAAAGGATAGTAAGGACTTATTTTTGGTTACCAGAGAGGTCGGTAGTCAAAAGGAATGAATTTTAAGAAATTAGCAGGAGAACTCGGGAACTTGTTTCACCCAAAGAATATTAAGCATCTGGAACTCAGTGCCTGAAAGGATTGTGGAAACAGAAGATTTAATTGTATTTAAATAGTTATAAGACAAGCATTTTAAATGTCTATAGGTTGAAGGACTAAGAGCTGGAAAGTGGGAAATGGGATTCAGTTAGAAATGCTGGTATGGACCTGATGAAACTAATGGCTTCCTTCTGGGAAAAGTTTAGAAAATTTTGCGACAGCAACATCAAACTGAGGCTCCCTGTGTCAATTGATGGCTGCTGTTTCAAAGGCCTCCTTGTATTGGACCAAAATTTTTCCCATAACAAATGAATAAGTCACTTCTCATACTGTTGTTATGGGAGGTTGTTGTACACAAATTGGCCACATTTTTTAACATAAAAATAATGATTACACTTTATTATAATTCATTGCAGCACTTTGGAACTGCCCAAGGATGTGAAAGAAGAAAAATAAATCCTAAATTTTCCATTTCTAAATGACCCACTTTTTTTTGACAGGGTCAAGAAGAGAATTGCTTTCTGGAATAAAAATCGGAAAGCTATGTTAAACTTATTAAGTAGGTTTGTCCCTTATCAGCTCACAGAAAAGGGGATTGATTTGATAATGAGTTAATTTTCATGCTTTCTTTACCCACAATGGCTTGGGGCAATGTAATAATTCGACATGAATCAAAAAACTTGCGTTTGAGATGACGTGCTTGTATCTGTTTGCCTCTTACAATGTACTCTTGAGGAGGAAGCAGCCAGTTTTATTGAAGTACTTACTGGAAAATCCCTGAATGGATAATTGTTTGAAGCTTAGCATTCTGACTAGAAATCACAGGAAAAAATAATGACACGAGGAAAGTCAATCAGTCCAGTGGGATGTGGGAAAGAAGCCTGGTCACCTTAATCTCAGATCTAAGCATATTCTTCTTTAATGAAAGGTCAATCTTTATCTATTAACAATTCTATGTAGCACATTGGGATGCTTTACTAAGTTAAATCTGGATATAGATGCAAGTTGCTCTTGTTGGTGTTGACCTGACTTACTTCCTTTGGGCATGGGGCTGCATGGTGGCTCACTGGTCAGCACTGCTACCTCACAGTGCGAAGGAGCCGGGTTCGATTCTAGCTTTAGGCAACTGACTGTGTGGAGTTTGCATTTTCCCCATATCTGTGTGGGTTTCCTCCAGGTGGTCCAATTTCCTTCCATAGTCCAAAGATGTGCAAGTTAGGTGGATTGGCCATACTAAATTGGCTTGTAATGTCCAAGGATATATAGGTTAGGTGGATTAGTCGTGGGAAATGCAGGGTTACAGTGAGTAACAGTGATAGGGTAGGGGATGTTCTGGGTGGGATGCTCTTTGGAGGATCAAATGGACTGCTTCCATTCTATTGTTCAGTCAGTTGTTAATTGACGTGGGACCAAAGAGGTCAGTCTTAATGCAGGAAAATACACACACATGTGTGCAGACACATGCACACAGATACACAGCTAGCGACTTCAAGGAAGGGGATTTCCAGGATAGGGCCTAGGCAGCTGAAGGCACAGATGGCAGTAAGCAGTTGAACGCAATAGGGAATGCTCAAGAGACCATAACAAAAAGAACACAGCAGCTGTCCTTGGAGGATTGAAGATTTAAGAAAATTACAGAGACAAGGAGGGATTGAGACCATGGAATGGGCATGAATGTGAACAAGTGAATTTACCATGGTTTGTTTTATTTTATTCACAAGATGTGCTCATACTCAAGTATATTTTGATTATGATTGATTGTAATTTTGATTTCTGGAAAATGAAGCAGCTTGCTGATTTAGTTCTGGCCTCACTTTTTATTAAAAGTTTTCAATCCATCCATTGAAAAATTGCAGAAGCGTTCTGATGTCATGAAAGGAAAATCATCCAGGGACTGTAATTGTTATCCCTGTATTACGAAAATATGAATAATGACTCCCTTGGTCGATCCAACCTGCCCCACACAATTGTGATACTTTCTGGTGATGTGTGTCAAAATTATTACACTGCCCCAAGTCATTGTGGACAAAAGCAAGTGTAGAAACTTAACTCATTACCACATCAATTCACTTTTCTGTGAGCTGATAAAAGACAGACGTTTGGAATCAGTTTAGTAAAACACAGATTTCTTCCTTTAGCTTTGTGATATACCTTGTGGGAAGCCAATCTGTTTCTGACCTCAAAAAATGCCTCTTGCCTCATTTAAAAAGGAAAATCTTACGAAAACCAGCCGACCCAGAAAAAATCAAATAAAATGCAAGGACAATTGAGAGAGAAAGCCTGTAAATCTCCTCTCTGACCACTTTAACCAATCAACACAATCTAGGGGATTATTCTGGCTGATAATTTTATGTTCTTCATATTTTGCATAAACTGATCTCCCATAGATGGAGATGGCCAATGTGGACACATTTCTGAACATGTGACCACTTATAGTCAACATTGCCAAACTAGAGAACATTTAAGGTAGAAACTAAATGTTTGCTATGTTTTTCAGTCTCAGTGGAAGCTGTCACACTCAGTTAAATGCAGGATGAATTCCCTGTAAACTGGTGACTTTCTGATTGTGTAGTTGTGACGTAGCAGGGGATTAGAAAATTCTTTGGATTGGGTGAGGAAGTAAGTGTGATAATGGGAACTGCAGATGCTGGAGAATCTAAGATAATAAAATGTGAGGCTGGATGAACACAGCAGGCCCAGCAGCATCTCAGGAGCACAAAAGCTGACGTTTCGGGCCTAGACCCTTCATCAGAGAGGGGGATGGGGGGAGGGAACTGGAATAAATAGGGAGAGAGGGGGAGGCGGACCGAAGATGGAGAGAAAAGAAGATAGGTGGAGAGGAGAGTACAGGTGGGGTGGTAGGGAGGGGATAGGTCAGTCCAGGGAAGACGGACAGGTCAAGGAGGTGGGATGAGGTTAGTAGGTAGGAGATGGAGGTGCGGCTTGGGGTGGGAGGAAGGGATGGGTGAGAGGAAGAACAGGTTAGGGAAGCAGAGACAGGTTGGACTGGTTTTGGGATGCAGTGGGTGGAGGGGAAGAGCTGGGCTGGTTGTGTGGTGCAGTGGGGGGAGGGGACGAACTGGGCTGGTTTTGGGATGCGGTGGGGGAAGAGGAGATTTTGAAGCTGGGTGAGGGAGGAGGTGTGGGGGCAAGTGTAGCATTTCCTGCGGTTGCAAGGGAAGGTGCCGGGTGTGGTGCGGTTGGAGGGCAGTGTGGAGCGAACAAGGTAGTCACGGAGAGAGTGGTCTCTCCGGAAAGCAGACAAGGGTGGGGATGGAAAAATGTCTTGGGTGGTGGGGTCGGATTGTAAATGGCGGCAGTGTCGGAGGATGATGCGTTGTATCCGGAGGTTGGTGGGGTGGTGTGTGAGAATGAGGGGGATGCTGTTTGGGCGGTTGTGGCGGGGGCGGGGTGTGAGGGATGTGTTGCGGGAAATGCGGGAGACGTGGTCAACGGCGTTCTCGACCACTTGTGGGGGGAAAGTTGCGGTCCTTGAAGAACTTGGACATCTAGCCTGTTCCTGCCCCACCGAACTCATCTCCACCTATCTGGACTCCATTTTCTCCCCATTGGTCCAGGAACTCCCTACCTACGTCCGTGACACCACCCACGCCCTCCACCTCCTTCAGGACTTCCAATTCTCTGGCCCCCAACACTTCATTTCCAGCATGGACGTCCAGTCCCTATACACCTGTATTCTGCACGCAGATGGCCTCAAGGCCCTCCGCTTCTTCCAGGCCCGACCAGTCCCCCCCCCACCGACACCCTCATCCACCTAGCCGAACTCGTCCTCACCCTCAACAACTTCTCTTTCGATTCCTCCCACTTCCTACAGACTAAGGGGGTGGCCATGGGCACCCGCATGGGCCCCAGCTATGCCTGCCTCTTTTTAGGTTACATGGAACAGCCCAACTTCCGCACCTACACAGGCCCCAAACCACACCGCTTCCTCCCTTACATTGATGACTGTATCGGCGCCGCTCTTGTTCCCCAGAGGAGCTCGAACAGTTCATCCACTTCACCAACACCTTCCACCCCAACCTCAAGTTCCCCTGGGCCATCTCCAGCACATCCCTCACCTTCCTGGACCTCTCAGTCTCCATCTCAGGCAACCAGCTTGAAACTGCTGTCCATTTCAAGCCCACCGACTCCCACAGCTACCTAGAATACACCTCCTCCCACCCACCCTCCTGCAAAAATTCCATCCCCTATTCCCAATTCCTCCGCCTCCGCCGCATCTGCTCCCACGATGAGGCATTCCACTCCTGCACATCCCAGATGTCCAAGTTCTTCAACGACCACAACTTTCCCCCCACAGTGGTCGAGGACGCCCTTGACCGCGTCTCCCGCATTTCCTGCAACACATCCCTCACACTCCGCCCCCGCCACATCCGCCCAAAGAGGATCCCCCTCGTTCTCACACACAACCCCACCAACCTCCAGATACAACGCATCATCCTCCGACACTTCCGCCATCTATAATCCAACCGCACCACCCAAGCCATTTTTCCATCCCCACCCTTGTCTGCTTTGCGGAGAGACCACTCTCTCCGTGACTCCCTTGTTCGCTCCACACTGCCCTCCAACCCCACCACACCCGGCACCTTCCCCTGCAACCGCAGGAAATGCTACACTTGCCCCCACACCTCCTCCCTCACCCCTATCCCAGGCCTCAAGATGACTTTCCATATGAAGCAGAGGTTCACCTGCACATGTGCCAATGTGGTATACTGCATCCATTGTACCCGATGTGGCTTCCTCTACATTGGGCAAATCAAGTGGAGGCTTGGAGACCGCTTTGCAGAACACCTCCGCTCGGTTCGCAATAAACAACTGCACCTCCCAGTAGCAAACCATTTCCACTCCCCCTCCCATTCTTTAGATGACATGTCCATCATGGGCCTCCTGCAGTGCCACAAACCCTGCAGCCCAATGGTATCAATGTGGACTTCACCAGCTTCAAAATCTCCCCTTCCCCCACCGCATCCCAAAATCAGCCCAGTTTGTCCCCTCCCCCCACTGCACCACACAACCAGCCCAGCTCTTCCCCTCCACCCACTGCATCCCAAAACCAGTCCAACCTTTCTCTGCCTCCCTAACCTGTTCTTCCTCTCACCCATCCCTTCCTCCCACCCCAAGCCGCACCTCCATCTCCTACCTACTAACCTCATCCCACCTCCTTGACCTGTCCGTCTTCCCTTGACTGACCTATCCCCTCCCTATCTCCCCACCTATACTCTCCTCTCCACCTATCTTCTTTTCTCTCCATCTTCGGTCCGCCTCCCCCTCTCTCCCTATTTATTCCAGAACCCTCACCCCATCCCCGTCTATGATGAAGGGCCTAGGCCCGAAACGTCAGCTTTTGTGCTCCTGAGATGCTGCTTGGCCTGCTGTTTTCATCCAGCCTCACATTTTATTATCTAGGAAGTAAGTGTGAGTGGATTTACCCAACGAGGGATCAAGCGACCAGCTCCGAGAAGCTCTGGTCAGCTAGCGAGCGGCTCACTCTTTCCAGTTAATTTTGCTGAAACATTATGCTACTTGTCTAGCCACTCTGAGGTCAGGAGCTAAATATCCCAGAAGGTCAGATGATTTTTATCTGATGGTGTGGTTTAGGAGAATGCTGAAGAGTCCACATTGAAAGTCTGGGCCACTGCAACGTCAGATCCTGCTCCCATCTCACCTGTAGTTGCCTCCTGAACTTCCTCCTTTCACAGAATGTCACGTCTCCTCCAGCCAGTAGCTGCCTCATACCTTTTTTTTTAGGAACAGCTGTCCCTCCCACAGAGGGTCCTTGCCAGCAGTTTCAGTGGATTGTCCTCATCATGGAGTTTTCTGACCAGGGCTTACACAGCAACAACTTGCACCTTTATCATGGTACATATGTCCAAAAGCATTTCAAGGTTGTGCTAGCAGACAGAATTTAACAGGCCATCTGACCCCATGAACTACTGTCGGTCAATGAGCATGAGTGAAGCATGAAAGAGACTTGGTGAAAGCTAGGATACCAGCAGCAGAGTTTTAGAAGAAATTGATTTTGTAGGACGGATAGTGGGAGAATAGCTAGGAGAGATTCTGTGTTACCAAGTATAGACCTACCAGATCTTGATGGAGTATTTCAGCAGCAAATGAGCTGAGTCAGAGTCAGCGTTAGATATGAGGGAGATGGAAGTAGCCACGATGGAGAGAAACTGGCCTCGAAAGGTTACTGTGGGGTCAAATAGGTTATAAGGTTCTGAACAGTCTGGATCAGCGTCAAGTGTGAAGGGAGTGAGGTGGAATTCAAGGCTTGATAAGGGAGGAACTTTGCAGTATTTAGGCTTCTAAGTAAAGCATTAACGTTTGGGTGCATTCTTCACCTCTCTGCTTGAAGTCACATCTGAAATAGAGCATCACAAGTAGGGCAAGGAGTTCCCAAACCCACCCCAGCTGGAACAGGGGTCAAATTCAATACCACTGGTGCCAATCTGATCCAGACTGGCAATCTTGTGCCAATGGGCCCACCAAGAAGTCCACATTATTGTGGCAACATAAACATTTACAAAAACCATAGCAGTGATAGCAGAAGCTCTCAATTCTTTCCATCATTTGGATGACTACGCGTCTGTCCCATTATTACTGCTTGTCATTGGCATGTGTTAGAAGGACTTACAAGTTGATACTTGGCCTGTTTGGTTATATTATGAGTGCAAGCAAAATACTGCAGCTGCTGAAAATCTGAAACAACCTCTGAGAAATACTGGCAAAATTCAGCAGGTCTGACAGCATCTGTAGAGTAATAAACAGAGTTAAAGTTTTGATTCCTTTGTGACTCTTTTCAGGGCACTCTGAAGATCATGCCAGACTTGCTGAGCACACTCTGTGCTTGTTACATTATGAATGGACCTTCTTTGGCCTTCATTGGAGTGAAGGTTGAATCCAGAGCTTCTAGCTCAAAGGCAGGAGGGACACTAATCACTGTGCCACAAGTTCTCCTTTTTTGGGAAAATGCATTTGAAGTCAGGAACAACATGCCAAAGAATCAATGTCTTTAGGCAGGGGAGGGAGCAAAAAAATTGAGGGTTTTAAAAATCTCAATATTAGTGTTGAGTTAATCAATTTATGTCTACCACAAATCTCAAAAGAAAGAACGTTTTGTCTTGTTATCATAAAAGAGAGCAGGCTCCTAACTTTGACAATCTTCTCTGTGTTTAGAGGATGTTCGTAACTGATCCAACTGTCTAGTTTTGATTTATGACACAATTTCCCCTCACAATGCCATAAAACACATTGTGGTTTGCCCGTTATTCAATGCTGCATTTACTGTAGTGAAGTTACAAATCGTTTTTGTTTCTTCACATCATTCTTAATTTATACCAGAAGTTTCTGTGATGTATTTTCCTACTTAGAGGTGCACTTCATCCAATAGAGCCCCTTGTTCTTCCTTTTGTACAAGGTGGAGCCCTTCACAAGTGACATCACCTTGAGAAATTTTCAAAATTAGACTGAAATGGGCTAAATCTTTTCTCGTTTCTGCCTGTAGAAAGTTAACTAATGCAGTAGGAGATCTAAAAATACCCAGAGTTTGAAAATAACAGCAGTCTGAGTTTTCATGATATCATTCCAATGAAAATATCACTTCATACAACACCTAATCATACTGTACCACACATGTGGAGTGCAGACTCAATAGATTTTGTGTTCCTTCAAACATTTTAAAAATTAATCATCTGCATGGATATGAGTGCATTAATTTTTTTGGGTAAATAATCAGCTCGCATGTTTTTCAGTATCTGTATGTGAATGTGTTTCTGTTAAACAATTTTATAACATATTTAACTTTGCTTGAATCAAAGGCATTACAAACTGAGAAAATTTGTACAGATGACTGCAGATCAATTAATATAGTATCAGTTGTGGGACATTATGTTAAACCTAAAATGAAGACACAATTAATGAAAGGTAGAAAGGTTATTTGTTAACTGAGGCTAGCTTGAGCCTTTTGTGATTTGTTCATGAGACGTGGACATTATTGACAGGCTAGGATTTATTGCATTAAAAATGTGGGTCATTACATGATGGTTATATTTAAAAATGGCTCCTTTTAAGGTGAGGTAGAACAGAATGTTCTGGATATTGACAAGGCTAGTCATGCTGGAGACAGACTGTCATGAAACCTTGTAGTCATGGAAAAAGAAGCACAGACTGAAATCTATTTAAAATCACACATTAGTTTTCGTACCTTGATATAGAGAAAGGACAGCTGCATTTTGGAGATGGAGAAACATAATGTATGAAGAAAAAGAGGGAATGCAGCTATTTCTGAGAAGGGATTTTTTTTTGTCTTACCAACCAATCAGGAGACTGGCGACAGCTTGTTCTCAGTTTGAAAAGAAGATAGAACAGATGGGAGATTTCAGAAAAAAAGGAGACTTTGAAATGGGATCAGAGATAATGAGAATTGTAGATGCTGGAGAATCCAAGATAACAAAGTGTGGAGCTGGATGAATACAGCAGGCCAAGCAGCATCTTAGGAGCATAAAAGCTGACATTTTGGGCCTTGACCCTTCATCAGAAAACCCTTTTCTGATGAAGGGTCAAGGCCCGAAATGTCAGCTTTTGTGCTCCTAAGATGCTGCTTGGCCTGCTGTGTTCATCCAGCTTCACACTTTGCTATCTCAGACTTTGAAATAGACCTTGCTTGTGGAAGCTAGTTCTGAAGTACTAAGGTTGGGTGGACCGTTTTTTGAATGACTGTGGTAGGCCTGACATAACAGGAAAAAAAATCTTCTGGCGATCTTAGAGTAACATGGGTCTCATTTTTTGTAATACAGCTAGATGCCATCAAGCATAATGTACATTGAAAGAATAATGGAAAGAACATCAGTGAGCCTCCGGTGAAGCACTGGTGTTATGTCCCGCTTTCTATTTATCTGTTTAGGTTTCCTTGGGTTGGTGATGTCATTTCCTGTGTTGGTGATGTCATTTCCTGTTCTTTTTCTCAGAGGATGGTAGATTGGCTCCAAATCAATGTGTTTGTCGATGGAGTCCCGGTTGGAATGCCATACTGCTAGGAATTCTTGTGAGTGCCTCTGTTTGGCTTGTCCTAGGATGGATGTGTTGTCCCAATCAAAAAGTGGTGTTCATTACATGAACAGCAACTAGTCACAAAACGACATGACCCACTATCACTCGTATCCTTACATACAGATGAGGAGGGACACCACTTTTTGATTGGGACAACACATCAATCCTAGGACAAGCCAAACAGAGACACTCACAAGAATTCCTAGAAGCATGGCATTCCAACCGGAACTCCATCAACAAACACATTGATTTGGAGCCCATCTACCATCCCCTGAGAAAAAGAGCAGGAAATGACATCACCAACCCAAGGAAATCTAAACAGATAAATAGAAAGCGGGACATAATACCAGCGCTTCACTGGAGGCTCACCGTTGATGTTACCTAGAATGGTGACAGATTGTCTGGGAACGAACCTTCCAGCTCAGTGAACCAGCTTACATCCGGAACAAAATAAAGACCCACTCATTTGTGAACCGAGAAGAGGAGAGTGCGACTGTGTTGGAGGTGAAAGGAGGACGTCGGGTTGGCTGTGCACCCTTGCAACCGATGGATCGTAATACTGGCTTCAGCATAACGCTGGTTCAGGGGAGCAGCCAACCTGCAACGATGGCTGTGGCGAGTGCTCGTGCCCCAGGTCAGGGGGTCCGGAACACCATCCGCATTTCCGTGAAGAAGGTGGATGAAGGTGCACCTGTGGACCGCACCTTCTTCGTGCAGAGGGTCCTGTTGGACTGTTGTGGGTTCGCTGCTGCAGACATTTACTTCCTGCAGGATTTCCCTGGAGGAGGTTTTTACGATGTAACCTACAGGAGTGCCAAGCTTTGCGAGCGCTTCCTGGAGGTTTTCAAGGAGAAAGGAGGTGAGGGCCCCCTCTCTGTATTGACCGCTGTCCCACTGTTTGTGATGCCAGTGCAGAGGAGCCGTATGGTGACTGTACACATGTACAACCCGCATGTGCCAGCAGTTGATGTCCTGACCTTCCTTGGAAGGTACGTGAAGGTGGAAGGGGACCTAACTGACATCATGGACCCCTTCGGGATCTGGACCAGTAAGAGGCAGGTCAGGGTGACACTGAGGACGGGTGCGGACGGGAACATTGTACACCCACCGTCCAGCTTCTCGATCGGCGGGAGCAAGGGCTACCTGACCTACGCAGGGCAACCTAAAGTCTGCCATGCCTGTGGTAGGTCAGGTCGCTTGGTGGCCGACTGCAAAACCACCATCTGCAGGGAGGAGGGACACCTTGCAAAGGATTGCCCACAAGAGAAAAGCTGCAACCTTTGCGGGAAGCGGGCCACCTCTATAGGACATGCCCGCAGCGGGGGACCACCTACGCCCAGGTCGCCGGCAGGGGCAATGCGGGGCAAGCCCACCCGGAGGAGAGGAAGGCACCAGGCCCCTGCAAGGACCCCCCTAATGTGCAGGAGGGCCAGGTCGTGCAGGAGGGCCCAGCCCCGCAGGACGGACCCGAGGCCAGCAAAGCGCCCCTGCAGGCTCCGCTCCCCCCCAACAACCCAGAGTCGATGGAGGAGGCGACAGGTGACCCAGGGGAATGGATGACGGTCTGAAAGCGAGGAGGAAGGCACGCTGGCGGGCTCCGGCACTGCAACCATCAGGCGGGAAGAGGCAGCTACAGGGGGGCTATAAGAGCTCCTCTGACGAGGGAGATTCGGAGGAGGCCCGCCCAAAGCAGAAGCTAAAGATCTCAAGGGAGAAGGAAAACAGCACCCCGATTCCAGGTGACGGGAGGCGTCCTGATGCTCCCTCCGACACCCAGCCACGCGCCACTGGGCCCCCGGAACCTTCAGGCAGGAAGCAGGAAACAGCGTGTCCCCAGCCTGACCCAGAGCCGGACTCTCCTGCCTCCGTACCCCCGACGGGGGGATGCCACCCGGAAGGCAGCACGGACGGTTTCCTGAACCCGGAGAGCATCCAGCAGTTAGCCTGGGCAATGGGCATGAAGGGACAGATGGAGGGGCTGGACCTTGGACTCGGGGAGGGTACTGCGGTCACTGCCCACAATGGGGGTACAAGTTGCGAGCGCTAATGTGCGCAGCGTCAAGTCCACCGCAAGATGAGTGTCCACGTTGGCCTACCTGACCACCGTCAAGGCACATCTCCTGTTTCTGCAGGAGTGCGGGATACCGCACCTCAGCAGGTACGGGAAATGGTTGGGCGCCTGGACCTGTGGGCCTTCAATCTGGTCGGGGGGTAACGACTGTCGCTCCGCAGGCCTGGCTATTCTGCTGCGGGGGCGCAACTTCACCATCTCTCAAGTTCAGGAGGTGGTGGGGGGGGGCGCCTCCTAGTGGCTGATGTCACCTACAGGAACGCTCCCCTGAGGCTCATCAACGTGTACGCCCCAACGGTACAGAGTGAGCGGTTGGCTGTCCTGCAGCGGCTTCCACCCCTGCTGGCTACGTCCAGGCCGGTCATCCTAGGTGGAGACTTCAACTGCATCATCGATGCAGATGGAAGATCTGGGGTGGGGACAGCGGGTAGGGGGAGTCAACTGGAAGTCATGTCCAGATTCCTGATGGGCACAGTGAAGGACGCCAAGCTGCTTGACGTCTTCAGCACCCCTGCAGACGGAGCGCAGCGGCGATACACCTGGTCGCGGCCAGACGGGTCTATCCGCTCAAGGATAGACTTCCTGTTTGTGTCACGGGCGTTCTTGGTCGGGTCCACCGGCGTCGAGCCGGTGTTCTTCTCTGACCACTGCCTCCTGCTGGCTGACTGTCATTTACAGGACGACCAGCCGGCTGGCAAGGGGACGTGGAAGCTCAACATGACTCTTTTGACCCCAGAGAACATCGAGGACCTTAAGAGTGAATACGCCGGTTGGAGAACCTCTTTGAGTCTCCGGGCGACCGATGGGAGACAGTGAAGGAGAACTTCAAGGGTGTTCAGAAGGCGAGAGAGAGGCGGGGAAAGCTGTCGCGACGCCAGAAAAGGATGCAGAACCTGCTCCTTCAGTCGATGGAGGTCGATGTCACGGAGGACCTCCGCAAGGTGAGGGGCCGGCAAGCCTCGCTCTTCGCCGCGGAGGCCTCCAGGATAATCTTCCGGTCCAGGGTCTGCTCCGTGGAGCAGGACGAGACGTGCTCGCATTTCTTCTTTCAGAAGGTGCACAAAGAGAGCTCTGTGCTTAGCTGGCTGAAGGGGGACGACGGCTCGGTGACATCGTCTTGGCCCGTCATTTTGAGGATCAGCAGATCCTTCTATGCCAGACTGTACGACGCAAAGCCCACGGACAGCACAGCCTCCGAATCGTTCCTGTCGTCTATCACGGAGGTCTTAGACGACGGCACGAGGGAGTGGCTGGACTGGCCGATATCCCTGCATGAGCTGACCAGAGCCCTCAAGTCCTTGGAGAGGAATAAGACTCCCGGGAGTGACGGCTTACCGGTCGAGCAGTATTCCGCTCTGTGGGACCTGGTCGGCCAGGACCTGCTGGAGGTGTACGATAGTGTGTTTCAGGCAGGGGAAATGTGCAAGTCCATGAGGAAGGGCATCCTCACCCTCATTTACTAGAGGAAGGGGGAGAGGGAAGAAATTAAGAATTGGTGTCCCTTTTCACTCTTGAACGTGGACTACAAAATCCTGGCCAAGGTCATAGCCAATGGGGTCAGGTCTGTCCTGGAGTCGGTGATTCACCCTGACCAAACCTGTGCTGTGCCGAGCAGGAAGATCGCTGAGAGCCTCGCGCTCATCAGGGATACGATCGCCTACATGCAGGACAGGCAGGTGGACGCCTGCCTTGTCAGCCTGGACCAGGAGAAAGCCTTCGACAGGGTCTCTCATGCTTACATGAGGGATGTCCTCTCCAAATTGGGGTTCAGGGAGGGCATCTGCAATTGGATCTGGCTGCTCTACACCAACAACGTTAGCGCAGTCTCAATCAACAGGTGGGAATCGGACAGTTTTCCCGTCAGATCTGGAGTCAGGCAGGGCTGCCTGCTCTCTCCTGCCTTGTTCGTGTGCTGTATGGAGCCCTTCGCCACATCCATCAGGAAGGACATGAGCCTGAAGGGCGTGACTATCTCAGACAGCGGAGGCCTTCAGATCAAGACCTCCCTATACATGGACGATGTCGCCGTCTTCTGCACCGATCGTCAGTCGGTGAGTAGGCTGTTGGACATCTGCAGCCAGTTTGAACTGGCCTCGGGTGCCAAAGTCAACAGGGGTAAGAGCGAGGTCATGTTCTTCAGGAACTGGGACGACTGCTCCTTCATCCCCTTCACCGTCAGGACAGACTACCTGAAGGTGCTGGGTGTATGGTTTGGTGGAGCTGGGGCATGCAGTAAGACTTGGGAGGAGCGTATCACCAAACTGAAGCAGAAGCTGGGCAGGTGGACGTTCCGGTCCCCCTCCATCACGGGTAAGAACCTGGTTGTCAGGTGCGAGGGGCTTTTAGTACTGTTGTGGTGCAGGCATGGCCTATTCCCTGGACCTGCGCCGCTGCGGTCACCCGGGCCATCTTCCACTTCATTTGGGGGTCGAGGATGGACTGGGTCTGCATGGACACCATATACAAAGACCTGGAAAATGGGGGAAAGGGCGTACCGAACGCCACCCTCGCCCTGACGGCTATCTTTGTGTGCGGCTGCATCAAGCTGTGCGTAGATCCTCAGTACGCAAACACCAAGTGTCACTACTTACTGAGGTTCTACCTGTCCCCGGTGTTGCGAAGGATGGGCCTGGCCTTGTTGCCGCGGAACGCTCCGAGTAGTTGGACCGTTCCGTACCACCTGTCCTTCGTGGAGAAATTTTTGAAAGGAAACACCTTTGACCACAAGGCCGTCAGGCAGTGGTCAGCACGTAGTATCCTCGAGACCCTTCGGGAAAAGGAGAGGGTGGATCCCGTCGTGTGGTTCCCCACGCAGACTGCCAAAGTTGTTTGGCAGAATGCCTCATCGCCAGAACTTTCAAACAAGCACAAGGACATTGCTTGGCTGGCGGTGAGAGGGGCTTTGCCAATGAGATCCTTTATGCATGCCCGGAATCTCTGCACCACCGCACGCTGCCCTCGAGGTGGCTGCGGGGGGGGACGAGACTGTCGATCACCTCCTTCTGGAGTGTGCCTATGCGCAGGAGGTCTGGAGGAGGATGCAGTGGTATTTTTCGAGGTTCGTCCCGAGCAGCTCCGTGACACGGGACTCCGTGCTCTATGGGCCGTTTCCCGCGACGCACACCGAGACCAACATCAACTGCGCCTGGAGGACCATCAATGCGGTGAAAGACGCTCTTTGGTCTGCCCGCAACTTGCTGGTCTGCCAGCTGAAAGAACTGACCCTGACCGAGTGTTGCAGACTGGCGCACTCCAAGGCTCAGGACTACGTGCTGAGGGACGCGCTATAGCTTGGGGCAGCCGCCGCCAAGGCGCGGTGGGGAAAGACCACCGTATGACTCCCCCTCGTCCAGAAAAGGGAAAAGGGCCCTATCTGGTAACAGGGCCCAGTTGGCGCCTTCCCCAACTGGTCGGGGGGCCAACTGGGACTGTGTGGGGAGACGACTGCCGGGGTATTTTCTTTGCTTTGTTTTTTTTTCTTCTTTGTTTTGTTTTTTCCTTTAGTTGGTGTACGTACCCCCTGGGTAACCCGGAGCGGCTTGCATGACTGGGTAGGTGTATAAATGTTTTATTTTTTGTACATTCTATGAATAAAGTATATTTTTTCAAATAAAAAAAAGGTGACGAAATGTCTGAAAACTAACCTTCCAGCTCAGCGAGCAAACTAACATCCAGAAACTCAACCTGAGCTACAAATCTTCTCAAAACTCGCTAATAATAGAAATAATTTGTAAGATATATGTCAATTGCAATAGTTTGTTAATCTGTAAGTCACTTTTCTTATTTGATTGTCAAACAGTGCTTGGTTAAAGTTGAATTTGTTTTGTTGCAGTAAAAAGTTTTAAAATGTGAAATTCAGTTTCTTGGTTTTTTCCATTGGTTGTGATGAAATTAATGTCTTTTTAAAAGTGAACAGTTTCTACAGGGGCCATAACAACAAAATCCCCAACACTAATTTCCTGAAGGTGGTTTTGGTGAACTATCTTCTTGAACCATTGCATTCTGTGTGATTGTAAATGCTCTCTAAATGTTGTTCGAGAGAATTCCAGTATTTTGACCTCACAAAAGTGAAGAAATGGCAATATATTTGGGAAGTCTTAATGATGTGTGACTTAGAGGAAATCTTGTTAATGGTTCCTATTGCTTTCTAGGTAACCGAGATCATTGGTTTGGAAGATGCTGTCAAAGAATGCTTGTAAGTTGCTGCAGTGTACTTTATTGACAGTACATACAGCTTCTATTGTGTGCCTGTGAAGGCAGAAGTGAAGGTTTAATGGGGTGGATGAGATGCAATTCAAAGGAGGCTGTTTTGTTCAGTATGGCATTGAATTTCTTGAGTATGCTTTTGCTGCACCCATCCGGTTAAGTGGAGAGTACTTCATCACAATCCTGAATTTTACCTTTTGAATGACAGAGAGACCTTGATGAGTTCTTTGCTTCAGAATTTGCAGCAATTGACCTGCTCTTGTAGCTGTGGTATTCATACAGCAGGTCCAATTAATTTTCTGTTCAAAAGTAAACCCCAGAATGTTTAAAATGGGAAGTTCAGTAATGGTAGTACCATTGAATGTGAAGACAAGCAGATTAGACTGTTTGCTGGATGTAGGCGTTATCTGATTCTTGGGTGCTGTGAATTTCTCTTGCCCACTATCATCCCAAGCCTAAAAGTTGCTCAGTTCTTGCTCCATTGAGGCATTAATACCCAAGATATATGCGATTGGATGTGAATGTTATTTAATCATTGGCCGACATTCCCACTTCTGAGCTTATGATAGATGGAAGGCCATTGACAAAGCAGTTGAAGATGTTGTGGTATAGGGACAGGTGTAGCATTTCCTGCGGTTGCAGGGTGATATCTGTGGGATGATTGGAATCCAGCAGCAACAACTACTTCTTTGGTGGGTATGACTCCATCCAGTGCAGAATTTTCCTTCTGATTTCCATTGAGTTTAATTTATGAGGCCTCCCTTGAGGCCACAGTAAGTCAAATAATACTTTGATATCAAGGGCGAAGCTCATATCCAACCTTTGGAATTAAGCATCTTCAACTATGTTTGGACTAAAGTTGTAATGAGGTTTAGGGCTGAATGTTCCTGAATAGTTAACCAAATTGAGGGTTGGTGAGCAGGTTATTGGTGTGTAGGCGTCACTGATAACATTGCTAATGACACCTTCAACTATATCAACACTACCCCAAGGGTGGATTGATGGAACAGATTGAACTTCTGCTTTTTGTGCACAGTCCAAACCTGGCAAATGTTCCACTTTGTTGATTCAATGCCAATGTTGTAGGTGTACTGGCTAGAGGTACAACTAGTTCTGAATCACAAGTCTTCAACACGAGAGCCAAGATCTTGTTATGCCTAAATATTTGGCTGAGGTCAATGCATTCAGTTAATTCTTTAAATCATGTAAAGTGAATCAACTCAGCTGAAGACTGAATGAGACCAAGAGGATTATCTGTTCGCTAAAATAGGATTGACTTATTGGTATGATGAAAATAGTTGAATGATTGACTAGATATAAAAGGGGATATGATCATAGTATATTTGGATTTTCAAAGGGTGATCAGTAAGGTCTGTGTGATATGAAGCGCATATACCTATTGGGAACATGTATTAAACTATTATCAATTAATGTTCATCTTAAGAGGATACAAAATAGTAGTTCCATGATTTGCTAAGCAGCCTGCAAGCAGCAGAGATCAGGTACAATACTCAACTTCCTAGTTAACTCTTACTGTGTGCCGTGTCATCTTTAAATAAAGAATCCACATTATTGGTTCACCTGTGCTTGGCACCTTTTCATTGAAGAATGAGAAGAATGTAATATGGTGAAACCATTGTTTTTGAAAACTTGGTTGAATAGAATATAAGCCATAATCTCTCCATGAGCAGCAGAAGAAAACAAACGGATGTGAAGGTAAAATAACTATCAAAATTTACTGTTCGTGTGAATGTGCAACAGTCTAGGAACAGACATTATCTCTTCATTCTGCGATTGTGTCTCTTGCCAACCAGCAGGTATTGGATCCTAGTAAGATGGTTGAAATTTGGGAGTACTTAAACAGTGAATACCTACAGATTTTATTGTTTAAGCAGGAACAGATTTTAAACAATATACTTCAGGTGGCTTCATTTAAAGAGAATTCCAAAAATAGGAGGAAATCGTGCTTGCTGTCCATTCAGGAAGTCAACAGAAACTTAAACAGCTAAGACCAAGTTAAGGAAAAACATGTTAAAAAATCGCTTGCTCCACTGTTTACTTTCACTTTTGAAGTCAGCAACCATTTTTTTTCTGTCAAGATCATTACATAGAGCTTAGAGTTAAACCAAGAATAGAAAGAGCTCAACAGCATCACTACTGCAGTCAAGCAATATTAACAGCACCTCACCCCTGCCACTGCGTCTCCAGCATATTATCCTGAAACATTTCTGCCAACTCCAATTAGACCCCACCACCCAGAACATCTTTCCCTCCCCACCCCTCTCTGCCTTCCGCAAAGACCATTCCATTTGCCACTCCTCAGCTTGCACCACACTCCACACCGGGTATCTTCCCCTGTAACTATTAAAGATACAACGCTCGCCCACACACCACCTCCCTCATCTCTATCCAGAACCCTAAACAGCCCTTCCAAGTGAGACAGAACTTCACCTGCAACTCCTCCAACTTAATCTCCAGTGCTCCCGATGTGGCCTTCTCTATGGCGATCAGACCCAACATAGACTAGGTGACTGCTTCACCGAGCCTCTCTGCCTGGCCTGTAATGACCAGCCTAACTTTCTGGTCATCACCCATTTCAACCCCCATCCCATTTCCCCCCTGACATATCTGTCCTCGGCATCCTCCAGTGTTGCAGTGGCTTGGAACACAAATTTGAAGAACAAAATGTTATTTTCTGCCTGGGCACTCTGCAGACGGGAGGACCCGACATTGAGTTCACCAATTTAAATTAACCTTCCCACCCATCCCCCGCCTCCCCTTCCAGCCCCATTTCCTCCCTTCCATTCCACATTCTGACCCTCCCTTCCCGTTACCTACCGGATTCATTCCTCCCATTGACCAACCAACCAGATTGTACCTGCCACCAGTGTCCATCTATCACCAGCATTCTGCCTCCACCCTTCCCCCTCCCCCCCACTTTATCTGCAGCTTCCCCCCTACCCCCACATCCAGTCCTGAAGAAGGCTAATACCCGAAACATTTGACTTTTTTCCTCCAGATGCTGCCTGGCCTGTTATGTTCTTCCAGCCTCCTATTTATTCACCTAGCAATATCTATGACTAGCTAAGGCTGTACCTAAAACTACTGCCATTCAGAACTTGCAGCATGGTCAAAAGTCCCAGATAGCATTAACAAATCCTGCAAAAATCCAAGACTTGACCTTAAAATTTCCAACAATTGATTGGAACTGAATGGATCTCCTTTCTGGAATTTACTGTTTTTTGACAACACATTGAACTGTGTATTACTGACCTCAATGTTTCCGAACAAGACAAACAAGCCATTAAGATTAAATTTAGCAATATTCAGTGAAGGCCTCCAAAGACAAGGGTCTCAGATAACAATCTGAAAAATCCAGAATAAATATATTCAACATGTGAAGATCAATTACAAGTGTAGTTCAACTTCAGAATATTCTGGAACTCATGTTCTTTAGCCAATAGTAGTCAGAGACCATTGAATACTTTCTAAGAAGATGTATCAACATCTTGGAACACAAGAGGCATATTGTAACCTCACAGCAGCAGAGCTATAGGTAGAATAATCAAACTCACAGTACAATCTACACCATCTTGGATGAACGTGTAAAGGTCTCAGAAGCACTACTACAAAGCAAACGTAATTATGATGTTTTACTAATGATTCAACAGGCTAAGGGTAATTTGCCCATTGTTAGCATGATGGCCAATGGAAGGCTACAAAGCAATGCGGGTGATTCATCTTCACATAGATTGTCCAGCTTTTAACACTGTATGCAAAACAAGTGATATCAGATGATGTTGGAAGCCTGATGTCTAAAGCAAAGGCTAAAGTCAAAAGCATTTGACACGACAAGAAGCCACATCCAGAGGCCAGGCAGATGTAGCATTCCAAATACCTAAGAGTGCATATCAAATGGCTTCAAGACAAGACCCACGAAATGTCTCACAAAGTCAGATGGTCCGATGTTGAAGGTGGTTAGATTATTAACAATCAAAATGAGCTGACATTCTGCATCATGGATGTCAAAGGATGTATTGGCACACTGGTACCAATTGTAGGTTTTGCTGTCTATGTTACATGCCCATTGATACGTGGTCAACAATAACCAAGTACAAAACTAGATACCATCTCGGTGAAAGCATCCTTCCACTCTGCACACTAAAATGTTTGTATTCATCGAAGTGGCAAGTGATGATTCAACCAACAAATGCCAAACTCTCTACATACAATGCCTGAGAGATTACATCCCTTGGATCAATTGCACTCAAGTGTCGCTGCAGAAACTCACTCTGGTCCCTCCAGACTTTTCATAATATTGATGCTACAGATCATAGTGATTGCTGGTCTACTAGTATGCAACGACATGCTTGTTGCTATCCATTGGTATCATCAAGGCCATAGACAGGATCAAAAACCACAAGAAGCACATCAAAAGCCGTAAGCTCAAGTTGGAAGAAAGTTCTTTACCTCTGCAAAGCAGGTCATCAGCCTGCAGGGTACATGACACTGATTGAACAGAGTGTGTGTATCTGTTCCAAATATGCAAGTGTCATACTGGGGAACCAATGGGGAATTACTACTTGGTGAACAAACCTCCACAATCACCGTTAGTTGATATTCCTGGGGGTGCATGATGCATTACACAAGTATCAAGGCAAGTTAGGAGATGTCCATAACAGGAATATGGATAATGAGTTACCCAACCTGAATACTGGACAGAAAGCTTGAGCACAGCACTCAACCCACGGCACCTTGAATTCAGCAGAAATTGTCAACGTGGTCAGAATCAAGATGACCAACAAATTCAGTGTGATAAAACAGATGCCATATCAGAACAAATTCATGACTAGAAACAACAAGTTAGTCCCATTGTAATTAGAACATATTCTCAGAAACAACACGAACAAAGCAAACCTAATGACCATTCTGAAAACATACAGCGGTCTGCATTGAAGATTCCCCTAACTGAACACAAAAATTGGGAAACCTACCAGGCCCTACAGCATCTGCGGAGAGACAGTTAACATTTCATTCCTCAGAACTGAAGAGAGATGCGAATGAAATGCATTTCACCTAGCAGAGAAAGATGGGGGACAGCAAGTCATGGGAAGGTTAGAGGGCGCAGGACAATTGGAGATTGCAGGTATCAAAACCAAGAAAGCCATTTGAAGGTAGAGGAGGGAGGTATTGGTAGTTGGGGGGAAGGGGCAAGTAGGCAGAGGAGGCAGAGTTCATAGTCTCAAGTTTTTGAACTCAATGTTGAGTCCTGAATGCTGTAAAATGCCTAAAGTGAAATCAAACTGTTGTTCCTCCAATTTGCATTGAGCTTCACTGAAACAGGGCAACATACCAAGGACAGAAATCTTGACCATGACAGCAAGATTGTGTATTAAAATGTGAAGTGATTGGACAGTCAGTGTACTGCATGCAAACTTAGTGGAGATGTTCAGCAAAGCAACCATCCAGCCTGCATTTGGGTCTTAAATGTAGAAAAAACAGACTTGTGCACAACAAATACTCTTGACCAGATTGAAAGCATTACAAGTAAATCACAGGGAGGAGTATTTGAACAGTGTAGAGGGAAGATGTAAAATGGCAACTGTTACACTTCCTGCAATTGCACAGGAAGCTACTATAGGAGGCAATGGGGTGTACAGGTGATAGAGAAGTGGACCAGAATATTCCAGAGGTATCAGTTCCTTTTGAAATGCTGACAGGGATGAGTAAGTGAAATGCTAAAAGTGACAGTAATGGTGGAGAATGATCCGCTGAATCCAGAAACTGGTGGGCGTGTAAATTGAGTTTCCCTTGTTCTCAATCACTGTTCTGGGAGGAGGGGAAGGAGTGAGGGCAGAAGAGTCAGAAATAAAATGGATAATGTTAAGGGCTCTGTTCTACACATTGTAGACAGTGGTAGGCAAATCGTCAATTGAGGAAAAAGGAAGATGGGATGAAAGCACTTGTGGAATATGGAGTCATCAGAATGGATGCAATGGAAATGTGCCAGCCTCCACATGAATTTTGCTGCAGTGTTCCAATGAAGGAACAGGGCCTCATTTTCAGTTTAAGAGATTTGTAACCTTCTAGACTCAACATCAAGTTCAACAGCTTTAGACCGTGAACCCTTTCTTCTGTGCTGCTTCCCTTCCTTTCATCTCCCATTCTGAACCAGCATTCCCACATCCTCCCACCTTGCTCACCTCCCTTAGTACTCAGTTTTCTGGATTTTGCTTTCCCCCCTTAACACCAACTATTAACACGAGCGATGGTAGTGGAGTCAGATACAAGAGGGACATTTAAGTGACTCTTGGATAGTAAAATGAAGGATATACAGGTTGGTTTGGTCTTAGAGTAGGATAATAGGTTGGCACAACATCATGGGCCAAAAGGCCTGTACTGTGCTGCACTGTTCTGTGTTTCTTAACACCTACTACGGATCTATCTCTTTTCAGCATACCCCACACCACAAGATTCTTTTGTTCTTGATATATTTATGGGTGAGTTAGATGTGGGCTCACTACCATTTGGAAGACAAAAATGGATCATGCAAAGAGCAGCCAACAGTAGACGCCACACAGTGGATAACAGTCAAATAATACAATTGATGAGGAAAGATAAGGAGTGGGAATGTATACTCTATGGAAAATCACCAAGGAGTGTGGATAAACAAGGCGACCTAAGGCTTCAACTATAATATTTCCTAAAAGTTCAAGTAAAGGTGGATAGACATAAAGGTTAGCAGAATCTAGCTTTAATAAGTAGGGGTATTAAATATCAGAATAAAGAAGCATTGATACATTAGTACAAAACAAGACTACAATTCCGTGTAGAGTTTCAACTGCCCATTTTAGAAAGATATTGCAGTCAGGCAGCGTACAGTGTATTTTCACTAGAATGTAAATGTTTGGTGTGGGAAACTAGTGTTATAAAGTGAATTGAGATTCTGGGACTAATTTCAGGGGCAGTGGAGGCTAAGAGGAGATTTAACTGGAATTTTGAGAATATTGAGTGTGATTTTAGTGAAAGCGAGCATTGAAAGACTATTTCATCTGGTTGGTGATCAATAATGAAGGGCAATTGTTAGCAAAAGAGCACAAAGAGAATTTAGAAGAACTCCATGTGACACAGAATCTGGTGTTTCAGTGAAGTAGTTGTATTGTTTTGCTATATCAAAAGTGGTGAGAAAAAAAAATGCAAGTTTTATGCATTCATGGGATGTGGGCAATTCCAGCAGGGCCAGCATTTATTGCCCATCCCTAATTGCCCTTGAGTAGGTGGTGGTGCCTTTTTGAACCGCGGCAGTCCATTTGATTTTGATAGACCCACAATGCTGTTGGGGTGGGAATTCCAGGATTTTGACTCAGCGACACTGATGGACTGGTGATACACTTCTCAGTGAGGATGGTGGGTGGCTTGAAGGGGAATTTGCAGGTTGTGGTGTTCCATGCATCTGCTGCCTTTGTCCTTCCAGATGGTGGTGGTGGGAGTTTGGAAGGATTTTTCTAAGAATCCTTCATGAATTTCTGGATTACTTCTTGTAAAAGGTAAACACTGATGGTAAACTCTGAGTATCAAAGTTGGAGGGACTGGATGCTTAAGGACGTGGTTCCAATCAAGTAGGCTGCTTTGACACAGATGGTGTCAATCTTCTTGTGTTGTTGGAGATGCACATATCCCTGTACAGGGACAACAGAGTTGAGGTTGCTGTTGTCGTTCCATTGCCCAAGTTGATATGTCTGGTTTCATATGAGACTTTTGAGAGCTTCGATACAATGGAATAGCTTGCCAGGGCACTTTAGAAAGGAGTTGAGAGTCAGCTGCTGTGGACCTGCAGTTCAATGTAGTGAGGGCAGCTGTTTTCCTCACCTATTAAATGAGATGTTCTTTTACAACAATAGTTTCATACTCATCAATAGACTTTTGATACTAGGTATTAAAAATGGGATTATAATTGCACCTACTTCTTTGAGGTGAACCTGGATCCCCAGAACATTTCTTGGGTAGTCCAAAGACAAGACTGGTATGTCATCACTTTCCCCCTATTTTTGTTGCAACTTGGAATGGCATTGCATTGAAAATGTTAGAAGCAGAGACAACTGCACCGTTTAAAGTAATAGAGCATAAGTATTTAGTGCAAAGGAAGAACGGGGAGAAGAGGAAAAGAATTGGAAATAGGTTCAGATTTTTCTCACTAATGGCTGGCAGAGGTGCCAACGGCTAAATGGCCTCTGGATGTTCTACAACTTCTATGGTTCTGTCCTTTGCTAGTTCTTCACTTGCACTCAAATGCATGAGCATCTTTGACATGTAGGCCACAAACCTTTCCTCTCAAGCATTTCAGCAGTTTCAGAGACTGGGTTGCATCAGGTTATTGTTAATGTAGAGTATCTCAACTTTCTCCAATTCAGTCCTCAACTGATAATTTCACATGGATTCTTTGCAAGTCTGGGACTGGAAACTCTATTATTCACTCCTTGACCCAGAGGTAGATAAGATTGATAGTAAGAACAAACAACTAAAAGCAAGTATGTATCACTACCTAGTCATTGATTATACTAAATTCTGTCTGCTATTGAAACATATCGATCAGAGGGGTTTTTTCTCAACCTGCACAGATATGGTCAATCCATACTCTGTCAGGCATACAAATAAACTCTGAGCTAGGGCAATGAAAAAAATTATGGTTTGGGTTCTTAAGCACTTTTAGATAAATTAAGTAAATTAATCCACTAAATATAAATTTGGATAACAGCAATGCATCACCTTGGTGGATCTATTAACAATGACAGAAAGGACAAACAAATCTACCTACTTAGAAACAGGACATCCCTGGGGTCTGTCTATAAGTCTAACGGGGGCTCTGTTAGCCTAGTTGGCTGAATGTAGTACAGTGATGCTAATGGTGTAGGTTTAATTCCAACACAAGCAAAGGTTATCATGAAGGACTGTCTTCACATCATCACAGAATACCAAAGAATGATTAGAAATGAGCCTACTTATGTACTCAGAGAAAGAATATCAGATATGTTGCTCCAAACACAATAAATCTCTATTAATGAAATCTTTATGTGCCAAATGCCCCATTACGTCCGTGGATTAAACTATCCCACAGCAGTTACTTTTCCTTCCCTCCAATATAAAGTTAGAAGTGGTAATATTCAGTTGAGGATTGCCCACTGTTCTGCACCATTTGTGGGTGTTCAGGTATTGAAGTAGTCTAGGTCCAAATGCAGCAAGACCTGGACAACATTCAAATCACCATCTACAAGACACATCAGAAGTGAGATGGGGCACTCTCCACTTGCCTGGATAAATGTTGTTCCAACAACACTCAAGAGTAAAGTTCAGCACAATCTAGGGTAAAGCGGCCCATTTGATTGTTAGACCATTTAACATCTTCAACTTCAGTCCCTCCACTAACCATGCATAGCGCACACCATCTACAAAATACTCTGCAGAAGTTCTCCATTTCTCCTTAGACAACACCATTCAAAGTCATGGTCAGTAAAATCTAGAAGGACAAATGCAGTAGATTCATGGGAACATTGTGACAATTTGGTTCTCCTCTAATAACACACCATCCCTTCTCTGTTGCTTGATAATCATTCTGGATCTGCCTCCTTAATGGCATTGTAACTGTACCTACTCTTCTTGCACTGTAGCAGTTCAGAAGGCAGCACACCACCACTTTCTCAAAAGCAATTAGTGAGAGCAATTAATTGATGACCTAGACAGCAACACCCACATCCTGTGAATGACTTTATAAAACGTACCATTTTGACTGGAATGTTGTTTATTTCTTGTCGGTAGAAGGTAAAAGATAATGTTACAAGGTTACAGAAATCACACCTTAAAAGACTGAAAACAAGCCAAAATGTAGACGTGTTGGCTCCAAACAATTTAAAATTCTTTCACAAACGCTTCTTAAATTGTGTTAACTTGACATCTCTTGCTTACTTAGTATTTCTCTGTGGAATCATACTCTAAACTCTGCCTTAGCCTCTATCACACAGAAGTTATATTAGTAATAGAAAGATATTAATATTGACACTTGTTAAGCTATTTCTCTTACAGCATATATAATCCTACATCCATCATATTGGAGGCTAGCACGTAGGTGATAGGAACAGGCAGGATCCAGATAGACTGATGTTCACTAGTCAAGTTAATGGGCTGTAGAGCTATACTCCAAGATAAGCCAGTACTTCCAGGGAAGCAGGAAAGAAAAGCTTTATTTGGAGCGATAGGAGTGACTAGGACGAGAGAATAAATGCCCTTAATTTAATAAAATAAAAATCTCGATTCATGTAAAATCCAGCATTATTTCCTATCCTGACAGGATTTATTTGTCTGCACACAAGTGGAACTAAACCAAGGTCACCCTCACGAGTTAGAACATATGTAGTATTTTCTCCTCCTTCTGAAGTATCCTTTGTAATGTCCCACATAAAAAAAAAATTTTCACATAAACTGATAATGAATAGAGCGCCTTTTAAAAGTTGTTGAAATGGGTGGGACTGACTGAAGCGCTCAATCTGCTTTATGATATCATGAGGAAACAGTCTTGATATTTGAGATTTCACTGTAATAAGAAATAAAATCAATGAAAGATCATAAAATGCAAGTAAAATAAGAGGCTTGTGGAAATAACTGTATTAAGAGTAACACTGGCTTGATTACATCTTCACAAAAAAATGTATAAAAATAATCGCTATTGCAGTGATGACTCTCACCAATTCCCGGACCATGTATTTCAATGATGATTAAATAAACTCCAACTCCTATTGAAAGTGTAGGGGACTATATATAAATGCAATCAAAGGGAGGTCTGTACGTTATTCCTGAGCCAGACATTTGCTGCACAAATGTGCACATTATGTACTGCAGTTGGCTCTGAATTCAAATCAATTATACCCAAACCTGTCCAAACACTGGAAAAATTCTCCATCAAGAATTTTCATTTGAGTCTACGTCAATCTGTTTCCACTGGGGAACGTTTGCCTTTCCACCCCTCCCCCACACAAAGTGGTCTCCCTTCACTTTAACAAGTAAATAACGCAGGATAACAGGGGGATTTAAAAGCAAGCAATAACTGAGCTAACATAGAGCTTGTTGTGCAGATCAAAGAGATCTCTTTTGCTGTGGCTGTATTGCCGACCCTACATGGGCTGCTTGTTAATGAAGGCTGATGGTGTTGGCTTTGTATGAGTGCCTGTGTTTTCTTTGGATCAGTTGCAGAAGGCTTTGATTATTTATGATCTGGGACAATGTGAGTGTTATGCTTCTGGTGCCTATTACTCACGTCTGAATGTCAAGACACCCATAGCTTGACATTTAGGGCTCTGTTGCTTCTTTGATCTGTGCTGCACAAAGAAACCTGGTCTCTGGACGTGCTCCTCCCCAGTGAAATGAAATCCCAACGTCGCCCAGTTATTCCGAAAAGCAATCAAAATCACAGTAACAAGTGCTTGTACCAGGGCCTCCTAAAAGAGACTTTCCTGAGCTGAATCATGAATATGAAATCATAGAATTGTGCAAGTCAAATGGAGGCCATTTGACCCATCATGCCAGTACTAGCTCCTTGAAGAGTTATCAAATTAGTCCCACTTCTGTCCCTTTCCCCAAGCTCTGCAGATTTTCCTTTCAAAATATACATTTAATTCCTCGTGAAAATTATAATGGAATTGCCATCTGTCTGTCTTTAAGGCTGTTTATTCCAGTTCATAACACCTCTTGTTCTTTTACCAGTGAACGTGCATCAATGCCTCGAGTTACTGATCCTTCCCTTGTTGCAAACAGGTACACCTTATTTACTGTTTCAATACCATCCACAATCTCCTCAGGACAAGTGGCTGAGTGCTAGGAGATCCCTGGCCTGCACTGAACTTCAGCTGAGACAACAGCATTCAGAGTGTCCTTAACCTCAGGATCCTGGGACCAGAATAGAAGGAACAATAACAGGCTTATTGCTGTCTGTTTCCAATGAAAGTGCATGAACTGTGGAACTGTACTTCAGTGATGGTTCAGTTCAAGAGAGAGGAAGATGATAATGTAGGAAAATAGCAAAGACTTTCTGAACCAGCTTTGTGACAATTTTGCAGAATTACTTACCTGATCATTTTGTTTTGCTGTCTCGTATGTTATTCCACCATTGGGGATTATCAATATCCCTCGTGATATTTGTCAATATGGCATGTGATGCTCATAGAGATGAGAACATGAACACAAAAACAAAATACTGCAGGTGCTGGAGAACTGAAATAAATACTGAATGTGCCAGAGAAACCCAGCAGCACCTCTGGAGAGGAAACAGAGTTAAGGTTTCGAGTCTAATGTCTCTTCTTCAGAAATTAAGAGGGCTGGAAAATTATGGCTTTCACGCTGTTGACAAAAGTGGAGAAGGAATGAGTAGAACAGATGGTGAGGGTGCCCAGAGCAAAAGCAAAACATAAAGATAGTATAAGGGAGATCTAGATGCAAAATAGGTATTAATAGGTGTGAATTGTTGAAAATAATTCGTCTTGGCTAAGAGCAAATCCTTACAAAAAGGCAAAGGTTTTGTAATCAAAGTAGAGGATAATGCACATGTTTGGAAGTTCTTGAGTTCATTTTTGAGTCCTGAAGGCTGTAAAATGCCGAGGTGAAAAATGAGGTGCTGTTCCTCCAGTTTGCATTGAACTTCACTGGAATGTTGCAGCAGACTTATGATGGAAATGTTAGCATGAGAACAGGATAGTGCATTGCTTGCTGTTTCAAGACATTTCGAATACTTACACTATCACTCACACATATCTTACTTTTAGATCTCTCCCTTCTTATCATTATCACTCATTTATCTTTTACTCTGGACCTCACCATCTGTTCTACTCATTCCTCAATCCTCTTTGTCAGCAGCATAAAAATTATAATTTTTCAGCCTCATTCATTTCCATAGTATAATCACAGGACTCAAAATGCTAACACTGTTCCTCTCTTTGTAGGTACTGCCAGACCTGCTGAGTTTCCATGGACTTTTCCGTTTTTATTCACACTTTCTGATAATTGTTATTTCCCTTTTCCTTTCATGTATTTCCATGACAGCCTCAGGAATCTAATTGTGTGTGATTGCAACTGCTAATCCACATTGCACCAACCTATAAATCTTAGCAAGGAACTCCAGCGTCATCAAAATCAATGAACACCCACAGTTATCAGTTAACTTGGATTATCAGCAATGTGGATTTTATAAATATATCTACCGGGGGCACTATCGTTTTATTTTGAAGACATTTTCCTCCTTTTTGCCAGATTCCAAAGCCCCTTTATTTGGGTTTGAGTAAAGACAAAAACAAAATTTGCTAGAAAAGCTCAGCAGATTTGATAGCATTTATGGAGAGAAATCAGCATTAATGTTTTGGGTCCAGTCCCCCTTCCTCAGTTTCTGATTTCCAGCATCCGTAGTTCATTCAATTTTTGTTGAGTAAAGACAACTCTGTCACATAGAGTTTACATTAACAGTATCAACATGCATCATCTTTAATGTGTATCATATAATGACATTATGTTTGTCATTACTAAAATTGAATATGTTATTACCACATTAAATATCATTTATTGATGTCGGATAAAATGGATTGGATCTTAAATTTACCGAAAGGATATAAAATCACTGTTGGCTATTCAGCTGGCCTTTATACAGACTATTTAATTTCCAAACCCATTTATATGGCTCACTGTCATTTTTGAGACAGTAAGTCAGGTTACGGTGCCATTCCAGAGCCCCTGTGCCACTATTCAAACAAAAACAACTAAGGTCTAGATGTTCAGGCCAAAATTTGTCCATCTACCAACAGCAGAAAAACAAATTATCTGGTCATTATAACATTGCGGTTTATGGACATGCTGTGCAAAATGACTACTGCATTTCATTATGTTGCAACACTGCCAAGAAATAATTCATTAGTTGTGAAGCATTTCAGGAATGAAGTTGTGAAACGCACAATATAAATTAAAATTCTACCTCTGTTTACTTTAAGCTTGATACTTCCATATACAATGTAGAATTTACCATACTAATGTTTACTTCTCCTGTGTAATCTCCTGAAGGAAAATTCTGCATAAGTGCTTTCTTAATCTCTCAAATAAATACTCATTTGAACATTGGTGAAGGAAAGTCTTATTTTATCAACTTTTTTGGCTTGCACTCATTAAGATATTCACAAGAATACCAACATAATGGGGAGCAACATGTTTTATGTTTATGAGTGCAATTGCTATTCGCAACAGGCAAGGTATTGACTACACAACCAGTTTAAGCTTGCAAAACTCAAAATACAAAAATGATCAACACGAGATGAGATTCTGCAATTGGATGACATATGCTAAATCATCTATGGTATGTTAGCAATTACACTGACAGCAATTTAAGATTATTAATTAGACTTGCGTTCGGGCACTTTTATACATATTGGAAGGTACCTAAGCTAATGCATTAGCTTTTCTTATTTGCAGACAGAAAAGACATGTGTTGTATTTATTTCATAGTAACAAAATAGACAACAACCATCCCCAGCTCATTTCTCAGGGCAGCTGCTTGAGAAATCAAAATTAACCTTCCTGGTTTAAATTTAAACAAGCTTGGCAGTTAACAGTCAGTTATCTATTTGTTGGATTCCAATGGAAATTTTCCATCAATCAGAGTCGACTTGCCAAACAATCAACACTCTCTCTGATATAATATAAACACATTGTTCCTCATTACGTTGTCATTGTGAATGTCCTGAGTAGTTCAAGATAAAAAGCTTCAACAAAGCATGATTAGCTCAGCAATACTCAAGTTCTGTAAGACCAAATGACTAAACAATAATTTGTTCTCCTACTTGACCTGTACCTGTTGCCCTCCGTAAAATAACTGTTATCCACAACCAATGTAGGAGGCATTGTGTTACATCTCCTTTTCTGTCCATGCCTATAATTGCTCATCACATCGGCAGATAAATCAAGCTCCTTTTTAAAGTTGTTCTTTGATACAATTCATCTGATCTGTAGAAACGACTGTACTCTGTAAAACATGCCTTTTCTTGTAAAGGAAATTAAAGCTGCTGTGAAGCATTTTATCATTCTACTCATGGCTTAGGTATTTTTTTTGTAATATTCTTTCATCTGCTTTGTCTTCTGAGTAGAAAAAAGTTTATTTGGCACCACAATATATAAAAGTAAAATGGCCAACTGAATTGCCATCACTAATATGATACAAATAAAAAGTCAATACAATAAGTGAAATTGTGGCTAATTAAAGGTGTCCTAAAGCCTGAAAAGTGGTATGTGTCGCTATATATATGAGGAATTTATCTCAGTCCTGAAAATTTCAATTGGTCCAGAATTCTGAGTCTTTTGTCTGGACAGTTGTGGAGTCATAAGAATACCTATACTAGCTAGTGGATTTAAATTGACATCTTATAGTTTTATAGAAGCACTGTTGGATCCCAGACTGGAATCTAGCTTGATAGATCATATTTCGTGTTCATTTGGTTTGAATGAGGTGGTTTCTTATTGAAATATAAACATGTAATGTTTTGTAGATTTAGTTTCATCATTAAAATAGATGTCTGATGGAGTCTTAGTTAAATTTCTCATCAGAAAATGAGCACCTCTGATAACACAGCTCTTCCTCAGTACTACTTGGAATGTTGACCTGGACTATTTTTGCTCAGGTTCCTCAAATGAGTGTTGACCCTACAATTACCTGACTAAGAGGGGAGAGTGCTCACAATGGAACAATAGTTGACCATGTTCTCTGTTTGAGTTGAATTCTGGTAATGAATTAGCTATCTGATTTTATTTAGAATTTTGTTGTGCTGTTTACAGAGCATAGGTTAGTCTGTCATCTACAATGGCTGTGCAACCAAACAAAGGTCAACCCAAATATCTTCACTATAGTAGCACAAACTTCACATCAGAGACAGGCCATTCAGCAGAGAAATCGGAAATCACTATTTCACATAAAGGATCATGGAAGACTCAAACTCTCTTCTTCCAAAAGTCTATGAGGGGATGTTGAGGTTAACTGAAATTGAGATTTGGGGGTGGTACAATGGCTCAGTGGTTAGCATTACTGCTTCACACTGCCAGAGAACTCGGTTCAGTGCCTGCCATGGGTGATTGTCTGTATTGAATCTTCATGTTCTTCCCACGTCTGTGTGGGTTTCTGTTGGGTGCTTTGGTTTCCTCCCACAGTCCAAAACATTCAGGTTAGGTTGGTTGACCATGGTACTTTGTCCTGTGGTGTACAGGGGTGTGCAGACTGGGTGAGATAGTAAATGTGGTGTTATGGGGATAGGATAGGGGGCTGGGCCTGGACAGGTTGCTCTTTGGAGGACCAGTGCAGACCTCATGAGCCAAAAGTTCTCTTTCCACACTCTGGACATTTTATGAGGTATCTGGATTTTTGTTTGATAAAGCTATCATAGGATATGAAGAAAAGGTAGGCAAATGAAATTGACTTGCAGATAATTTGATCTGAATGGTGAAGGCTTTCACTTCGTTTGAAATACTGAATCAGAAAAAAAATAGCTTGCATTTATATAGCTCCTTTTATAATATCAACATATACAGTCAAAGGATTGCTTTAAAATGCATTCAATATTGTTATATAGAAATATGGCAATCAATTTGCACACAGAATGGTGCCACAAATTGCACTGAGGCAATGACTCATGGTAACAATCTTGTACTATTAATCTAAATAAGTAAATTTAAGTACAAGCCTTATTAGCATGTATGTTTTCAATAAACTCTGTTGCTTGTAGGATTATCAACTTTGCTGCAATGCATTTCTGGTGATTTCAACACATTTTGTCTCCAATAAAATCACCCCCTCATGTTTTCACCATTGGTTGACCATTTTTGCATCTTGTAAAATTCTTTCATTCTGATGATTAATGGCAAGACCAGCAAATGTTACCCATTCCTAATTGTGCTTAAACTGAGTGACTTGCTGGGCAATTAAGAGTCAATCACACTTCTATGTGCTTGGAGCCACATGTAAGCCTGACCTGGGATTTTATAACAATCGATGATAGTTGTCATGATCACTGATAATTTTTTTAATTACGGAATTATTAATTGAATTCAAATTCCACAAGCTCATGGAAGGGTATTATCAAGTCTTTTGATGATTAGTCTAGTGACGGTTCTAATGCACACCTGTCTCCCCTTCATAGCACAGTGCCAATTGGAAAACAAAAAGCTCTTTATCTAATTGGATGGTCATCAACAGCCAAAGAGCCATTATTCCTACCTCTAATACTTTTATAACTAATTAAGTCACATTCCTAGATAATAAAATGTGAGGCTGGATAAACACAGCAGGCCCAGCAGCACGTCAGGAGCTCCTGAGATGCTGCTGGGCCTGCTGTGTTCATCCAGCCTCACATTTTATTATCTTGGATTTTCCAGCATCTGCAGTTCCCATTATCACTGATACAAGTCACATTCCTAATTTTGAGGGCTGTAAGCCTGTCTCTGCAGTTTCTTTAAGCTTTGCAGTGAGGTAGAGATAGAAGAGTTTTGGAGCCATGTTTGCTGGTTACCACAAAGTTTTAGACAGTTTACTGCAGGTACAAACAAGTCCAAAATAGAACAGTTACACCACTGAATAAGTTACCATGCACCCAATGGTAACAGTTTCTCCTCATCTTCTCTGCACCAACTCTAAATCTCCTCAATTCCAGGGGGAAAAGCCTTAGCTTCTCCTATTCATCTTCACAAATGAAGTCATTCATCCCTTTAACCATTCCTGTAAATCTTTTCTCCAAATCATCAAATGGCTTCACATCCTTCATGGAGGGTGGTGTCCAGAATTGGACATACCACACCAGATAAGGCCAACCAAAGCAGTGAACCCAGGATTTTGACACATTTCATTTGGCAGCCTAGCTTCAACAGCGGTTGCCATTTGCCAGGGTAACTGTCAAAAGCTTTGGCTTGGTCTATGATTAGTATATGTAGTTCTCTGCATTACTTTGTAATTGTCTTGCTGCAAGCATCATATTAGCTTTCTGTGATTAGTCCTGAAACCACAATGTGGTTATTTTCATTTCTAAGATTACCTTGTAGATGGCATAGTATGCATCTTTCTGTGACTGAGGAAAGATCTGTTCCTTGGGTAGTTGCTGCACATATTTTTTTGGATCCTTCCCACCTCCTGCTGTTGTCTATGTTGGTACCTTTGACATCCTGAACCAGTTCCAATCCTAAGAACTGTTGAAGTTGTCCGTATGTGTGTTGATACATTCCGTACTTTTATGTTTCCAAATCTGTATTGGAATGCTAGCTGGGCCATTGGTTTGATTGTTTTGATTCCCTTTATCAGCACTTCAATGGGATGAGGGAGAAAAGGTCTCTTTCTCAGTTAGTTGCTCAATTTGATGCAGACCTTTCCATTGCAGTTAGCTCTCATTGGTTAGCTCATAACCATTGGCTGTCAGTACAGGAGCAAAGGTCACAGCCAACCAACCAACTAACAACGAAAGCTATTTCTTTTTCAAATAAAATTAAAATAAAACAGATTTTGCTTTAATTCACTGTGATTTTATTCCCTGAGCAGCCTCTAGGAAATGAACCCTTAATTCTGGGAGTCTCCAGGCCAATACTGAAGGGTTGGTAATCATACTTGTTACATCAGCAATAGAGAGAAACGTAGTGACTATTCACACTTCATAAAAGCCTTGAATTTACAGACATAAATCTTGAATAGAGAGTTCTCACCAATAATTCACTGGACGTTTCTGCTCTATGCTCAAAGTTTTATGGAAAATAGATTGTTTATGGAGCATGAATAGCCCACGGCTTTGAATATTTTGACATTTTCCAGCTGAACACATCAATGAAACACAGCGGTTAATGGAGCAATCAGAACAATGGAAAAAATATTCTTTATGGAGTGTCCTGTTGAATTATCATGTTGGTCTGATTCCCTCATGACACATTTACTGGAATTTGGAGGTCCCACAGTTTGAAAATATCTATTAAATTGCTGTTATGTTAGATTGGAATGTAACAAAATGTTTACAGCAACCGCCAGGAAATGAGATTTTCCCAACTGCCTCAGCTTTATTGGTTTTCCACTGGGTTGGCTTAATGCACATTCAGAGCTGAAATGTAGCACCAAACTCATATTTAAACTGTGGTGTGAATTGTATCCTCCCTGGAAACAGGAACAAGTGAAATATCAGATCAAAAGGTTTCATACTGAAGCCAAAACAAATTTTAAAAATGCGAAGTATTACAATTGCATAACAACTCAGAATATCCCAAAGTACTCCACAATGAATGAACTACCATAGTAATGTAGTCAGTGTTGTTGGGAAATATAGTGAAAAGTTAACAGGCAAAAATATCCCACAAAACAGCAGTGAGATAACAACCAAACAATATTGACCAAGGCAATGGCGAGAACTCTACTGTTCTTCAAATAATGGCATGGGATCTTTTACATCTCCTTACGAACCAGAGCAGACACAGCACCTCTGACATCCTGAAGTATTGTTAGGGAATGTTCTGACGTCATTCAGCGAATGCCATCTGCAGGTCCACTCCTGAAGCCAATGTGTTGGCTTCAACACATCAATTTCTGCACTTGACTGCAGTGCTTTCCCTGAATGTGAAAAGCACCTGTTGTGAGTCATACGTTGGCAATTACAATATGCTAATAAGCTGATTAAATGTTATTTTAATTGTGGATTTGGTATTTAACTATGGCAATTTAACACGTTTCATGGGCTTCCTAGAAATTGCCAGTGAAAACAAAGCAGGAACTCAATGGCAATTAGGGCAGGTAAAGGATAAAAGGGAATCATTTGCATACATATTAACGTCCAAGAACTGCTTCCCTGACTAATTACATGAAAAAACTTTTGGTCGCTGAATTTGTTTTGAGGTTTACGTTCACTACTTTACATGGTTCTTTTTTTCAGTTGCTTCGCAGGTGAATTCTACTGTATTGGAGGCTACTTTCACCAGTTGGGAGGCTTGTGCATTTAATCTCCAGTTTATATGATATGTTCAATCAATTTAGATTTTAGATTGTACCCCAGATTAGGATCGTCATCAGCAGCACAGAGTAGCTGCATGAAGAGTTCTAGCCACAGGGGAGCCAGCAGCAGAGGTAACACTGGCAACTGTAGAAGGAGGAGCACCCTCCTCCACCACAGAAGTGTTTTGGGAAAAGAGGCACAATTTGCTAAAGTCAATATCCACAGCATAAGGAGTGCAGACAGAGGATCACCTTCCCGAATATGTGCAAACAACAGTTGAGGAAGCTTGGTTTCTCACATTGGGCCACGGCAGCTAATTGCAAATTAGTATTTGTATGAACGTAACAAAGCTATCACCCATGGATCATCATGGCATATTTATAAACTTCACAAGTTTCCATTCCATCAATGTGCTGCACAAAAACATATTATGCAGGTTAGTATAAGATAATAAAGCAGGTGCTAAGATGTTTCCATCCTGCACAAGTCCAGCCTCCCTCATCTCTTCACACTTTAAAGCAGAGTAATGGGTGGCTGCTTGCTGACAAGGCAGATGCACGTGAAACACAAGTGTTAGCCAAGCAATGAGGCCGAGGACTGCAGTAGGGAAAGCTATATGACAACCAGATGTGTCATTGAGCACTCACTACCAATCTGAAGGTAAACTTTGACAATTCTTATATATTACTTGGCTGGAGAGGGTTGAGAAGAGATTTACTAGGATGTTGCCATGAATGAAGGGTTTGAGTTATAAGGAAAGGTTGGATAGGGTGGGACTTTTATCATTGGAGCATTGGAGGTGGAGAGGTGACCTCTCAAACCATGAAGGGTAGGAATAAGGTGTCTTTTCACTAGGGAGCAGGATTTCAAGACCATGGGACATATTTTTAAGGTGAGAGGAGAGAAATTCTAAAAAAAGGCATTAGAGGCATTTTTTTTTAACACAGAGAGTGGTTTGTGTGTGGAAATAGTGGATGTCGGTACATTATGTTTAATAGATATTTGGATAAGTACACGAATGAGAAGTATTTGAAGGTATATGGGCCAAGGGCAGCCAGGGGGCACTAGTTTAGTTTGGGATTATGGTCGGCCCAGACTAGTAAGGCCAAAGGGTCGGTTTCCATGCTGTATCACCATGACTCAACAGATCTGAGATATCTTTCATAATGCCACAGCCAGAGTTCCCAGCAATGATTTTCAAACTATTTCCCACTGTGACCCTATGTTATATTTTGGAAACTATCACAAACCCTTGATCAGTGGTTGGGGATGGGTGGGTAGGGAGTGAAGAAGATGACCTGTTAGAGCAGGGGAAAGGTGGGGCTCAGCCATTGCTGCCTCAGTGATCATGACACTAAAAAAAAATCAGCTGGCGAACCCTTTCGGCATCCTGACCCCCAGTTTGAGAAGTACAGCACTGTATGGAACATTGAGGTTTGGACTTCAGGAGGAGCAAAGTGCAAAGCACACAACATACTGTGGCAGCAGTGATAGGATGCAAGTTCAAGCACACTTTCCTGCCGTTGTGCCCTCATCATGCCAAGGTGCGATAATATTGTGCTGCAGCAAATATGAGGCAGCCACATTCCCAACAGCAGGCAGTGCTGCAATCAACCAAACATCCTTTCCACAGCCACTTATTGCTGAGCATTGGTTCTTGCCATGCTATTTCTCAAGTGAAGAAACCTCTTGCATGCAGCAGATTCAAACTGGGAACACCAGAAAGTGCTACAAACCAATAATATTTGTGTGTTTTATGGACTAAACTTCTATAGATCACTTTTATTTTTATTTGGACTGTGGACTAAAAATGAGAAAAAAGGATACTGTTTTAAGCCAAAGAAACTGTTAAGATCTTTCCAGTTTTAAAATCAAGTCACTGGAACTCATTGTGAGTTGTATTTACAATGTTGCCTTATTCAAGCAGTGAGAGGGCATTCCAGACAGAATGGCACCACCTATATATGTTTGAGGCAATTTTGCCAAGAGAGTCTTTAGATTGGCTTTTCATTTAGGACATTTGATGTGGGCTCTGAAGGGCTCAGCATAGAATCAGAAGGAGTTAAAACAGAGGCTAAAGAACTCATGAGTTGCAAACTGGACTGGTGCCATCATGGTGTTTCTCTGACCGTTTTTTCTTTGCCATTCACAATATTGCATCTTGTCTTTTTGAGTGTTTGTTTGTACGTGTATGGCTAAGAAAGTGCTAGATTTAAAGTTATAGATTAGCAATTCAACTGGTCAATTTTTTGCTACTGGTTTTAAAAAAAAATTACAATAGTTATTTTCTTGTTAATGGAAAAAGCCTAGTGTGCATATGCTTTTACCCTCAACTAGACAATTAGGTAAAAATGGTGAGTTTGGTGGTTTAATCAAATTTTCATATTTGTGACACTCAGGGAAGAGTGGGGCTTAAGTTCCAATGCATGACCCCAATGCATTGTGACAAACAACACTCACCAATCTAATAGGGTGTAAGACAATATTTTTCCCCTTCCTAGTATTTTTATGTGGCATAACCTTTGTGACTTCAGCAGAAGTATAGGCAGACTGCTGAAATCCCTGTTCTGACTGTTAGGATGCCCTTGGCTGATGTACTACAGGTTTTACATAATTTGTGAGGACTCTGCCTACAGACTGCCCTATTTATCTGGCGCATACTTCAACAGCAGGTAATGAGGCAGAGCATGAGGTATTGGTGAGGAGGGTGAATGAGTGAGCAGCAGGTGCATATCAAATGAAGACTGCGCTTCCATTGCTCCTTCCACTATCATCCGTCTCATGCATCAGCAGCACTCCCCAGCTAGCAGTGAGTTGGACACACATTATAGCAATCAATGGGGCAATGAATGGCTGACGCTAGAGTTTGATCAATTTGAGATCGCATTGTAATGTATGTGTTATTAGAGAGGATCTGTATGTGCTTGTTTTATTGCTATATGTTGGTAGGCACCCTTTTGCACGGATGAAGTTATCATCATGAATAACTGCATGCCACTCAAATTTTAGACAAAATTCTGTTTTCGATCTTCAAGCAGCAGAGTGTAACTCTAAAACCGTTCAGCATATTGTACATTGTTTGCTATTTACAGAATCCCTACAATGTGAAAGCAAGCCATTCAGCCCATCAAGCCCACACCAACCGTTCAAAGAGCAACCCAGCCAGACCCACCCTATCCCTGAGTTTCCCATGGCTGACCTGTCTAGCCTGCACATCTTACAACTGTGTGAGGAAACCCGCACAGACACAGGATGAAGACACAGGGAGAATTTGCAAACCTCACATAGAGAGTCACCCAAGGTTGGAATCAAACCCGGGTCTCTGGTGCTCTAAGGCAGCATTGTTAACTACTAAGCCACCATGCTACCCACTGATTCAGAAGTAATCCCTTTGTTGACAGCCTTAATGGTTCACCCTCATCTGGTTGAGTAGAGCTTGCATATCCTGCACGTTCCACTGCCATCTCAGTCTCCACTACCTGCTCTTGTCGATTTGTGGTGTGTGGGGCAGAAGATGGAAAAGCCGACTATTTTGCTTACCAGTCCCACAGAAGTGTGAGTATTTGAGCTGTTGCATAGACCGGTCGAGTCCTTTGATGGAGCACTCTCTCAGTGCGTGGCTTCTCCTAAATGATCATCATTATCCTTCTGAATGACCTCCTATTGGATATTCCTTGAAGGACACAAATTGAAACTGTCAAGGCAAAAATGTTTTAAGGGTTCATTCTGCATGTGCTCATAGTCCACAGGTTGCTAAGATGTTCTATACATTTTTTCCCTCTAGCAATTCAGTAAAGAGTGAAATATAATTGAACATAATGTGTTGACTGGATAGAAGGACACCATTCATGAGGGTGAACTTTGAAGGTAAGATGTGACTTTGCATTATGATGAAGGTGAGCATCAGTGGTGGGTAGTCACATAGGAATGAGTATAGTTGCAAAGTAAGTTGGTGTGAGAAGAGAAATACTTGAGAAGACGGAGTTATGGCATTATGTGATGCATGCATTGGGATATGGCTGAATGTTTCATTTTACGTGGCATGTACACTCAAGCCATACTGTGGCGGATGGTGAAATTTAATTTTGATAAAAACCTGAAATAAAAATGCAGCCTCATGTTGCTCGGAGAAACATGTTGATTGTTGCAGAACCCTGGACCGTGGCCTTCTTCCCAACTCCAGCCATGTTGTCTTACTTACAGCAACTGCCTTCTATCTCCTGCTGATAGGAAATATCACCTTGTGGATGTTTACAGACCATAGCATTAGATCCAGGAAGACATCAGCTGAATGAGGCACCAGTATGTTGGGACTCCATTTTGACATTTGCAGTGTTTTTCCACCTCTGTAATTTTTCAATTTTCATTTTTGCATTGTCCCTTTAAATAGTGAAGTTGTGGTACACTCATGCAGGTTATCATCATCTTTTCTCATGCTATACGGTTACAATGGAAGTTACATAAAAAAATGAAGATAAAGTGGTTGCGTTAAAAAGTCTTTGACAGACACTGCTGTTACAACTATTTTCCAACCGGCTCGAATGGAAGATCAATATAAATTATAATGGTGTCATGATCTGGGAAAGGGAAAAGGGCAGAATTAAGAGAAACAAGGTTATACATTGGTTTTACTACAATATGAGACCTGACGCTGTTATGGCACAGTAATAGTGTTTGTACTTCTGAACTAGGAGAGCCATGTTCAAATTCCACCTGCTGTAGAGGTATGTAATAACATCTTGAATAGGCTGATTCAAAAATATCTGAAAACTCAAAACGAACTGTTCATACCTTCACACGGGCAGTCCCCATCTTAAAAATTCAACCAAAATAATCCAATGGCTAGATACCATGTAGTGAAGTGTATTTAAAAAAATCTTGTATTTAATCAACCCTTTAAGAAATACACTGCTTCTGTCTATTGATAAATTTACCTAGACTAAAGACTGTCTTTTCACAGCTTTGTTCAACATACTTTATCATTTTGATTTTCTTTCATCTCCGCATTGACACCTCCTTATATGCTTTTTCCTACACCTGGAATATTGTGTTCAGTGGAGGAAACAGGTTTAATGGGCCAAATGGCTTTTGTGGATTTCCTCTGAGGAAAACACCTTATGGTCATCATATATGAGTTGGATTGCAGATTTGCAGCGGTCTGATAGTTGTAATTTATTACATCTAGTACTCAGGTTTTCCAAATAAACCACAGGGAACCTTTTGGCAACGTTTTTCAATACACTTTAGGTTAGCCCACCAAATAAAAAAAAGTGTTTTGAGTGTTTAATTTAAATCTACATATCCTGTTATTGGCCCACTGTGTAAAAACAATGAGAACATGAGAAGACTTCTGAAAACTGATTAAAATCTGCAGTATAGGGAAACAGTCACGGAACCCCTTGGGTCTGTCTGACCCGCGGCTGCTCTCTGCTTCAGATATATACCCAATTTTTCTTAAAACCAAAATTTTCTGTGCTTCATTCACTTCATGTTTCCTAGGTGGTGCGTGTTCCAACACTCACTGCATCTGGTATGCTCTACAAACTTTTTCTTGTTGTGACAATTTTACTATAGGGGGCCCGCGTCACTCATTTCCCAAACAGAGTAAATGCTGTTGTATTCAAGATCAGATCATGGGGTAAATTGCTGACTTACAGCTTGTAGCAAATAATACTTCAAATTCCAAAACAACAAACTAACAAAAAAGTGCATTTATTACAGAAACAAATATGATGAATTTAGATATTAGCCTTTGTTGTACTGTAAGTTATAGATACAGGCCCCACTCTGGAATCTTTGGCAAACATTCCCGCAAGTCCAGGTTCAATCAGTGCTACGGGTATGCAGCATTGTTGGAAGTCCTCTCTTTCAGTTTTGACAGTAAACCCTCAGGTGGATATTGAAGATCTCATGACACTACTTGAAGAGGAGCAAGGAACTTATCCCAAAGCTACATTTCGCCCATAATTAAAATGGATCTTAATATTGCATTTGTTGATTGCCTTATTTCTGCACATGGAATATTGCACACAGTTGCAAGTTTTAGAAGCTTACTGGATCCAGGATTGCAGGAGTGGAGATGGGTTGGGTTAGTAGGAGATGGTAAAATGGCAGGGAGGTAAGACAGGATGGTACCCTGATGGAGTTTCTGTGAAAAGATAATGGTAGTCTGAGTAGAAAATCAGCTACCCATTCTAGGGAAGTTAACAGCTGATTTGTGCGTCCAATGGCCCTCATTAAGGGCCATTTTATGGAACAGATAGAAATTGATCAAACTTGGGGCAGCATCCTAACTTAAGGGGAGGTCATCAGCTTAATGGAAGCAGTCTTCCAGGGGAGCAGTATTGCTTTAGTTCGAAGCGAGGTCTGCAAGCAGAGAGGATAGCCTTTGTGACCCTGGCAATGCCACTCCCTCCAGAAAGTCTTTTTCCCTTTGACCATTAGTCCCCAAATATTTTATTGTTAATTCACTTCGTTGGGGGTGCCACCTAGCTGCCTCAGCAGTGCCCGCCTCTCCCAGCGATACACTAAATGCTTCAGAAAACCAGCAGTTCTGCAAAGCAGTAGCATCAGAAGCTCATTTATTATCCTTAATTCGATGGTGGGAATGCAGACAGTCTCCTAATTGGCTCCTTATGATAAATTTGCAAAGAGATGCCAATAGTAGCAGGAGGGAGTTCAGAACCAGCTTTCCCACCTGTGAAGCTAGGGTTTTCAAGCCAGTAATACAATTATGATAGTAACTCCTTCAAAATACTTAATTTGATGTGATGTGTTTTGACATGAGCAGCTGTTACAGAAAGGCACTACAGAAATGCAAATGTTGTCCTTATGAGCCTAACAGCAGAAAACTAATTTCTCAGTATCTGCCTTTCCAGTCATTATCTCTCCAGACATCTCAGTATGGCCAACCCATTATCATGATGTCCATTTAATCTCAATCACTTGGTGCTTACAATACATACAAAATCTCAATAAATACAGTATTAGAATTATAGAGTTGTACAACACGGAAATAGACGCTTCAGATGCTGATCAGATATCCTAAATTAGTCTGGTCCCATTTGCCAGCATTTGGCCAATATCCCTCTTAAACCCTTCCTATTTATGTACCCATCCAGATGCATTTTAATAATCCTAATTGTACCGGCCTCCTCCACTTCCTCTGACAGCTCATTAAATACATACACCACCATGTGTGTTAAAAAGTTCTCCCTTCGGTCCCGTTTAATCTTTCTTCTCTCATCTTAAGCCTATGCCCTGTAGTTTTAGACACCTCTACCCTGGGAAAAAGAACTTTGGCAATTCACCTGAACCACACCTCTCATGATTTTATAAACCTCTATAAGGTCACCCATCGAGGGAAAATAGCCCCAGCCTATTCAGCCTCTCCCTATAGCTCAAACCCTCCAATCCTGGCAACATCCTTGTAAATCTTTTCTGCACCCTTTCAAGTTTCACAGCATTGTTCCTAGATGAGAATTGAATACAGTATTCCAAAAGTGGCCAAACCAATGTCTTGCACAGCCAGATCATGACTTCCCAACTCCTATACTCAGTGCACTGACCAAGAAAGGCATGTGTACCAAACGCCTTCTTCACAACCTTCTTACATCATTTTCATGATTTGTTTAAGTTACATTTATTTAAGTTGCTAAAATTCACCCACAACCATTACACAGCTATCAATTAATATAACTGGGAAAATTATAACCAAGCGAAGCAAGGAAACAGAAAGAACCATCTACTCTATCAAATGAGTTTCCTCCATAGTCCTCATGCCCGAAAAATTAGTGATGGATTTGTAACTGGGAAAATGGAATTTTGCAAGCAGGTGATCATGGATACACTAAAGTTTTTAGAATAGGAAGAAATATGCAAATTACTAACTGAAGATGGCTACAAAGTCACTAAAAAGGGAAGGCAATGATATTTCTTATATGGGGACTAACAATAAGCAGGAAAATTAATTCAAGATATTGTACACTTTGGTGAACCTTCTCCCTGGCATTCAGTTTTCACAATACTTCCAACAATCAATCTTGTCTGTCAATATCTCTCTCATGCCAAAGATACCAATATTACCCAACACTCTAATCAGCTCCTAAGACTTCATGGTCACTTTCCTAAAGCTTTCTACAGCTGTGCCTCTGTCTCTGTCTTTCTTCATCTGTCCTTTTCTAACTTGCTTGTCTGGCTTGTTTTTCTATTTATCTATCTATGTCTGAGATTTTAAATCCATTTAATTCCTCTTCCATTTTACCAGAAACTTCTGCAAAGCTAAGTTTCAACTTTTTACATTTGAAAATGTTCTTTAGTTTACAACTGAAATTCAAATGTGAGACTAGAATTCAAATTTGGCATTAGATGTTATGTTTTTGAAATGAATCTGTGTTTTACTATTAAGGGTATGATAGTGGTTGCTAAAGTAAGGATAATATGGAGAGCATAAAGCTAAAGCCTAATGGTAATTTGTGAATGTGAACTCAGTTTTACTACAACTTAGAACGGCGAAAGTAATTATTAAGCTATTGAGTCGTAATAAAAGTCTAACTTGCTCACTAATATCCCATAGGGAAAGAAGCCTTCTATTTTTACCTCATCTGGCTGATGCAAATCCAGTCTTATGATAAAAAGGTTGACTCTTAATTGCATTTGAAAGTGAATTAAGTAAACTGCTCAGTCATATGAAACCGCTATGGGAAATGGAGAATGAGCAATAGATGCTGACATTAAACACTCACAATGGTGTTGGCAATTTTGAAAAATCTATATACGAATGGATCTCCTGAAAACAATACTGCAGTACAAAGTAAGCAATCCACAAGTTTTCTCCAAAAAAACCCCAACTTGTTCAACTTCTATAGGCAATTAAAAGTTTCTGAAGTGCTGCAGGAGAAGCAGCGCCCAGTTGTGATGCAGGTAGCTACCGTAAACAGCACATGTAGCCAAAATGATTACATAATGTTTGTCAGTCATGCACATTGAGGGATAAATAATGGGCAGGTTCTCAGAACATCTTTCTTTGCAATCTTCAAAATCGTACCATGGGATTACTTATACGCAGCTGAGTGGGAATTTAGAGCCTGAGCTTAAGATCTCATCCAAAATGTGGCAACTCTAACAGTGATTTGCCTCCCAAGGGCTGCATTGCATAGAGTCTGTCCCTGCTGCTCAGAAGGGAAGGGGGAAGAGGAGCAGAGCATTAGTCATTGGGGACTCCATAGTTAGGGGGACAGATAGGAGGTTTTGTGGGGACGGGAGAGACTCACGTTTGGTGTGTTGCCTCCCAGGTACCAGGGTGCGTGATGTCTCTGATCGTGTTTTTGGGATCCTTAAGGGGGAGGGGGAGCAGCCCCAAGTCGTGGTCCACATTGGCACCAATGACATAGGTAGGAAGAGAGATGGGGATTTAAGGGAGAAATTCAGGGAGCTAGGATGGAAGTTGAGAGCTAGGACGAACAGAGTTGTTGTCTCTGGTTTGTTGCCCGTGCCACGCGCTAGTGAGGCGAGGAATAGGGAGAGAGAGGAGTTGAACACATGGCTACAGGGTTGGTGCAGGAGGGAGGGTTTTGGATTCTTGGATAATTGGGGCTCTTTCTGGGGTAGGTGGGACCTCTACAAGCAAGATGGTCTTCACCTGAACCAGAGGGGTACCGATATCCTGGGGAGGGAAATTTGCTAAGGCTGTTCGGGTGGGTTTAAACTAATTCAGCAGGGGGATGGGCACCAAAATTGTAGTTCGACTATAGAAAAGGCTGAGAGTAGGGTGGTCCGAAATAAAGTTTCAGGGAAGCAAGATGGCACCTGCAAGCAAGAAGTTGGTTTGAAGTGTGTCTACTTCAATGCCAGGAGCGTCCGGAACAAGGTGGGTGAACTTACAGTATGGGTTAGTACCTGGGACTTCGATGTTGTGGCCATTTCGGAGACATGGATAGAGCAGGGGCAGGAATGGTTGTTGCAGGTTCCGGGATATAGATGTTTCAGTAAGAACAGAAAAGATGGGAAAAGGGGCGGAGGTGTGGCATTGTTGGTCAAGGACAGTATTACAGTTGCAGAAAGGATGTTTGGGGACTCGTCAACTGAAGTAGTATGGGCTGAGGTTAGAAACAGGAAAGGCGAGGTCACCCTGTTGGGAGTTTTCTATAGGCCTCCAAATAGTTCCAGAGATGTAGAGGAAAAGATAGCAAAGATGATTCTCGATAGGAGCGAGAGAGACAGGGTAGTTGTCATGAGGGACTTCAACTTTCCAAATATTGACTGGGAACACTACAGTTTGAGTACTATAAATGGGTCAGTTTTTGTCCAGTGTGTGCAGGAGGGCTTCCTGACACAGTATGTAGATAGGCCAACAAGGGGCGAAGCCACATTAGATTTGGTAGTGGGTAATGAGCATGGCCAGGTGTTAGATTTGGAAGTAGGTGAGCACTTTGGTGATAGCGATCACAATTCTGTTATGTTTACTATAGTGATGGAAAGGGATAGGTGTATACCACTGGGCAAGAGTTATAGCTGGGGGAAAGGCAATTACGATGAGATTAGGCAAGATTTAGGGAGCATAGGATGGGGAAGGAAACTGCAGGGGATGGGCACATTAGAAACGTGGAGCTTATTCAAGGAAAAGCTCCTGTGGGTCCTAGATAAGTATGTACCTGTCAGGCAGGGAGGAAGCTGTAGAGCACGGGAGCCGTGGTTTACGAAGGAGGTGGAATCTCTGGTCAAGAAGAAGAAGGCAGCTTATGTTAGGTTGAAATGCAAAGGCTCAGTTAGGGCGCTTGAGGGCTATTAGGCAGCCAGGAAAGACCTAAAGAGAGAGCTCAGAAGAGCCAGGAGGAGACATGAGAAGTTGTTGGCAGATAGGATCAAGGTAAACCCTAAGGCTTTCTATAGGTATTTAAGGAATAAAAGAATGACGAAAGAAAGATTAGGCCCAATCAAGGATAGTAGTGGTAAGTTGTGTGTGGAGTCAGATGAGATAGGGGAAGCGCTAAATCAATATTTTTCAACAGTATTCACTCTAGAAAACGACAATGTTGTCGAGGACAATACTGAGATACAGGCTACTAGACTAGGTGGGATTGAGGTTCACAAGGAAGAGGTATTAGATATCCTTCAGAGGGTGAAGATAGATAAGTCCCCTGGGCCGGATGGGATTTATCCTTGGATCCTCTGGGAAGCCAGGGAGGAGATTGCCGAGCCTTTGGCATTGATCTTTAACTCGTCATTGTCTACAGGAATAGTGCCAGATGACTGGAAGATAGCAAATGTGGTTCCCCTGTTCAAGAAGGGGAGTAGAGACAACCCTGGTAATTATAGACCGGTGATCCTTACCTCAGTTGTTGGTAAAGTGTTGGAAAAGGTTATAAGGGATAGGATTTATAATCATCTAGAAAAGAATAAATTGATTAGGGATAGTCAGCACAGTTTTGTGAAGGGAAGGTTGTGCCTCACAAACCTTATTGAGTTCTTTGAGAAGGTGACCAAACAGGTAGATGAGAGTAAACCGGTTGATGTGATGTATATGGATTTCAGCAAGGCGTTCGATAAGGTTCCCCACAGTAGGCTATTGTACAAAATGCGGAGGAATGGAATTGTGGGAGAAATAGCAGTTTGGATTGGAAATTGCCTTGCTGAAAGAAGACAGAGGGTGGTAGTTGATGGGAAATGTTCATCCTGGAGACCAGTTACTAGTGGTGTACCGCAAGGGTCGGTGTTGGGTCCACTGCTGTTTGTCATTTTTATAAATGACCTGGATGAGGGCGTAGAAGGATGGGTTAGTAAATTTGCAGACGACACTAAGGTCGGTGGAGTTGTGGATAGTGACGAAGGATGCTGTAGGTTGCAGAGAGACATAGATAAGCTGCAGAGCTGGGCTGATAGATGGCAAATGGAGTTTAATGCAGACAAGTGTGAGGTGATGCACTTTGGTAGGAGTAACCGGAAGGCAAAGTACAGGGCTAATGGTAAGATTCTTAGTAGTGTAGGTGAGTAGAGAGATCTCGGTGTCCATGTACACAGATCCTTGAAAGTTGCCACCCAGGTTAACAGGGCTGTTAAGAAGGCATACAGTGTTTTAGCTTTTATTAATAGAGGGATTGAGTTCTGGAACCAAGAGGTTATGGTGAAGTTGTACAAAACTCTGGTGCGGCCGCACTTGGAGTATTGTCTACAGTTCTGGTCACCGCATTATAAGAAGGATGTGGAATCTTTGGAAAGGGTGCAGAGGAGATTTACTAGGATGTTGCCTGGTATGGAGGGAAGGTCTTACGAGGAAAGGCTGAGGGACTTGAGGCTGTTTTCATTAGAGAGAAGAAGGTTGAGAGGTGACTTAATTGAAACATATAAAATAATCAGAGGGTTAGATAGGGTGGGTAGGGAGAGCCTTTTTCCTAGGATGGTGACGGTGAGCACGAGGGGGCATAGCTTTAAATTGAGGGGTGAAAGATATAGGACAGATGTCAAAGGTAGTTTCTTTACTCAGAGAGTAGTAAGGGAATGGAACGCTTTGCCTGCAACGGTAGTAGATTCGCCAACTTTAAGTACATTTAAGTCGTCATTGGATAAGCATATGGACGTACATGGAATAGTGTAGGTTAGATGGGCTTGAGATCGGTATGACAGGTCGGCACAACATCGAGGGCCGAAGGGCCTGTACTGTGTTGTAATGTTCTATGTCAACCTACAGTTTGTCACAGATATTTGGGTAGGACTTGAACCCATAACTTTCAGATTCAGAGGCAAGAGTACTACCCTATTGACCACAGTTGATAGTGTCACAGTTGAGGAAGGAAACAGAAAAGCTTGGCAAGTTTACTGAGGGCTCTAGCACTCATTTTTGCTTGAAATGAAAACAGATTGCGTGCTGTTAAATAAATAATCCATTTAATTAAGTTCATGTACAATACTATATAAAAAAAATCGCAGTGAAATCCAATAAAGTAGAACTATTATGAAAGGCATTTTTCTTTAAAAAAATATCACTACAATATGGTATGGCTACTTTCGATAACATATCTGGGAGAATACCATCAACATAATATGGGAGAAATCCACACAAAACTGGAATGTAAGGAGAGTATTACAGTAACATATTCTTTGTGACACTGGCATCAACTTTGAGGAAGTATTGACAATAATTCTGTACCAGAGCTATGATGGCCAAAACACAAAGTCTTCCAGCTGAGATACAAAACAATGAAATTTTGTATGATTCAGAGGTTACAGCGGGATTCTGACATTTCGTATTAGAAGCATAATTATCTTTGTATGAATTGTTTTACTTTACGTTCTGATCTTCTGTCACTACAACTTTTCCGATGGTTTTTGTTAATTATAATAATAAAAGTTTAGAAAAAAAATTAGTAGCTGCAGGGGTGAAGAGATTGTGGAGACACACACACAGTAGACATAAGAAAAACAAGAGTTTTTTCTTCCTTAAAGAAAATGTAATTTATCAACGTCTTTCCTATGAAGATGGGCACCTATCAGTGACATCAGCACGAATGACAGAAAGCAAAGAGGATATAGCTAAAAAATAAAAAAAATCTCAATATATGAATAAATTATATTTTAAAATGATTACTATGTGTTACATTCATCCTTATGGTGTTAACAATACATGCTGACAGACTGCTCACCATCAGCTCATATCACAATACACTTCAAAATTGTACCTACAGTAAAGGCAATCTTGTTTTGACAGAGGAAGCCCACTCTTAGATGGCTTGTGGATTGAGCTTAGGGTTTCCATCCAAGATGGTTTGTCTTAGTAGCTCAGATCCACAGTACCACAGAGCACACATGTAGAATGCACTATCAGTCCAGTATAAATATTAATTTTGTTCAGCTGATAATAAAACATAATAAATTCTGATGTTCATGTTTCTTATGCAGCAGAGTAATGGCAGTGGTGTCTCAAACCTTTATAGGTTTTTTTTTTAAAGTCACTAGTTAATAAGAAAGGTATAAAGTAGATCTGCTTCTCCTGGTGGGCATTGCATCCAAGGAACTGCATATCTCACCTTAGTCCCACAGACAGAAGAGAGAAGACAAGAAAGTGATTATTAACCCTAAAAAGACGTGCACACATATCAATCCAAACTGAAACAAAAAAAACATTGTATCATGAGAAAAATTGCAACTTATGGAGCTGACATGGGTTTTGAAGCTTATTTGTTCTGAACTGTTGGTCATACAGGCCTGAACCTATCAGTTGAAAAATGGCCAGTGCCACAGTGCAGGAAACAGTTATCGCAGAGATGGGAAATGTCCTGGCCTAAACACGGGACTTCTTTCTCTTCTTTTCTGTCAGCCGTCAGCTCCTCATGACTGATGGTAATGATGATAGTGATGGTGATGATGATGTTCATGGTGATGATGGTGTTCATGTCTTTGAACCACGGGCATCACATAGCCATCACCTGACATAACCGGCGGCAGATCCCGTACAAATTCTTGCTCCAGTGCCGGCAGCTGAGCGTGGGCTGCCTTCATCGGCGAGTGGTTCTCTTTTATTCGCTGCCTGTACTTTTTATGGCTGTGTAGTTGCTGCTGCTGCAGGTGGTGATGGTCATGCCCCGGGTGGTTGGGCTGGGAGTGGTAGTGCAGGCCTTTCACGGCCTTGTTTCCGCCGCTGCTCTGGCCTAGCACAGTGGGAGCTTTGCCAACTCCCTTGGAGGATTTGCCCGGTGGCTTCTCTTGGCATTTCAGCCTCTGGTGTGTTTCACCCAACCTAAGCTCGCCCAGGCTTGTCGGAGAGGGCTGGTCCAGCAGGAGCTGGGATCGACGGTTGTGGTTGCCATGGGCCTCTGATTCCTGCGATCGTGACCTGTTCTGGGAGTGAGCATTTTTCCCATGATGCTCTTGCCGGGTCTGCAATGGCGGGGAACCTGACAGAGAGAAAGGGAGACAAAACCAGTGTCAACAGAATGAGATGAGCAGATGAAAGCAGACAACGCAGCAGTTTTGGCAGATAAGATCATTCTGAGAAGACCAAAACCAAGGACAGAACAGTGGCTCAGCGGTCAATGCTGCTGCCTCACAGCACCAGGGGCCTGGGTTCAATTCAAGCCTTGGATGACTGTCTGTGTGGAATTTGCACATTCTCCTCAATCTGTGTGTGCTTCTTCCCACAGTCCAAAGACATGAAGGTTATGTGGATTTGCCATGCTAAATTACCCACAGTGTCTAGCGATGTGCAGGCTAGGTGGATTAGCCTTTGCAAATGCAGGGTTACAGACATAAGGTAGGGGGATGGGTCTCGCTAGGATGATGTTTGGACGGTTGTTGTGGATTTGATGGGCCAAATGGCCTCTTGCCATATTGTAGGGATTCTATGAACTTGTAGAGATCTTTAAAATCACTGGTTGGTTTGATATATTAATGCTCTTTTGTTGAAAGTTAGATTGTTTCCCAATAGATTAAATAAAATATTTTGAAGGAATTTCTTTACCAGACTAGTGAAAATATTGACTTCACCACCAAATGGGTATGGTTGAGGCAGGATAATATTGATCCATTTAAAAAGAATAATACCAGTACTCATGGGAGATGAGCACATTTGGCCCCAGACTAAATTCAATCATGGGACTGACCGGAGAAAAGTCAGTAATCCCATCAGTAATAAATGCAGGAGAGAAACAGATTGGAGAACCAGTGAAGAGTTTGGAAAGTCTGCAGTGGCAGTAAGTCTCAAGCAGAGCCTTTGGCCAGCTTCAGGACCAAGTCTCCAAGGAGGTTGGAAATGGAGAGAAGGAGATAGCTTGAGATATGGTGTGGTGGCAAGGGTGAAGGAGGCTGTAAGAAGTGGGTTGGTCATGATGCAAGAGGGAGAACAGGTAGTTGAATGGGTTTTGGGCAAGGGCCTAGGGAAAGAGGCTGAAAGAGGTGTGCAACAGTAGGGCAGTGGTGGAGGGGGTCTTGAAAAGAGTTGTGGGGTGGGGAGAAAGTAGCTGAAAAAGGCGGTGAGGCCAAAGAGGAGGCATGAAAGGAGGGAGCACAGTTTTAAACCCATCAACAAAGGAACACTCAGTTAACTAGGTGCCAGGAAAACCTGACACTACTGTGACAATGAATTATTGGAAAATGACTGTGATATCTCTAACTAAGGCTATATAAGTTCAGCAACTACCAAATGAGGAAAGAGTGTGGTGGATAATGTCACAATGAACACTGCATCAATTGTTAAATTTAAATTTGAGACTGAGTTCTGAGAGGCATTAAAATGCATGACAATTAGTTGGCTTAAAGAAGTTCCAGTTTTGTGCATATGCGATGTAAACACGTTAGCTGTGATCTCACCTGGATCAAGGAAGGTGTGATGTCTTTTTGTGTATAAAAGTTTATGCCTTGGAAAAAAACCTTTGGTTACTTAATTATGTATATTGTTTTGTGCCAAGTAACATACTGCAGTATCTTGGAATTGAATCTGCTCCTATATGTTTGGATGTCAGTTTTAACTAGTTGATAAGTATTGAGCGTATTCATTAATTCTAATTCTGTTTTGGAGAGTGTCCAAACTAACCAGATGTCACCACAAATACAGATGGTGTTATTTACAAACAGACTGCATCACCTACGAAATGAGAATTGAAAATGAGTGAGAATGGAAAAGCAGTGCCTGAAAGTGAAAAAGAAGCCATCAGGAAAATCTCAAAAGGAGCGCTTGAAAAAAAAACATGAATTTGACCCCTGGTTAAAATACACAGGAAATGAGGCAGGAGAGTTATATTTATAGGATATAATGGGCGGGGGCAATAAGAATGGGAGGAGACTGCCATGCAGCATATATATATGTCAAGTTGAAACCAATGGAGTCTTGCTGTTGTAGATGCTAAGTAAAGCAATTACACATAACACAATAACTTTAACTTGGATCACAGACATTGCTTTCAGACACAGGTCAAGTGTCCCTTTGCTACATTTCCTCATGGGCTGAGAAAAGACGAAAACAGTGACTACTGCCCCATTGCACGAATTCGTTTTGCATCAACAACCCTTGTGCCAGTCACTCCAAATTACACAGCCCACTTTTCCAGGATTCAAGGTCAAGCTTTTAAGTGTTCCCTAGAGTTCTGCTGTTATGCTGTGCCTTGGGGCGGTTAATTTATCGTCGAGTGTGAATGAAATTTGGCCTCCTTCCAAGCCCTCTGTGTATTTGCACAGGAGATAAGTTCCTGCATTTGTGTGGATCATGTAGTGCCGGGTACAGGCAGCAGTCCAATTTGGCAGTGTCACTGGCCTGCTTTGATCTGTAAAGGAAATCGGTTCTTAACCCCATCTGTGCCAAAAACACATGGGAGCCTGCAAAATGCCAGAACACTGCTAAGTTGTCCGTGAAGACTGGATTTGTCCCAAACCATCTGCTGTTTCAGCAGACTTCATTAATACTACATACCCTAAACTTATGTTAGTTCCACATGGATGATTTCAGTCAGCCAATCCCTTTGGTTCACTTAATTGAGGAACTCATTATTTTAGAGATGTCTGTTAGAAATTACTGACTAGCCACAGATGTTACTGTGGCAACATCTTTTCAACAGAGGCACTCAAATCTATAAAAAAAATTAAACGCCACAAAGGTAAATGTACCAAATATGGGCACTTCCTCAACAATCAGTAACCAAGCAAAGGGCAGCTATATCTATATTAAAATAATCACTTTTCATCACACCATTTATCAACAAACAGCCAAAAATAATGAAAGTTCACACCTATATATTGTGTGAATGTTTTGAGACCCTTTGGCCAACAGTTACTATAGTTAAAACAAAGGTACAGCAGAAGCTGGAGATCTGAAATAAAAACAGAAAGTGCTCGAGGATCTCAGCAGCTCTGGTCACATCTGTGGGGAGAGAAACCAAGTTAATGTTTTCAGTCCAATATCATTGCTTTGGCATAAAGAAGTCATATCAAACTCAAAATGTAAACTCCATTTTTCTCTCTCTCCACAGATGCAGCCAGTCCTGCTGAGTATCTCTAGTGCCTACCATTTTTTATTTGAGCATCTATTACTCACTTTCTATTTACAGCTCTGAAATGCAATCAGCCTTGTCTGAATTTCCAGTTTTGCAAAATGAAGCTTGTGGTCAATGTACTGGATGATACAGGACCACTTGGAAGTTGATTAGCTGTCTATAACTTTAGCTGCAAAGACATTGCTTTGACCTGTAGTTATCTTTCCAGCAATGATAAGGCTGTTTAGAAAAGCTGTATAGTGGGCGATTCAAAAGTATTCTTTCAATTTTGGAATGGGATTTACAAGGCTGGATTGTTGGGATAAAAGCTAGATGAAGATTTTACATAAATTCACAATGGGGTAAGAAGGTGGGGCAAGTGTAGCGAGATGGTAGTGGGAAGGCAGTCTGTATCTCTGTGTTACTCCTAATTGCAAACTCACTCAAGAGCCGCACAATCATGCAGAAAACAGATGCCTTTCCGAGAATCTGGCTCTTTCTCAACAGTTATCTCGTACCACTTGCAACCTGCAAAGGTTTGACGTATGTGATGTCTGCAAAAGATTAAAATGTTTATATGCCTCACTGTCCAGTTAAGAGACAGAAAAAAAGAAGTCTCTGAACACCCCCTCAAAAATATGCTCATGTAGAAATAAACTGAAGAGCAATCTGCACAATTGTACTTGGGAGTGAATGTCATCTAATGTATTTAGACATAACAGTTCAGTTCCAAGTTGGGGAAGGAAGTTAAGGAAAAGCATGAAATGGGGAAGGGTTCAATCAATAACTGATAACTTGATCTGATCTGTAAAATTTTTGCTGGGCTTTATAGATCCTTCCATTATAACTGTGTGAGTTCATCATAGTACTGGTGGTAACATTAACTTTTATTGGTTTTATTCAGCTAACAAATGGTACTTGTTCTTGACGGTGAGAAAAAAAGCAAGGAGGTTATGCTATTTCTTAATAAAACTCACCTGGAACAAAGGTGGTGAAGTCTTGAAGAGGGTGAAGTGGAGATGTACCAAAATTGCAGTTAAGGAAGAGGGATTTCCGTGAAGAGATCACAGAAGCTAAAATCCTTATAGTGGAGAAAGTAGAGGGCAGGCTTAGTGGAGACATTCAAAATTATGAGGATCTTTTGACTGGATAGATGGAGAAACAGTGTTTCCATGACCTAGTGGGATAGTAATAAGTAGCAGCAAATTTGAGATGATTAGTGGACAAAATTACAGAGGGATGGAAGTTACCTTTCTGCAGTGAGTTGCTATAACCTGGAATATGCGTTTCCAATCATACTAAAGTAGTGACCATTTTATTCCTTTACCTGGTCCAAATTTGGATGTGTAGTTCTCTATCCCGGCCAAGTCCAAGTAATGGTTTCTTCTCTCTGTGTTCTCATCTACACAGTAATGCTCACGAACATTTGAATGCTGGTGGTCACAGTTGTATCTCCTGAAAGAAAACAACCCATTTATATCTCATTTGACTTATTCCCAGCATGGTAACAGCTCTTGATGTGGGATCAACAGGCTTGGTACTCACTGGGTTTATCTCCAGACTGGTCTCCCCAACCGAAGGTCAAATTCTTGACCTGAAGCAAGGTCTGCTTTAATTTCAAACTCTCTTTCACTGCCCCCCTCCATTTGACGGAGTTTTAACCTGGCAGACTTCCAGCTTATCTGCATCTCTTAAAGTGTGCCACAGAAAAAACACTCATAACTTTGGCACAATTAACAATAAAAATCTCTTCAAAATACACACAGTAAATGGCTGATGAAGAAAAGACATTTTATTTAAAAAAATGTGGAAATCTAGAATCCAGGGTTATTAATAGAAAACAGAATTGCCTATTAGTTGCTTTCCAGGAACAGCAGACAAGTGGTTTCCAGCAATCCTCCCACTAGGTAGCTGGTGGTACATATTGATGGGTATGGCGTGTCATTAAAAATTAAAACTTCAAACGCACAAGCTAGCTAACCCAATTTGTATCATTTAAGAGTTAGAAATAAAATTAATCAATTAGCCTTTAATAATTGCACTCAGTTGGAGTTGGATTATGAAAGGTTGGAAAATGACTAACCTGGCCTCATTTACAAGGTTGAGAAAATAATGGGATACAATAGTACTGAGACTGAGTTTTGAGCGCATAGCTGTTCTTTGATAGTCAAGGAAAGTACAGCTGCTGAAACTTTTTCTTTGTTGTTAAAGAGATTACGACCAACATTTTCAAATGACCAGCAGAGGCACAATGGGCCAAATGGCCTCCTGGGTAAACAAATCAATGGAATTGTGGGCAAGTGAAGTACAGCTGACATATACTTGAATTTTGTGGGAAACCTTTAAATTTTGGAAACTGGTGACATGGAAATGGCAAGAAACAAGGGCTGATGTCGGCCAAGAAATAGACAAATTAGAAGTCGGGGCACTGTCAATGAGGTTAGCATTAAGACAAGAATTCAAGAGGTAGTGTTGAATAACAGGTAACAAATAAGGATACAGGATAGATAATTTATGAGTTAGCTGATTATGTTAAAGTGGGAGACTGGTTGAATTATGTAAAACAATATCCAAATTCTTCAGAATCTGGTTGCAATCAAGCCAATATCTGGTTATTGAGTACCAGTTTTAACAAATGTAAAGTAATTAATAATGAGGACAAGAAACCAGAAGAGAAAGGAAGTACTAAGTGGAACAATGGTGCAGTGTGCTGAACCAAATACTCGAACCAAATGTTCGAGAGGATTAATTTGTTAAGCCATCGCAGCTCACCACTGAGTACAGACCAAAACACATTAGTTAGACCACAGCTGGAGGACGTGTGCACAACTCTCAACAGTTCTCAATGATTGGCACAGAGGCTATTCAGTCCGTCTTGTTGGGGAAGAAGCCTCTGAGCATGCTTTGTAAATGTTTCCAAAGATCTTGTCTGCATGATTCTCCTCAGATCATTTCAGGTACTGTAAATGAGCATTTCCTGAAATTTCTGCACTTGCTCTTCAGTAGCTTATATTTATGGCTTTGACCAATTTGCATCTGATCATGGACTTTATGGCTTAAGAGAAATAAAAGGTGAGAAATAGAGACATTATAGATATTCAAAAGATCAAAGAAAGTTTGCAACTTGTGGAAAAGATGATACTCTAAGTGAAGGTTTTCAAAATAATAAAGGAATCAACAAACAAATTTTTACTATGGTCAAGCTCAGGATGCACACACTTAATAATGAAGAAATGAAAAGCATGGGACAGATTTATTTTACTCTTCACTTTTGTGATGTGGCTTAGTGGCTACCATAATTAACTCTTAACCAGTGCAATAAGCTGCCTTTTAGGAATAAGAATAGACCATTCAGCCTATTAAGCCTCCTCCACAATTCAATAAGATCATGGTTGATCATCCAATTCAATGTTTTCTCCCCCCACAAAATTTCCATATCCACCTGTTATTGGTATTTAGACATCTACCAATTTGCTACTTAAAATATACTCAATGACAAAGCTTCCAATATAGAGAATTCTAAAAGTTCACAATTCTTAGTGAAAAATAATTGTCCTCATCTCAGTTCTAAGTGGCTTCCCTCTTATTTGGAAATTGTGGCCCTGGTTCTAGTCTCCCTAGCCAAGGGAAATAGTTTATCTGCATCTACACTGTCTAACACCTGAAGAATTTGGTAGATTTCAATGAGATCTCACCTCATGCTTTGAAATTCTAGAGACTACAGGTCCAATTTTTCAAGCGTCTTTGTAGGGCAAACCTGATATCTTTGGAACAAGTCGAGTAAACTTTCGTTGAATTGCCTCTGTTGCAATAATATCACTCTTAAGGTAAGTGGACCGAAATTATACACAGCATTTTAGGTGTGGTTTAATCAAGGTTCTATAGTAAAATTTGTTACTCCTATACTCTAATCTTCTTGTCTTAAAGGCTAGGATTCTCTGGTTCATAGAATCATTCAATCCCTACAGTGTGGAAGCAGGCCATTTGGCCCATCAAGTCCACAGCAACCCTCTAAAGAGCATCCCTCCTAGACCCCCTATCCTATCCCTGTAAATCTGCATCCCCCATGGCTAATCTACCTAACCTACACATCCCTGGGCACTACAGGCAATTTAGCATGGCCAATCCAAGTAACCTGTGCATCTTTGGGCTGTGGGAGGAAACTGGAGCACCCAGAGGAAAGCTACGCAGGCACAGCAAGAATGTGCAAACTCCACACAGGCACCCGCGGGTGGAATCGAACCCAAGTCCTTGTTGTTGAGAGGCAGCAGTGCTAACCAATGAGCTACTGTGCCACCCAAACATGCATGGTAGCCTTCAGTGACTTATTGACAAGGAAAGGTCACTTTATACATTTAGATTGTCTAATGCATTATCATTTCAGAAGTACTCTGCATATGTATCCCTCATTTCAAAGTGGATAACCTCACATTTTTCCACATTATGGATGTGTTCCCATCTGCTCTCAAAGCATCTGTGCAAAACCCTTTGAAGCCATTTCACATCCTCTTTGCAGTAAATATTTCCACCTAGCTTTATGTAATCCACAAATGTATAAATATACATTTGCTACCTATGCTCAAATCATTGATGCATGTTGTAAACATCTGCAGCCCCAAGTATTGGTTCCCGTAGCATCCCACTAGTCTAAGCCTGACTATGCAAGAATGACCCTTTATTTGTACTCTCTGTTTTCTGCCTGTTGGTCAATCCTTAATCCATGCTAGTACATAACCTCTTATCCTATGTGCTTTAATTTTGATAATCAAATTTCTATTGGGAACTTCATAAAAAAATCTTCTGAAAATTCAAATGTACTCCAATCACCAATTTATCAACTCTGCTGGGAATATACTTAAAAAATGCTAAAATGATTTAACAATACAATTTACCATTCAAAAATCCATAAGAACTATGTCCTTTCAGATAATTATTATCCACGTGTTCATTTATCACAATCTTTACAACAGATTCAAGCATTTTCCCTACCACTGATAAAAGACCGACAGGATTATAGTTCCCCATTTTCGCTCTCCCCTTCCCTACTTAAATAATGGTATGATATTTTCTATCTTCCAATCGGCATGAACATTCTGGAATTTATAGCATTTTGGAAGATGGTCACCAATGTGCCACGATATCTAATAGTTAATTCTTTCAACAACTCTGGGAGGTGGAAGATCAGATCCCAAGCTCTTATCATCCTCCAGTCTCACTAATCTCTTAACATAACCTCCTCATCAACACTAATTTCGTTTGATCCTTCATCATCCCAAGGCTCTGGGATGTCCCATTCTGGGGGACTTCTGTCTTCCTCAGTGAAGACAAAAACAAAAGTAATCATTTTGCTTCTTTCCATTTCTCTATTACCCATAATATATTCTTTATACTGTCTCAGTATAAAGAATATTTGTCTTAGCCAAATGGTTTCTTTTTATTCACCTATAAAAGCTGTTATAGGCTTTTTAAAACTTTTTACAAAACAGTTTTGCTCATTTACTTTTATGTTTTATTCCCCTTTTCAGTTTCTTGGTTCTATTGTATTGCAAGATTTGCCTAATCCTCAGGTTTATTACTGTTTTTGGCAATTAAATGTGACTTTTAATCTTAGGCAATCTTTAACTTATTTGTTAGCGAAAAATGTCTGACTTTTTAGAGCTTCTGGGCCTTGAAGGAATGCATAGTAAACTAACCATTGCTTATATACAATCATATCTTTTAAAGTATTTTCCCCAAACACTTCAGCACATTAGCCCTTCTAACTTTCGTAACTTCCTTTGTTCAAATTTAACACCGACTTCAGACTGAACTACCTCACTTTCAAGTATGATATAAAATTTGATGATATTATGGTCACTCATCCCTAAAGGATTTTTTTTAACTGCAAGATTAGCCTTTTTATGACATGTAATACTTAATCTGAAATAGACTGTTACCTTATTGGATTCTCAATATTTCTATTCTGGAAAGCCACCTTTAACACTCTTCTAAACTCCTTCCAGCAGAGCATTAACACTCATTAGGTTTACCCTGAATATATGCAGATTTGAAGCCATCTATGATTACTGTATTACATATGCACACGTTTCTCTATTCTTTTGATTATAATCCATGTACTATAGAAGCTAGATAATTAGAGCTGGATCCTAGAGAAAGGAATCGAGGAATGTAAGAAGTGGGATTAATAAATTAAAAGGAAATAGTTTTATTACAAAAATGTCCTGAGAATCATTCTGGAAGGTTTTTGTCTCAACCTGGATCCTGATCTGGTGAGATGGCTACAGCACCAGAGGATCCATTATAGATTGTCTGTTTGTGCGTAGAGAGAATTTTCATTGGGAATTGAACCATGCAAACTCCTAACTCTTGACCTTGCCACATTTTATGGAGAAACGTGAAATAAGTTCAAGGGCTAAAATGACATTACTACTTCATTATTCTTTTCAATTATCCTAGTAATGTAGAAATCAGGTTAGAAATCTGTTCAACAAAGTAGATTTGTACCTCAGATGAGCAGACAGCCTTTTGTCCAAGCTCTTCATTTCATCCGTATGGTCTCCTTCGTTCTTGCACCGGCTGCTTTCTCGATCTGCAGAAAGGTGAACAGAAAAGTCTCCCTGTAAACTTGTTTGGTTTAGCCTACACTCACTGTCTCATAAGAGTTTCAAGCTGCTTAAAAAGCACAGTGCAAGATTTTCAACAGTTCAACATTTAGTCAAAGACTGAGTGAGGTCTGGAATTTAATTCACGCAGAATGTGAAAATTCTTTCACCGTCTGAACTCTGACAGTTTCAATTCATTCCTTTTAGTGGGTGTAAACCAATCCAAATTCTTACTCTCAAATTGTTGCAAATACTGAGAGAGGCTGTAAGAGGGGGCTGGTTAACTAGCATAAAAGCATTTAAGGCTAACGAGATAGGTTTAGATTGGATCAGGGGAAATAGGATGGGAAGAGGCTTGTGATGAGCATGAATACCTGCATACCAATTGAGCCAATTTGCCTGCTTCTATGTTGCCGCTTTCATGCAATTTAAAAGTTGGGGACGATGAAATAGTGCTGACTGAGAATAGTGAAGTGTCAGTGAATCCAGCAGACATATGGTTCATGCCAGTTGATATAGTGATGCAGGCTTTGGCAATTATTCCGCAAGAGTTCTTTTATATCAGGGCAAGTCACGAAGTAGTGTGGAAGCTTTTCGTCAACAGCAATTCACGTAATGAAAGAATGTGCATTTATATCCAAGAACTCAGGCACCCAAAGCAGTTTACAACCAATTAAATACTTCTGTAGTACCAAACATTTAAACTAGCCTTTTAAAGACTGGTTGAGGGATAAATAGCCCAGACTTTGGGAGCAATATCACTAAGTTTTTTCAAAGTAGTATCATGTGACCTTTTGAGTTTTTGAGGGGTCGGACAACAGTCTGGTTTAGAGCTTCAGTTGAAATACTGCCTTCCTCTTTAGCTCTCCCTCAGGACTGGAGCCGGAGTCTTTGACTTGATTTTGTGCTCAGGCCCCTGGAAGAAGTGAACCCACAACTCTCTGACTCAGAGGCTGCTTACTGAGCTGAAGCAGACTCTGTGACAATAATGGTGCATCAAATTGGATGGGTACATGTTCTTCAAAAATCAAATGATCCTTGCTCATCACAGCGAGACTGGGCATTTTAGTTGTTTTCCCAGACTGAAAGGCGATATGGCACTGTGACTGCATAAATGCGTAAACAGGCACTTATATTTGACACTAAGATAATCTGAATGTCTACCAGCTAGGACCAGTTTCATCTCTCATTTCACATCCAGAGAGACATGTCCGAGGACAAAACATAATTAACTGAAAAGGAAACTATTCAATATTCAGCTTGCAGTAGGTGAAAACTGGTTTACCTTGACCATTGGTGAGACCATCTTTCTTCCTATGCGAAGGTTCAGGGGTTACTGTCAACTTTACCCTCAGTGTTTTGCTGGTGGCAGATGATTGGTTCACAGAAGCATCTACAACTTCGTATATGGTGTGCATCAAGCTGGACATATCCTATACATTTCATTTTTCAAAAAAAAACAAATTTAATAAGTTATGCTTATTCAATGATCAGTCCTTTGCTGCACAGGAGCTTTTCCTACAGGTGAACATTTGGACAAATGGATTTTTTACACACAATACCATGTTCTAAATGACAGCGTATATTTCAAGAAAATTAAAAACCCAATAGTTAATATTTTAATTTTTGCAACAGCAAAAGCAAAATTGAAAATTAATACTGAGGCTTCCATATAGCAACAGTAGGCAATTTAGCCTCTTGAGCCTGTTACCCAAGGAAAGGAGTTATCCTTTATTATTTATCCTGTTTTATTATTTTCTTAGGCCATGGCTGATCTATACCCTCAATTTCATAGCCCTGATTACTATTACTTAATAACTTTCTTTCTGTCAATCTCACTTTTGGAAGTGTCCAATTGATTGAGTATTTACAGCCTTTTGAGAGAGTTCCACGTTTACACCATGTGAAGAGGTGCTTTCGGATGTCACTCCTGAACAGCTTAGCTCTAATTTCAATGTCATGTTCATATCTCCTGAACTCACTCACCTGAGGAAATAACTTATCACTACCTATAGCAGTAAATGAGACATCATTCACTCTAGATCCAAGCTGGATAGATCCTCAATCTTTTCTAAATGGTGAAGAACAGAGATTTATTGTTCCAAGGACGGAAGCCGCAAATCTCGTGGTCAAGCACATACATGAAGTCATTTTATCATGTCAATGAAATGTCTGCTCTGAGTCATGCTTCAGTTGTATAGACCACCAACTGACTATCTCCAGAGTGCTGCACGTAGCTTGAAACACCTCACTGTTGAACACCTTAACCTTCTGTACTGAATACAACCAGAATCAATGCAATGGGACCTTGTAATTTCACCTTTTTGATTCTGGTATCATGCCCTTTCTGACATTCAATGGCCAGAGATAGTCAATTGGCGGTCATAAAACTGAAGCATGACTCCCAGCAAATATTTCATTAACCTAATAAAATGATTTTCATGTGCTTGACGACTAGGTTTGCGGCTTTGGTCCTCGGACCAATAAATCTCTGTTCCTCACCATTTAGAAAAGACTCTGGATCCATCGAGCTTGGATCGAAAGTGAATGATCTCTCACTTACTAGTAAGCACTGGTAACGAGGAACCCTTCTCACCACTCAACAAAGTACACTGGTGAGAGCTCTGAATTCACATGATTGGCATGTACCCATATAACTCGATGAATGGTTGTGCTCCCCTTGCTGTGAAACAGAGAATCTTCTCAAACTACAAATTATACGTTGCTTTGAGACAGATTGTGTGTTTGCTGGATCTGAGACCACTATACATAGAATTAGTGAATTTAACCATCGTCATTGGACAATTTCCTATGTTGTGCTGTACCCAAGGCTTCTCCAACCTTACTGCATCTTAGAGAAAACCATATAGTCAGACAGCACAAAACAGGCCCTTTGGTCCATCAGTTCTGTGCTGAGTTATCTACACTAATCCCATTTCCAACACATGGCCCATAGCCTCAGATGTTATGATATTTCACGTCCCCCCCACATGCATTTTAAAGACTGTGAGGTTATCCTGAATTGCTATCCTCCCAGGCAGTGCATTTTAGATTTCCACCACCTTCTGGGTGAAAATATTTTCCCTCAAATCCCCACTAAACATCCTGCCCTTCACCTTAAAGTTATCCCTCTCGCTACTGACCCTTCAACTAAGGGGAACAGTTACTTCCTACCCGCCCTGTCTACGCTTCTTAATCTTCTATATTTCAGATTGATCCAATTTAACCCTTGCATAATCGCAAAAGCAAAGTCCTGTGAATGCCAGAAATTCAAAATAAAAATAGAAAATGCTGAAAATACTCAAGTTTCTGTGGCAGGATAGAACAGGAGTTGACATTCCAGGTCAATGAGTTTTCACCAGAATTGGGAGCTATTTGGAGGTTTAAATGAGGAGGGTTGGAAAATGTGCAGACCGGAAATTGTCAGTGATGGGGCAGAGATTAAATACTAAAGTGTCATTCATGTATGGGAAAGAGGGGTAACGGCACACGTAAAGAAACTAGATGATGAACATCAGCTGAAAGCAAAGAAAAACAAGTCAGTAAAAATAAAAATAAACCAAGGGAAGGAGGAGATAAAATGGGGATATAATTTTCCAGCTCTTATCTAGCATCCCTTTAAATGCATCTTTGCTCTTCACCTCAACCACTTCATGTAGTAGCAAAGTCCTTCATATAATCACCGTGAGTAAAGAAGGTTCTTCTGAATTCCTTTGAGTCTCCTCTTCCCACTCACCCTCACTTCTCTTGTCCGTGCTAGGTGTCTGCTCAATGTACTTAGAAATTCCAGGTGGGGAACACTGAGTAACAATTGCTGCTAACGATTAATATGATGTTACATCGTCATGTTGAAAATGCTTGCTTTCTTTCAACCTCCACCATACTAGGACCACATAAACACAACCATTCTTTATAAATTTGATTCCAACAAGAGATCGGTATTGCAGCAAAGCAAACAGGTAACTAGGTCAAACCAAGCAGACAACATAGTTTGTCGCATCACAATGACCCAACAGGAGAAGGCTTCAGGCTCAATCTCCCGGTCTCATTAGAAGACAGAGCAGAAAGGTCCAATGACATGACCAGTTCATTCCTAGCTGACTGACTTTAATGCTGCAGATACAGTAATTTATAGGAGTATACTCTTCATGAGAAGTAAGTGTCAGAAGATTTACAGTGTTGCTTAGGTTGTCACAGTGATGATGAGCAGAACCCAAGTAGATTGGCAACATTATTTCAATTTGTTCTATGTAATAATGCCCCATTAAGTAAAAATTAAATCATTGCTAATCAACTTCAGGCTACAACATTACTTTTCCCTCTACTGCCAAAGACTAGACACTACTTATCTTGTAATTATGCCACAATCCATGTGGCAATAAGAAAACACAATCATAACTTGTAGATGGTTCCTCAACCCAAGAAATGCTATATAAACATTTTGACATACAAACAAACAACATGGATATCGCAGGATGATTCTTTTATTAAAAAAAAAACCCATCTGCATCAAAGTTTGGTACAAAGATCAGAGGAAATTGGAGCAAAACACAATCAGCAAAAATACAAAGTAATGGATGAAAAGGCTTGTACGGAGATTACAGACCAATCCAATGTTGAAGGTGAAGAATTTTCTAGAATCATAATGCAATAAAATAAACTCACTTGATGACTGACAAATGACATTACTTCTTGTACAAGTGTCACTCCCATTCCCAACATTTCAGAAGGTCTAAAACTAAAATGAAGATGGAACTTTGCATCCTTACATCGATTATATCTTCAAACCTTTTGCAGTGGGGCGGGTCCTACACTTAAAGGAGTTGTTCTGCACATTTTGGTTTGTTACAGGTTTAACATAGCTAAAACTCAACTGCAATTTCTTGAGCTATTTGCTGCACAGCCCCAGGATCAATCCCCATCAACCATACACATCTCACACCCATACACTCACCAACAGATAGGGTTCTCTTGTATTGTTCCAATGTAACAACACCAGAAATTACTTAAAAACTCTATTTCTCTTCCATATAAAAACAGCAAGCTTCTTTAGAGTTCATCATGTACTCTCTACCATCTCGCCCAATGATGAGGCACCTAATGTTTTTCTGGCGTTATTTATATTGGTAGTATGTGGAAATTAATATACCATGATCTCCCAAGAAGCAGAAACAAATGTAAATGTAAAGGTACCTCCTTAGTAACCTTGCCACAGTTGTCAAAATCATAAAGAGTGAAGGTCCATTCCTGATGGTTATCTTCTTCAACAGACACGTCACACTCTAGCTCCTGAAAAGAAAGTGCATTTCGCTGTTCTAAATCTCCTCTACTTGTGGGGTTCTTATTTTAAAAACAGGTTGAAATATCTCATAACTTTAAGTGCATTGGAACAATTGTGGCATGGTAGTAATGCAAAACCTAGGCTCAAGCCACTATTAAAGTCTACTGGTTTCAGAAGATCAAGGAGGCCTGGTATCTCTTTGTAAAAGGTTACAGAGGAATGAGTTACTATTTATTGTAAGGAATAACTAGCAACATTATTTGCCTTTACTTTGTAGCTCTTTGAATTCCATTTAAATTTTTTTCATCTTATAGTCAATTACTGTTTTGCATAACAGACCTCCCAGAATTCAAGAAATCTCTTTTCTATAGGTAATGTTAGCTCATTCACCTGAATGATCATCCCAGTGTGAGAGTTTGATACAAGAAACCCTGGCTAATCTAGTTGACCAGTCATTTATACATCCCCACTTTTTCAGTGGGGATTACTGTGAAGCTATTTGGCAAGGAAAGCCTAGCCAATTCTATCCTTCTCCAACCAGTAAACTCAAAGACCAATTGTCACCATCTGAATCTCACTTTAGGGACCAAGATTAGCACACAGATAGAAAAAGTTATCACAGACCTTCCAAATCATTAAGCTTCATCTTGAGATTAGGGTTACCCACTGACTAATATGGAAGAGATCAAGCACAACACTGTACAATAGAAACTGCTGACCAGTTATGGGCACAAACACTCAAAATACCTTACACACAATCAAGGTAAATCCATTTCACACACTAACACTTACATAGCATGCACCACTGAGGAATGAAAGCATCCATACCAATAAAAAAAAATCAAACTCTCTTATTTTCCTGATACTGTCAAGCAAGGCACATTATCAATACTGAAATTTCACAAACAATAATGGGGTCTATTTCCTATTTACTAATCAATAGTCAATCCTCAAAAATCCTAGATTTTTAATTGGCCGCATGTGGCTAACAACTTGGACAGCACATTTAAACAATTTTTCAGCATATTACAACTTAAAAGTTAATTGTTTTGGAACTTTACAGTGAGGGATTGATGCAGTTTAAGTGTGCGGTCCAATTCAATTGTAAGCCAAAGGAGCAAGGTTTGAGGAGATCATTAAATTGATGTCTTCGAGGACATGTACGCCACTGCAACATCAACTGTGAAATCAAATTAATCATGGGATTCATATAAAATGTCATAGTTAGAATCAAACAAAACAGAAGGTGATAAGCTTGTATGCACATGACTATTGTACAAGGAATGGGTTGCATTGAATCAGCTTGCATTTCCCTGGGTAGAGGAGATTAAGAGACAATGTAAGGGAAGGGAAACAGCAGGAAAGAGAGACAGAAGGTGAAGGAGAGTGGTAGAGAGAGACAAAGACTATCTCTGATGGAGGTGTTTGGAATATGGGGGAATAATCTGAAAATTATGCTTAGGTTTTCAGGGCTAACATCAAGAAGCATTTCACGCCAGGGATAATGGAATCTGGAACTCCTTGAGCCAACTGAAAAAGTAAGGTACTAATGGATCTGAAGCATAGGCGAGCAAATGGAGTTATACACAGGGGTTAGTCAAGATCCAAATGGACGGTGAATTGAATGGCTAATTTCTGATCCCTCACTCCTCATCTGCTTCCAACAGGGATCCATTTCATAGATCAGATAGAAGATTCCAACATATTATGTTTTGAGCCCGGCCCTCTAATAGGCGTATAGAATGATTGCCAATGGGCCAAAGTTATCTATGCCACTCATCAACAGAACTCTTCTCATACCAAGTTCTTCAATAATTCACCAGCTTCAGAATGAAAAAACTCACATCAAAGGTCAGCCGTTTCTTGCTGGTCCCTCTGCTGGCTTCTTTACCAGGACACTTTTCTCCATCTTCTTGACTGAAGGTGGATGTGAATCCATCACACGGCTCTGCTTTCTCTGGAGGGAGCACCACTAGTGAAAGATTGAGGGAGAAGTAAAAAAAGAGACAAATCAGATTATGGTTGTTTATTTATATGCCCATGACAAAGGATGATGCAAGGCCAATTTACTAAATCTCTGTGTTGCACTTGAAAGGTTTGCAAAATGCCATTCACAAGTTCAGCATATGCTTATAGTCAGTCAAGTTTTTTTTAAAATGCAGTTACTGTTTAATACAGACAACGTCACAGCTAATTATCATACGGCAAGATCCCACAAAGACAAAGTGGTCGTGAGTAGGTTGACCATTTTATTGATTGGCTGTTGCTCATGTAAATGGAGCTAGATTAGTTTAAGATGTCTGGCCAGCATGACTGAGTTGGACTGAAGGGTCTGCTTTAGCGCTGGACATCTCTATGACTCTATGAAAGAAAAAAGTATTAGCCAGCAACTTCCCTAATCTTCCTTGAATTGCACCACATCCTTCTGAGAGGGCAAATTGAGGCTTGGTTTAACATCTTATTCAAAAATTGCCACGGTGCCCAGGCTGAAGTGCCATTAGTGGTTCGCTAAAGTGCTTGCCTAGATTATAACTCTGGAGTGGGATTTGAACATGCAACCATTCAATTTAGAGGCGGGAATATAATCATTGGAGCCATGGTATTGTACTGGCATCATAATTCCACTTTTATACATGGTACTTCACCCATGTATAAGTTATAAATGGGATTTCCTGTTTTTCTGCTCAATATAGTATTGAAAAGTGCACAAATAAATGAGGTGCCACATGCAGATAAGCAGAATTCTTCTGTACAATTCATCCCGGACTTAAAATTTTATTCTGAATTATGCTAAACATGTACTGGAGGACATAAAGATGCTCACTACATTCTTCTGCAACAACAAGTGACATGTATTGAGCCCTTTCTAACATAGCAATACATATCAAGGCATTTAGTAGGAGTATAACAAAATGAAATCTGACATGCAGCAACATAAAGAGCTGGAATTGTAGAATCCCTATAATGTGGAAGCAGGCTACTTGGCCAAACAGGTTCACACAGACTCTCCAAAGAGCATCCCACCCAGACTTATTCCCCTACCTTCTCCCTGTAACTTCCCCACAGCTAATCCACCTAACCTACTCATCCGTGAACACTATGAGTGTGGCCAGTCTACCTAATCTGCACATCTTCAGACTATGGAAGGAAACCAGAGCAAACCCAAACAGACACAGGGAGAATGTGCAAACTCCACACACACAGTTGCCTGAGGCTGGAATTGAACCTAGGTCCCTGGTGCTGTGAAGCAGCAGTGCTAACCACTGAGCCACCATCTCACTATTTGGACTGACAGCTACTTTTCTGGTCATAGATGTAGACTTTAACCAGCTGAACTGCAGTTGCAAAAGGGAATTCCAGAGCTTGAAACCTAGTATATGCAGGAGGCACGTCCACTAATACTGATTGAAGGAAACTGGATCAATGATAATGGGAACTGCAGATGCTGGAGAATCCAAGATAACAAAGTGTGGAGCTGGATGAACACAGCAGGCCAAACAGCATCTCAGGAGCACAAAAGCTGACGTTCGGGCCTAGACCCTGCATCTCTCTGATGAGAGAGATGAAGGGTCTAGGCCCGAAACGTCAGCTTTTGTGCTCCTGAGATGCTGCTAGGCCTGCTGTGTTCAGCCAGCTCCACACTTTGTTATCTTATGAAGGAAACTGGAGATGTGCAACAGGCCAATATTACAAGAATTCGGAGTGGTGGAGCACTGGAAAAATAGAGCTGGAGGAAGTTACAAGAATAGGGAGGAGTTGAAAAATAATGTGTGGAAAAGAATTTTAAAACTCATGCATCAGCAGATATTGAACCAATTTCAGTGAACAGGACTTGGTGCAAATCAGAATGAATGGCAGCAGAATTCTGAGTGAGCTGAATTTAAGGTGGATGGAAGATCAGAGGTTGGCCATTGGCATATTGGAACTGCCCCAAAAACATTTACAAGTTTTAAAGACATGCAGTCATTCAATAAACTTCATCTATTTCCATACTGATTTCCTCATATGCAAAGACACTATGGTTACTCCCCACAGAAAGAAGTGGGACACTGATCCCATGCAAACAGCAGATATGGCTAATTAAAGAGCAGTGCACAGCAGAGAATCAGGAAAGGCAGATTTACTGCACCAAATGATCTTTTCCTGTTCCAGAACATTCTAAAATTCTTGCAATTCCAATGTGAAGTCACATGGTATTTGCATTAATTTGGTCAAAGGTGACTTCATTTCCTGAATGTGCCATTCATCTTAATGACCGTGGTCACCACTATACCGACAGCTCAACAAAACAAGTTGCAAAACAGAGAAATAAAACTCGTTCCTGCTTTTGGGCAGACAGCTCACATCTTCACCTACCAAAAGGAAAGATTTGCATTTGTAGAGAACCTTCTGCATTCTCTCAATATCCCAAGTGTTCTGCAGCAGCAGCTTGCATTATTATTGCATCATGAATGCAGTAAAACATCCTGAGAACAAGGAGACAAAAACTGACAAAGACTCAAAAAAGGAATTCATTAAGATACTTGACAGGCAATGAAGCTTTGTCATTGTGTTGATGCAAGACATTTGGTGATCAATTTGCACACACAGCAAGATCCCAGAAACAGTAATGAGATAAATGACCATATCATCTGTTTTAGCAATATCGGTTTATGGGTACATATTGGCAAGAACTTCCTTATGCTGGAAAGGAATGCAAGATGTAACAAGACTTTTAAGTGATAGTCCAGATGGGATTTGGATTAAGCCAGGTGGTCGAAAAGACCAAATGCACAGGAAACAGTGTTTTCCAGGGAAAAATTCCAAACAAGAAACATTCAAAGAAATTTGCTCGCATGAGAAACATTCTGGGAATTCCTGGAGCTGGCACAAAATCACAAAAAATTAGAATGCAAGTGCAACACACGATTAGGAAGGCAAATGAAATCACAGAATCCCTACAATGTAGAAGCAGGCCATTCAGTCAATGGAATCCACACTGACCTTCTGAACAGCATCCACCCAGATCCACCCCATCCCTGTAACCCTGCATTTCCCATGGTTGATCCACCTAGCTTGCACATCCCGAGACACCAGGGGCAATTTAGCATGACTAACCCACCTAGCCTGCACATCTTTGGACTGTGAGAAGAAACAAGAGCATCCGCAGGAAAGTCACACAAACACAGGGAGAATGTGCAAACCCCACACAGGCAGTTGCCCGAGGGTGGAATTGAACATGAGTCCCTGGTGCTATGAGGCAACAGTGGTAACCACTGAGCCACCGTTAGGGCTTGTTGCAAGGGAACAGAAATATAAAAGGTACAGACGTTTTGCTGCAGCTGTGTACAGCCTTGGTGATACCATATCTGGATTACTGTATACAGCTGTGGCCTGCTGATCTGCACAAAGATAAAAATTGCATTCAAAGCTTTTCAGAAAAGGTTCATTCAACTGATTCCAGGGAAGACCAGTTACCTTATGAAATAAAGCTGAAGGAATTGGGCCCAGACCCATGGGAATTCAGAAGGATGAAATGTGACCTTAAATGAAACTCAATGTCCTAAGGGAACTTGATAGGGTGGGTTCCAAGAGGATACTTTCCGTAATGTATGTGACTACAACATGGGGAGACAGTTTAAGAATCAGAAGTTTCCCTTTTAAAGATGGAGAAGAGGCACTTTTCCCAATTAGAGCAATTCTCCTCTCCTGAAAGCCATGCAGACTAGGACATTGAATTTATCAAAGGCAGCAGTGGATAGATTTTTGATTGACAATGGAGCCAAAGGTATTGGAGGAGTTGGGGTGGGGGGGTGGGCCATGCTGAAAGGAAAGTAGAGTTGAGATCACAACCAGATCATCCATTATCTTACAGAATAGCACAGTAGGCTTGAAAGCTGAATGGCCTTCTCCTGTTTCTAAGCTCAACGTTCTTATTTCTGCCTTCCATGGAGCTATTTCAATTGAAACATTAATAATTAAAAAAACGACAAACTGCTGTTGCTTCCAACATATTTGCATCCAGAGCTGAACAGTCAAAGACTCTTGCTTGACTCTCAATGCAAGAATTGTAGCCATATGTGGTGTAAGGCTTGCCTCTAGCAGAGAGTGCTTTACCCAATGTGGTAATGTTTATGTTATCTTCTGTAACATAATATTTATTTAAAATGTGGAAGTATCCAACAGCATTTATTACAACCATCTATAATGCATGACCATTACATTCCTCAGGCACAAAAGCCTAGTTTAATATTAAACTACTAATTTAAAACAGAGGTCCATACTTCCTGTACAGCATTAATGCTTTAAGTGATCCAGGGTAAGATGGATTCTGAGACTTTCATACCCCAGGTTGCATGCTATGATGCAGTATTGACATCATAAGCAAACCTTTTGAAAAGGTATCAGAGATAATGGGAACTGCAGATGCTGGAGAATTCCAAGATAATAAAATGTGAGGCTGGATGAACACAGCAGGCCAAGCAGCATCTCAGGAGCACAAAAGCTGACGTTTCGGGCCTAGACCCTTCATCAGAGAGGGGGATGGGGAGAGGGAGCTGGAATAAATAGGGAGAGAGGGGGAGGCGGACCGAAGATGGAGAGTAAAGAAGATAGGTGGAGAGAGTATAGGTGGGGAGGTAGGGAGGGGATAGGTCAGTCCAGGGAAGACGGACAGGTCAAGGAGGTGGGATGAGGTTAGTAGGTAGCTGGGGGTGCGGCTTGGTGTGGGAGGAAGGGATGGGTGAGAGGAAGAACCGGTTAGGGAGGCAGAGACAGGTTGGACTGGTTTTGGGATGCAGTGGGTGGGGGGGGAAGAGCTGGGCTGGTTGTGTGGTGCAGTGGGGGGAGGGGACGAACTAGGCTGGTTTAGGGATGCAGTGGGGGAAGGGGAGATTTTGAAACTGGTGAAGTCCACATTGATACCATATGGCTGCAGGGTACCCAGGCGGAATATGAGTTGCTGTTCCTGCAACCTTCGGGTGGCATCATTGTGGCAGTGCAGGAGGCCCATGATGGACATGTCATCTAGAGAATGGGAGGGGGTGTAGAAATAGTTTGCGACTGGGAGGTGCAGTTGTTTGTTGCGAACTGAGCGGAGGTGTTCTGCAAAGCGGGCTCCAAGCCTCCGCTTGGTTTCCCCAATGTAGAGGAAGCCGCACCGGGTACAATGGATGCAGTATACCACATTGGCAGATGTGCAGGTGAACCTCTGCTTAATGTGGAATGTCATCTTGGGGCCTGCGATAGGGGTGAGGGAGGAGGTGTGGGGGCAAGTGTAGCATTTCCTGCGGTTGCAGGGGAAGGTGCCGGGTGTGGTGGGGTTGGAGGGCAGTGTGGAGCGAACAAGGGAATCACGGAGAGAGTGATCTCTCCGGAAAGCAGACAGGGGAGGGGATGGAAAAATGCCTTGGGTGGTGGGGTCGGATTATAAATGGCGGAAGTGTCGGAGGATGATGCGTTGTATCCGGAGGTTGGTAGGGTGGTGTGTGAGAACGAGGGGGATCCTCTTAGGGCGGTTGTGGCGGGGGCGGGGTGTGAGGGATGTGTTGCGGGAAATACGGGAGACGCGGTCAAGGGCGTTCTCGATCACTGTGGGGGGAAAGTTGCGGTCCTTAAAGAACTTGGACATCTGGGATGTGCGGGAGTGGAATGTCTTATCGTGGCAGCAGATGCGGCGGAGGCGGAGGAATTGGGAATAGGGGATGGAATTTTTGCAGGAGGGTGGGTGGGTGGGAGGAGGTGTATTCTAGGTAGCTGTGGTAGTCGGTGGGCTTGAAATGGACATCAGTTACAAGCTGGTTGCCTGAGATGGAGACTGAGAGGTCCAGGAAGGTGAGGGATGTGCTGGAGATGGCCCAGGTGAACTGAAGGTTGGGGTGGAAGGTGTTGGTGAAGTGGATGAACTGTTCGAGCTCCTCTGGGGAGCAAGAGGCGGCGCCGATACAGTCATCAATGTACCAGAGGAAGAGGTGGGGTTTGGGGCCTGTATAGGTGCGGAAGAGGGACTGTTCCACGTAACCTACAAAGAGGCAGGCATAGCTGGGGCCCATGCGGGTGCCCATGGCCACCCCCTTAGTCTGTAGGAAGTGGGAGGAGTCAAAAGAGAAGTTGTTGAGTGTGAGGACGAGTTCAGCTAGGCGGATGAGAGTGTCGGTGGAGGGGGACTGGTCGGGCCTGCGGGACAGGAAGAAGCGGAGGGCCTTGAGGCCATCTGCATGCGGAATGCAGGTGTACAGGGGCTGGACGTCCCTGTACACCTGGCCTCAAGGACCTCCGCTTCTTCCTCGAGGATCCCCCTCGTTCTCACACACCACCCTACCAACCTCCGGATACAACGCATCATCCTCCGACACATCCGCCATTTACAATCCGACCCCACCACCCAAGACATTTTTCCATCCCCTCCCCTGTCTGCTTTCCGGAGAGACTACTCTCTCCGTGACTCGCTTGTTCGCTCCACACTGCCCTCCAACCCCACCACACCCGGCACCTTCCCCTGCAACCGCAGGAAATGCTACACTTGCCCCCACACCTCCTCCCCCACCCCTATCGCAGGCCCCAAGATGACATTCCACATTAAGCAGAGGTTCACCTGCACATCTGCCAATGTGGTATACTGCATCCATTGTACCCGGTGCGGCTTCCTCTACATTGGGGAAACCAAGCGGAGGCTTGGAGCCCGCTTTGCAGAACACCTCCGCTCAGTTTGCAACAAACAACTGCACCTCCCAGTCGCAAACCATTTCCACTCCCCCTCCCATTCTCTAGATGACATGTCCATCATGGGCCTCCTGCACTGCCAAAATGATGCCACCCGAAGGTTGCAGGAACAGCAACTCATATTCCGCCTGGGAACCCTGCAGCCATATGGTATCAATGTGGACTTCACCAGTTTCAAAATCTCCCCTTCCCCCACTGCATCCCTAAACCAGCCTAGTTCGTCCCCTCCCCCCACTGCACCACACAACCAGCCCAGCTCTTCCCCCCCACCCACTGCATCCCAAAACCAGTCCAACCTGTCTCTGCCTCCCTAACCGGTTCTTCCTCTCACCCATCCCTTCCTCCCACACCAAGCCGCACCCCCAGCTACCTACTAACCTCATCCCACCTCCTTGACCTGTCCGTCTTCCCTGGACTGACCTATCCCCTCCCTACCTCCCCACCTATACTCTCTCCACCTATCTTCTTTTCTCTCCATCCTCGGTCCGCCTCCCCCTCTCGCCCTATTTATTCCAGAACCCTCACCCCATCCCCCTCTCTGATGAAGGGTCTAGGCCCGAAACGTCAGCTTTTGTGCTCCTGAGATGCTGCTTGGCCTGCTGTGTTCATCCAGCCTCACATTTTATTATCTTTTGAAAAGGTACTTTGACTTAATGATTGTGAAGCATAACAATAATTTGGAGACAAGGGGCTACAAAATAATCCTTACTGCTCCCATTTTCCACATGAAAAAGAATAGATAGATTCATCAATTAAAACAGAGGATTAATACAGATCCTGGGCTCCGTATATAAGCAAAGGAGTGACTCAGCACCTAGATTTAATACCCATGAGAAAATTGGTTTGAATTATGCGGACCAAGCACTGCACTTGAGATTTCAAATCAGCCAATACAGCATCAGCTGTGACCGTCCGTCTACATCCTTTACACATGTTAAAAGTAAAAGAAATGTACAAAAAAAAATCAAAAATGAACTGTGGATGCTGGAAATCAGAAGCAAAAACAGAAACTGCTGGAAAATCTCAGCAGGTCTGGCAGCATCTGTGGAGTGAAATCAGAGTTAACATTTCGGGTCCAGTGACTCTTCTTCAGAAATAAATGCTCGTCTAGAGCTAGAAGAAGCGGGCATTTCACCTGTTCCTGAACTCTACACTTCTTATAAAGGCTTCCCTACAAGGGCTCTCCTACCTCAGCCTACTCACCCCAGTCTTGTTGCTCTCCATTGACTGTCAACTTACTACCTTCCTGTAACTTTGCTGCCTGGGGAAGTGCAGCAGCTTAATCCAAAAACATGAAGGCCTGAATCTGGCTGGATGCTATAGACCACAGAATGGGCTTCAGCTTCATCTCCACAAATCACATAAATTAAGCTTTTATTGTCATGTGTACTCAAGTACAGTGATGTAGGAGTACAGTGAAAAGTTTATTATGTTGCCACACATGGTGCTACCTTAGGTACGAATGTACCAAGGTATAAAAATACTTAGGTGAAAAGTAGTAAAAGAAACAAAGTTAAAAAGTTTCCCTAAATAAAATTATTTTGGAATCCAAATACCTAACATCAGCGTCCCTGCATATTCCCAATTACCTCCAGTTATTAACACTAGCAGATTACATAGAATTTATATAGAAACAAGAAATTCAACCCAAAAAGTCCATATTGGTGTTTATTTCCCAGACAAGCCTCCTCCCAGACTGCTTCATGTAGTCTTATCAGTAATCCTTCTGCTCTTTTCCCCTCTCAAGTTTATCCAGTTCCCCCTTGAGTGCATCAACGTATACATTGACTGCATTAAGTGGTAATAAGGTCAACATTGCCACTACTCTTCGCACAAAGAGGTTTCTTCCACATGTCTGATCAGATTAATCCACACTGTAGTATTCTATGATTCTATAAATTGGTCACTGTTATCCATGTCTTCTTCAGTTTTCCATCCTGAGACGGATCTGATCCACAATCCCCACCTTGGGTATTCACGCTGGGATGCTAGTCATTACACCACAAAGCCTCCAAATCGTACTTTAATTTAACTGTACAAAACACTAGTGCGGCCTCACTTGGAATATTGCGTACAGTTCTGGTCGCCCCGTTACAGGAAGGATTTGGAAGCGTTGGAAAAGGTGCAGAGGAGATTTACCAGAATGTTGCCTGGTCTGGAGCGCAGGGCCTATGAAGAAAGGGTGAGGGACTTGGGTCTGTTCTCACTGGAGAGAAAGAGGCTAAGAGGGGATTTAATAGAGACATAAAAGATGATCAGAGGATTAGATAGGACGGACAGTGAGAGTCGTTTTCCGAGGATGATGACTTCAGCTTGTACAAGGGGGCATAACTACAAATTGAGGGGTGATAGATTGAAGACAGATGTCAGAGGCAGGTTCTTTACTCAGAGAGTGGTAAGGGAATGGAACGCCCTGCCCACCAATGTAGTTAACTCAGCCACATTAGGGGCACTTAAACAGTCCTTGGATAAGCATATGGATAATGATGGGATAGTGTAGGGGGGTGGGCTTAGATTAGTTCACAGGTCGGTGCAACACCAAGGGCCGAAGGGCCTGTTCTGCGTTGTATTGTTCTATGTTCTATGTTCATACATTTATAGCCCTTAGCTTTGGAACCTGTCACAAAGTGGACTATCTTCCAAAGATTTATATCATCAAACTCTTTCAGAATTTCAAAAGACTCGATTCATTCAATCTTTTCTTCCAGCTATATCCTCTCAGTTCAGGCCATCAAGTTTTTTTTTACATTTTCTATTTCATAATATCGAAAACAGATCTGTGCACTACATTCCAAATGTCATCTGGTCGAGAATCTATACAAGTTTAACATAAGTTCTCAGCCTTTCAATTCTTTCCCTCTAGAAATGAATCGCAGCACATTGTATTTCTTAAAAAATGGCCTTGTTCAAATGTCTCCTTATCACTCCCACCTTTACACTTATATTTAAATTAATTTGCCAATCGCACATCCATTCTGCCCATTTATTAACATAGTCTTGCATTTTGTCACAGTTCCTCAGAGTTGAATATATCATCAACTTTGGCGTCGCCCACAAACTCCACTATAGCACTTATGGTCACCAATCATCTGTGTAAGTGCTGAACAGCAGTATTTAGGTTGGTATTCATCAATAAGATTCAATAAGCAGGGATTTGCAGGCCATCAGGCTTGTGAAATCCCAACAGAATACGTTATAAACCTAAGTATGGCAGGGTTGTCTGGGGTCTACATTTTTGGGGTTAAGGAATTACAGAGTGGACACTCTGATATACAGAATTTCAGGAAAGCTCCTCCCATCATGGGTAATTTATTTTAAAACAATAAAACTGTTCATGTGTGAGCACAAATCAAAATCAATAATTTAGCTTTGAATCCAGCATTTGTTTTTGTTATAATCAACCAAGGAGGCAGGTAGTCGCTTGAACATCCATGGATCACAGAGACAGCTCACTGTTTAAAATTGCAGCTTTATTCAAACAGATGCAATTTTCATAACTAGGATGTCCAGAACACCGGTCTCAGATTTTTAAGGAAAAGGACTAATTCTGCTGGAGGCATTTAAAGAGAAGGATCTTTTTGGAGAAGTTTAAGTGCCCCTTGGGGATTGGTTAGAACTGACATGACAAGTTTACTGGACCTACAAGATGTCAAGTCATTTAGATTCCCTGAACCCACTAAAGTTTTGAAAGAAAACCTAGCTTGCTATGGATGCTTGCAATTTCAGTACCTGCCTGTCAACATAAGCCTGTTGGGTATCTTTGCTGGAATAGTCACAGGGGTATGTTGTAGGCTCACTGTTTAATTGACAATTCCAAATGGTTATAAAGTCTGTAATGTGGGATTTTCAATGTAAGTTTTAAAGTATGGGATTAAGTACTTAAAATCATTTATATATTCTGAATGGGATTTTATGAATGAAACATCTTTAGGAAGATAGTGAAGTCTGCAATGTACACTTATTTTACTTCATATTTATTTGTTTTTGAGGTCTGCTTATGGTGGATACTGGGTGAGTTGGCATGGAGTGTGAAAGGGCAAAGAGTGACAGATGGGACAGTGTCTATTGGCATGAGTCAGCACAAAGCTGGCACTGGAGCCAAAAGGGCACTGAGGCATGGCTAGAGGAGTATAATGAGCATGGAGAGGCCTTGGCTAGGGCAACAGGAAGCAGGAGGTGGCACAGATGGTTTGGAATGGTCGTAAGGGTGAGAGCCAAAAGGACTTTTTTGTCTAATGGGAACAAAATCCCAGAGCAACAATGTACATCTTTGAAACAGCCTGCCTCGGCATCCAGCAACCCCTTTGGCTATCCGTGATCTGTTTCAGAACAGCGTGTCACTAACACCAATCCCATGGGAACAAAAGTCTGAAGATTGGTTGCACTTTCTCCAGAGTTGAGTTTGTAGCTTTGGGATCATTGCTGACTCGGGAGTGAAAATTTGACCCAGAGTTGCCAAATGTCCCAGAAAGTTGTTGAAGGCATGGGTTGCAATGAAATGTGCTGTAAACAGCCTGTTTCCTGTGAATGTAAAAGAGAATAGGGGCTCATGAGTAGCTAATTAACATTTCTACCTCAGTGCAGGGTTGCCATGGGAACAAGGGCAGTGGAAGCCTTTCTTGAAAATCAGCTTCTCTGTAAATCAACGAATATTTTAGTCAGGCTTTGGTGTAGTCTGCTAGCGGGATTGTTTGGCTTTGTAAGTTACTGTAGCTGGATATGGGAAGGTGATGTGCTTTAGACAAAGAGATGCATCCTGCAGATATCTAAGACCCAAAGAGCTGGCTGGCCTACTCTTGCTCTTCAGTCCTGCATTCCAACAATTCCAGGAAATTCATGTGGCCATGGAAGTGGGAAGAAGAATCATCAGAAAGGGCTTTACTGCTCGTGTACAACTTAAGAAATGCTGTGACAACTGATGAAATCCTGCTGACGGTCATTTGCAATTACTAATCATGGATATGAAAATGATTGGAAGTTAGGGGTAACTGTGGACCATTTACTAATGGACTGTGGTCCCACGGCGAATGCAACGTGTACGAAACAAAGGGGAATACACCTTTCTACAATTTGAAGTGATAATTGCCTACAAACAGAAAATTGTGTTCAGTTAAGTTTTTTTTCAAGTATAGAGTTCTGAAGGAGAGGCATATGAGATTGAAAGGGAATTCTTGTTTCTCCCTCCACAAAATGCTTCCAGACAAGCTGAATTTATCCTGCACTCTATTTTTTATTTCGGATTGCCAGCATTCGCAGCATTTTTCTTTTATGTTCATGGCAATTTTAGCATTTTTTTAAACAGTAAGAAATTGTAACATGTGAAACTCTATGTCCTTTTTTAAAAGTTAAATTCTAAACTTTAGCTGAAAGTTTAAAATTATTTTTAATGGATGGTAACTTTTTCTCTTAAAAATAAATACACACCCTAAGTGATAGCAAGTTCCACATTCTAACTGCTCACTGAGGTGAAAAAGAGCTTCACCTGAATTCCTTACTAGATTTATTGAAGACAATCTTGTACATATGACCTCCCTTACATTCCTCACTTCGGAACAGGGAACATAATCTTGTGCCCAATAAAAATTGCTTTTTGACTATATAAATAATTGACTGACTGTAACCCACTCTGATGTCCTTTTATGAATAGTTAGCAAAGACTTGAGGATCCTCACCTAACTTAGGATCAATAAAACGTAAACACATTCCTGACTAGATCTGTGGAGATACATGGATTTTTATGTCAGAGTCAACAGGAAGAAGTGAGAGATTTATTTGCTTGCGGCGTGTCTCTAAGCTCTGACCACTGTTCTTACCCTTACGAGCCAAAAATCACAGCCAAGAAAATTTAGAGGTTAACGCTATTAGAATAGACTCAACCTACACTCCATTGAACAAAATTGGATAGGCCACACCTTGCATCTTTAAAGCAAGCACACTTGCATCTGCACTGAGTACGCAATACGCACAAATTAAATCACCATAGTGCCAATCAAGGTAGTTTTGCTTCTGGTGCTATAGGGCGGCCTTGAGAGGATACCCGCCTAACATGTTACAGAGCAGTGAAGGAACACCATATTGTTGTCATCCTGCCCACCTGGCTGATGCAATGCTGGAAAACCCAACCTGGACCATGTAGGTGCTGAAAATGAATTTGTACAGCGCACTTGGAAACAACCAGTGCTGAGCTGCAAGGTGAGCCCCACATTAGTGTTTCTTAAAAGACCCAGCACTCAAATTGGCTGTAAGCTCATTTTTAAGATCTTTCGCTTCTGGGAAATATCAGAAAGTACCTCTGAGTGCATTTGGAGGTATTGTGTAGGGTTCGTGTATTTTTGCCACTACACCCTCACAGGGAGCGCCAAGGAGGTTATGATCTGGTCTTATAAAGGCTCACTCCTCCTTTAGGGTATTCATTAAAACCTACCTATCCTAGTACCGCTTTACGTGACTCATGTCAAATTTTGACTGATTATTGTGCTTTGAAATACTTTATGACACTTTATCACATTAAAGGGCAGTTATACAAATGCCAGGGGTTGTTGTCTTGACAAGACAAGCAAATAATTACACTATATGTGCAAAATCCCCAAGTGCACTTCCCTGCTCCTTGCCCAATAAAATCACCAGCATGATCTCAGTTTTAATTTAAAACCAGAAGCAGGAAGATCATTTTACCCAACCCACAGGTAAAGGGTTACACTAAGAAAACAGATACTGAGCTGACTGCTAACAGCAAAGTAGCTAGAACCCTCTAGATCAACTGGTTTAAAAACAAAAAAAAATCATTTAGCTCCATTAAGTTTTGAAGCAGCCATGAAAAGAAGCAGTCTTCAAATTTCAAATCAACAGATTGAAATAATTTACTCTACATGTGAGATTATGGAGAATAATGGATACCTGGAAGTGATTACTAGCCTATAATCTCACTGGCAAAGGGTCAAACAACATTTGAAAAAAAAGAAACATCTGAAAGTGGAGATGAAATTGGAGCCTAATAATGACTCCCAGCCATGAATCACTTCACTTTTTCTTTAGTTAAGCATATACAGGCAATTTACTCCCTGGTGTTCAGTGAGGGGCAGCTTTTGCTCTATTTTTAAAATGTTAGCTCTCAAAATTCTGCTTACAACACACTAAACAGAACCAGGTGGCATGTGAATCTCTCGCACAAGGTCTCTGACCCTCTTTTATCTCATCACTGAAGTTCGTTTGACACTAGTTTGGATAGAGGTAATAGAAGTCCCCATTAATTATTTCTGCCTGTTTCTGCACATCCTAGTGTGCGTTTTAGATTGGGCAGGGAATGAAAGGAGTTGCCAATTCATCAATGACTTGTTTGTTCATAAAATAAATTGCGTCAGTGGATCAAATCAAATTGTCTTTTTCTTCCCCCTCACAAAATAGCACTTTGGGTTACAGTTCTTGAGAAATCTGAGATAAAGTGAATACAGCATGCTAGAAATGAAGTGGTGGCTTTGCATCAAAAGATTGCAACAGTTTCCTCCGTTTGTGGTTTTTCTCATCTTATGTGTGGGTCTACCAACTCGAGGAGACATTACTAGAATAGTCAACAACTATCATAATACCAAGTGGCTGGTAGAATTGTAGATGGCAAATTATGTAGCTATGTTCTTGCAATAATGATACCATCAATGCTTCAGGTGATAGATCTACTTATCTATTGTTGCATATCAAACTTCAAGTATGTTTATGATATATTACAGTAATGTTTGTGTTCTTTTTCACACCTTCTCCAGCTTTGTTAGCTTCAAAGGCAACTTCAGCTGAAGGGATCACCAGCTCTACTGCTCAATTAAACTCCCAACTTCAGTCCAAGTTAAATTTACACTGGACCACTTCAGCTACCCGGTCTCCAAATTTCAAAAAAGCAGTAGAGTATAATAACACACCAAATTGCTTTTTTATCATTCGTGAGAGAAAGGGACAGCATCCCATCTTTGACTGGCCCCAAGTGAACTTCTAGAATAACAGTTTATATAAACGAATAAACAGCATGTGATCAAGCTTCCTGACAGTAACCGTAATCAATGTTCCTTTCTCATTTCTCAGTGCTGTGGCAGAAAATTAACTAACTTTAATTCAAAGGTTTCAAAAAGATTTGCTCCAGTTTGAGCAGTTCAATCTACTTTTCCATCTCTGAGATGTTGGACAGGGCTCATGTTATCAAAAAGAGAGCTATTAGCCACAGACACAACAAAGTCAATCACAGCACTGCTCAGATTTGAATTTTAAGTTTAGTTCCACTCTCAAGCAAGGAAACAATTGTCACCGTTTAGGATGGGACAGAGTTTCTGACAGCAGCTGCTCTGTTTTTCCTATTTATAGGCAACTGGGCTTTTAAAAAGTACTTTTTAAAATCACAGTTACCTTGGAAATTATATTTTGGAATTGTCTTAGGATTATAATTTTATAGAAAATTTATAAGGTTTTATCATTAATTTCATCTCAGCACATATCCCTTTCGTATTTTTAAAAAATGAAGTAGGTCTGGGCTGTATTATTTCATAATCATTCATAAAAACATGGCACTGTCCAATAAGACACTTGCTCTCAATTCTTTTCCATTAAGTCTTGTATTACATTATTATTGTTGACAGTAGAGTTTGTCCTTGAATTGAAATTCGCACTGTTTTTGCATTGAATTGTCTGATTTTTCCAGATAGCCCTGTTTTTTGGTTTAGATTAAGTTCACAAGCCAGTTGCCAAAGTATTAATTTTTGAAAGATGAATCCCCTGGCCTTGCTTATTTATTTATTTTGTTTTATGGGTGTTAAGTGGGTCATTGACAAACAAGCAAGTATCATATCTGGAACCATGACCTTTCTTCCAGCTCCACTTAATCAATTTTAAAAAAATGCTTGGGCTCAATGAAAGTGGTGTTCAGTTACAATCCAAAAGACTGAAAAATTCAAAAACAGGGAGAGGACTAAAAAAGAACAAGAATAGAAAATGAGAACAAAAGTTAAACATAAAAGGGAATACCCAAAAAAGGATGAGAGTGAAGAAAGTAAAAAGAGACGGGCAACTAATGATTTACAAAAAAAAAGGGTAAGAGACAGACAGAAAATGAGAAACCAAGCACAAGGTTTTCTAACCAAACTTATTGACCATAAAATGGCCTAATTGGGTAGACAATGTCCAGTTGCTGCATTTTAACCAGGATAAAATGTCTTTCAAAAGTAACCAAAATACATTGATGGATCAATAGCTTTTATACTCTTCAGGTTTTTCAAAATAAATTTCCAAATTCCTACCCCAATTTTTTCCCAAACCAACAATATCACATAGGGGGTTGTAAGGGAGTTGCAAACTTCTGATGACCTTTGGGCTTTCGACTGAAGACACTAATTGATAGAGGTTTTGGTAAACAAGCACCTATTACCCACCACAGTCTTATTCAGCCATGGCTGATTAAGAGGTTGTAAATATGCATGCATCACCGGGAACTGACCTATTTTAAACCCTGCATAATTGTCCCTTACAAAAACCTAAAGCCCGTCCATAACTTATTTAATTAGAGCCAGCCTCTCGAATGCTTAATTCTTCGCACACCAGTGAAGGAAATGTAGTAAATCCCCAAGGTGGTGTTGGCGGCTCCATTACCATGACTCACTCTACGTGCAAAAGAACGGAAACAAAATCTTTCATTCAGCTGAAATACTTCTGTCAGTCAAAAGAAAACACATCATTGAACGAGCGAAAGGGTTTAAGGGAGGATGCTCAAGAAAAACGAGTCAATAAATGACAAAACACCCAATGATAAACGAGGGTAATATGCTTCATTTCGTTATCATATAATATACTTAATTACAGCACTTCCTGCCAATTAATTAAGTTGCTTATGTCATCATCAATTTGATATCCAGTCTCTCTTCCATCTCCTGAAGGATTATAGGCACAAAGGCAACAATATTTTACACTTAGCTTTTTTAAATAGCTCAGGCTTTTGGCTGACAATTTATTTTGAGATTTTTAAAGAATGTAAGTTTTTGTTGAAGTAACTTCTTGCTGCCATTTCCACTCATTCACCCCTAATAGAAAGGAAATCCCCCCCCAATTCACCCATTACCTTCTAACCAGTTGTCTCTGGCCATCCCCAAATCTGCTTTAATGTTCCATGTACTATCCTCAAGACATGCAGGTAGCTAAGTAGCTCGACCCTAAGCCTGCTAGGATGCACAAATTTGACAGACCAGTGCAATTCATCTTCAGATTTTCCTCATTTATCTGCAAGTAGATTGTGTTGGCAAAGATGGACAGTCAGCCATCTGAATAATTAGTAAGAATGCAAACAAAAGGAGTAGGTCATTTGGCCCCTTGTGCCACCTGTCATTCAACTCAATCATGGTTAATCTTGAGCCTTGATGCCATTTTCCCCCACCAGCCCTATAACCATGAAAGTCTTCAATATCTAGGCTATAAGAATCGTTGGGATTAAGAGGGAGCTTTCTGCAGTCGATGGGGTGCTGCGCACGATGAAGTAGCATTGATGGGGCATGGGCAGTGCATGGGAGATGAGGGTGGGAGGGCTAATTTTGTTTTATTGTCATTTTAACAGCTACCATAAAGTTCATTGAGGGTGGTCCTTCCCACATGCTGCATCCACACCACCCCCTGTACCTGCTTTCAACTTCATTTTCCTTTTTTTTTGGCGGATGCTAGAGTTTGGGCTCAGATCTAATTAACATCCGCACCGTCTTCTCTCTTTTCTCCGCTACACACCCCCAACTCTGATCTAAAAGTTGGAACCATCTGGGTCTTTAGTTAGTTCTGAATTGGGTTAGCAGATCCAGGAATTTTCCTGTTTCTGCACTCTTGAAACAGAAGTGAAAATCCAAGCCTACGTTTCAAAACTACTTCACTGGGTGTAATTTGGGAAGGAGAAAAGTTTTGTAAAAATGCAAATATTTTGTTCTTTTCCATTTTAAAGTATAATACTTTTCAAAGTTCTACCACTGACGATATGCCAGACCACTCTCAAGTGAGGGTCTTGATGGTCCTGACTGGTTTCACACTTGTAGTCAACTATAATAGGGTGGCATGGTGGCTCAGGGGTTAGCATGGCAGCCTCATAGTGCCAGAGTCCCAGGTTCAATTCCACTCTCAGGTAACTGTCTTTGTGGAGTTTGCACATTCTCCCTGCGTCTGCTTGGGTTTCCTCCAGATGCTCCAGTTTCCTTCCACAATCCAAAGATGTGCAGTCTACATGGATTGGCCATGCTAAGTTGCCCACAATGTTCAGGGATTTGTTATAGGGGGATGGGTCTGGGTGGGATGCTCCAAGGGTCAGCGTGGACTTGTTGGGTGGAAGGATCTGTTTCCATACTGTTGGGATTCTATGATAGTGGTAGGAAAACTTACAACCTTCTGGTTTTCAAAACTAGCATTCCATTTGCTCTGATTTTTTTTTGCACCTGACTACGTGTACAACATTTCAGTAACCTGTAATCCCAAATTCTTTGGGATAGCCATCATTCCCAGCTTTTCACCACATTACCATAAGTTCCTGGATGTATCAAGCATCTCCACTGGGTGGAATGAACAAAATGTGCAATAATAATTATAGCAGTCTCATGGAGCCTGCCCAGTTGCTATGGACTGCTTAAGGATTTCTTTTTCCCTAGATTGGTTAAAGAATGTTTCTCCCTCAGCCAGGAAATTGTAGGGCCAGCGAGATGGGATAGGGAATTGGTAGGAAAATGATCCACAGAGTTTCAGTTTTTTACTGTTCATTAACTTACCCCACTTAACGTAACCTTATAGATGCAGTATAAAAGCAGATAGGGAAAACTGGCATGAATGGATAAAACACTGCAACAAAAGTTATTAAACTAACAGTGTTAATCACAGAAAATAGGAACTGCCAATGCTGGAGAATCCGAGATAACAAGGTGTAGAGCTGGGTGAACATAGCAGGCCAAGCACCATCATAGGAGCAGGAAGGCTACTCTGTTCTACTGTGGATACAGAATACATTAGATACTCTATAGGCTCTGTATGGACACTTGTTACTATTTGAGGGGATCTAACCATCATGAAGAAAATAAAGACAAACAAGTTTTTATGATAATCAAGTTCCTTCAATGTCAGACTCTACATGCGTGCTGGCAATGCCAGATCTACCTCATCGCTACCTCTCTCATCTGCTCAGCCCCTCTGATATGCACACTGCTTGTATGTCCATCAAACAGGGCGAAGAAAGATTTAGCAGAATGTTACTGGGACTGAAGGGTTTGAATTATAAGGAGAGGCTAGATAGGGCGGGACATTTTAACTGGAGCAGAGGAGATTGAGAGGTGACCTCATAGAAGTTTATAAAATCATGGGGGACATAGATAAGGTAAATATCAGAGGTCTTTTCCCTAGGGTTGGGAGTTCAAAACTATAGGGCATAATTTTAAGGTGAGAGGAAAAAGATTGAAAAGGGATCTGAGGGGGTAATCTTTTCCACGTAGAGCATGGTGCATCTGTGGAATGAGCTGCCAGAGGAAGTGGTAGAGGCAGGCACAGTTACAACATTTAAAAGACATTTGGACAGATACATGAATAGGAAAGACTTCGAGGGATACGGGCCAAATGCAGGCAAGTGGGACCTGTTTTATTTGGTCAGCATGGACAAGTTGGACTGAAAGGATTGTTTTGGTGTAGTAAAATTCTATGGCTCCGCACAGTTTCAAACTCCTTATGCTTTCCATTGCCTAGGGCTGCCTGATTTCACCTCTGTAATATTATCCAGATAATTCAAAACTTCAGCTCATCTTCTGATCATCCACGCCTTCGCTACCACTAATCTACTCTTTCAAAGCTCTGCAGGTCAGCCTCCCACCGCCTGCAAACTTGAATAGCTGACATTTGGAGGCCGAAACCTTAACTTGTACAGTTCTGTTCACCCATCACCCTTTTCTCACTAACTCACTTCGGCTTCTGACTCAGTCACCTGTCACTTTTAGAATTCCCAAGTACATATTCAAGCTCTGCCATGGCCTCGTAAATCCTACCAGTAATACCTCCTCCAGACCTTCTCCCCAACCTGTCAGACAGACAATATATCATATTAATATTAAAATTATTGGATTAAAATTAAAAGGGGTTACAATGGATTTGGCCAGTTGTTCAGCTGGCTGTGAGGTTGTGCCCTAATACCTTACAATTTAGCTTCAAAACATTGATAAATTTAATTGCTTTAAAAAGAAAATCATGCTTCTCTGAACAATATTAGGGTATTCAACTCGAGTGAGGATGCTATACAAACGCCACAAGTGTTGAAAACTCTCAGCCGGTCGGATGATAGCTTAAGATGGTTTTAAGTGATAACTCATGTCTTGATGAAGGCTTTCATGGACTAGCCCACACAAAACAATATCAAGATCCTGACTAATCAGCCAAATATTTATCGTCCACTATTTTTAAAATTTTGATTTCCAGCAACTGCACATTAACTTCACAAGTAGTAACTATAATTTGTTCTTCACTCACCCTCCAGGGGGCACTGGTCATCAAATAATTGTCCTTTCAGTTCTCCATTTAATACTTCCTGCAGGAGAGACAGAAGAGAAACACATTACAGACAAGGAACAGATGTATGTGTTTGAATAGGAAGGAATCTCAGTTGCTGAATCATTAGCACAAAGGATAAGCACTTCCCTGCAGAGAGGACCTTGAATAAAAGCAGCAACAGATCCCAGTAACAGATCACAGTAACCCACTTTGTTGTGCAAAATCAAAATGCCTCAAAACACTTCCCCACCTCCCTCCTGCCAAGTGAAGACCAGTCGTTTGAAAGAACTCACTCAACTGCTTTTGAAGAAAGAATGGTTTACAAACACAGATGGGGTACTTTACTGGCAGTTTGAGGGCACTGAATCTTTGCATTGTACATATTCAGCTCATTACATCCATGCTGTACTTCCAAGAATTTATCCCCTTACTTCCCCTGATCTCTTCCCATACCCTAATAATTATATTTCTGTGTTTCTTCAGTCCCCATTTACAAACTATTCTGACTCCCAAAAGATTTTGTGAGGCCTTGAAGTGCTTGACCAAGTCGCCATGCAGGAAAATTCTCTGAACTTCACTCTGCATTTGGAAATGAAATGTAATTAATTAATTTTCTCTAACTACCATCTCACTCTCCAGTGGAACATTTCTTACTCCACATTTTAGCCTTCAAAAGTCTCCCACGATTTTGTATACCTCAATCCTGATTGCCTCTTAACCTTTGGTGTTCTATCAGATGGATTGCCAATGTCTTCAGTGTCTCCCTATAGCTACAGCCTCTCACTCCTGTGCTCGCTCAAGGCAACTTTGTCCGGACATCATGTTCAAAGTTAGTCTTGACTGATGATTTATACATTACATTTATCATTATCATTTTGAATTTGTACTTTATGATCCTATTCAGAAATTTGTTCTAAAAATAGAAGTTTATCAATGGGGCATTGGAAACCCATTGACTGCCTTATTCTCTAATCAGATTGTGGCCTCATGTGCATTCCTGACTTGCGTAGCCATATCACTGGGTGACCACACCTTCACCTGCCTCCATTTAAGACACAAAAATATGGGGAGCTTACAGACAGAACTTAGAACAGAGAAGAGTACAACACAGGAACAGCCCTTCAGTTCACCATGTCAGTGCAAATCTTGATGCCATTCTCAATTAATCCCATCTGCCCGCAAACAGTCCATTTTCCTCTATTCTCTGCCTGCTCATGTGTCATTCTAAATGCCTCTTAAATGTTGCTATCATATCTGCTTCCACCACCTCACCAGCAACGCATTCCAGGCATGGACCACTTGCTGTGTAAAAAAACTCGCTTCGGCCATCTCCGTTAAATTTTCTCTCTCTCATCTTAAACAAATGCCCCCCAATATTTGACATTTCCACCCTGAGAAAAAAGTCTCTAACTATCCACACCCTATTCATGCCTCCCATAACTTCTATCGAGCTGTTGCTCAGCTTCCGAGACTCTCGCAAAAATAATAAAAGATTGTCCAACTTCTCCTTGTAGCTATCACATTCAAATCCAGGCAACACCCTGGTAAACCTCTTCTGCACCCTTTCCAAAGCCTCTACACCTTTCCTATAATGTGACAACCAGAACTGCATACAATACTCCAACTGTAGCCCAACCGAAGTTCTGTACAATTGCAACATGAATTTCCGAATTTATGCTCAATGCCCCAATCGATGAAGGCAAGCATGCTATAAGCCTTCTTTATGCACTTGTGTTGCTGCTTTCAAAAGAGCTATAGACTTGGACCTCAAGATCCCTTTCTACATCAATGTTGCTACGGGTCCTGCCATTTACTATGTACTTTCCTCTTGCATTTGACTTCCCAAAAGGCATCACCTTACAATTATCCAGATTAAATTCCATCTGCCACTTCTCTGCCCAACACTCCAACTGATCTATATCATTTGACAACCTTCCCTACCATCCGCAACTCCATCAATTTTTGTGTCATTTGCAAATTTACTAATCAGTCCACCCACATTTGCACCCAAAACATTTCTATATGTTACCAACAGCAGTGGTCCTAGCATCGATCCTTATGTAACACCACTGGTCACAGACCTCCAGTCAGAGAAACAACCCTCCACAACTACCCTCTGACTTCCATGACCAAGCCAATTTTGTATCCAGCTTATCAATCCATCATGGATCCCATGTGACATTAACTTCTGAACTATTCCACCATGAAGTAGCTTGTCAAATGCTTCAGTAAAGTCCATGTAGACACCATCAGCTGCTGTACTGTTAATCATCTTTGTCACTTCCTCAATATCGGGGAAATCACCATCACCCACGACAACAACCCCGTTGTTCTTACATCTTTCCTTGATCTTTCCATGATTTACCTACATATCTGTTCCTCTATCTCCTGTTGGTTATTGGGAGGCTTACGTCACATTATAGTAATTATACTTTTCTTATTTCCGAGTTCCACCCATATAGCTTTGCAGGATGAGCCCTAGATAATATCATCTCTTAGTGCATCTGTAACATTCTCCTTAATCAGTAATCCAGGTCCTCAACCCCTTTTACATTGCTCACTATCTCACACAAAACATCTAAACACAGGGACACTGAGCCGTCAGTCCTGTCCTTCTCTCAACCAAGTTCCTATAATGGTCACAACAACGCAGTTCCATGAACTAATTCAGGTTCAAGGCACATCTCCTTTACCTGTTATACTTCATGCAGTAAAATAAATACGCTTCAGACCGCCAGTCCTGCCATGTTCATTAACCTGGCCCTGCTTGTTCTTCCTGTTAGACTTATTTGATGCAAATTCTACCTTCTCCTCAATCACCGCCAATGCTGACCTACTGTGCTGGTTCCCCCCCCACCACCCCTTTGACTTGCCTCCCTCACCTGCCACACTAGTTTAAGCCCACCTGAGTAGCTCCAGCGCACCTCCTCATGGCTGGTGCCAGAATCGACATCCAGAATATTCAGCAGAAATACAGAAGGAAGAAAACACTCTACTGATGGGCAAGAGGGATTTTTCAGAAATCATCAGGCCAACTTCTTAAGAAAATCCTTCCTTAAAGTGACACAAACTTTGCAGCAGGCATTTGGCCCAAGTGATAAATAGCTGGTATGCCCCACACACATCTATAACATCAGCACATCCACGTATTTGTTGCTCTCTTGTGCACCTGCAAGCTTCCCCTTAAAAATGCATCTGTAAATTAGTGACAAAACAGAACAAAAATTTGTAACTTCTCAACCCCACTCTTATACTTGAAATAACTCCCAAGTCAATGACAGGCTAAAACTCTGATCCTCTCCATGCATTAGAATCTGCACCTGTAACACATTCACTCAATCGATTATTCTGGTCTGCGGAGTTAAAACTACCCAGTGAAATCTGAGAAACCCATAATCTCTCGTTCTGACCTCTAAAGGGGCTCGCTGTTTCTGCCAAGTGGCAGTGACTTGTTTCAGTTAAACCTCAGCGAATACCCAGAAGATTTCTCTCCCTTGCCCTTGTCTTTCCAAAACAGTTTACTTGAGCACCTTCTCTTCTGCTAACACCATTGTGAATCATCTGCAGTACGCATGCATCCTTTGAAGTCTCGCAGGCAGAGGGAGGTGTACAAACAATCCCAAATCATTTGGGAAGTAGCCGTCATTGATCAGGGATTTTAGCAAGGGATGTATCAGGATTGAAGTACACACACATGGCAAAACCAGTTCCTCCTTGTTTCTCTCACTATGAACAAAAGAGGACTGGAAAAATGACAAGAGCTTGGGCTGGGAGAGAAGGCTTTGTTGCAGGCAAATAGCCAAATCTCTGCTTTGTCATCACAAACCCATCATATTACCAAGGCTCGTGCGAGATAAAGGACAAGATTATGAAAATAAATCAAAATGGTTTAGGCATTAGTTCAGAGGAACAAAAGAAAAGACCAGCTCCAATTTATTCTGTTTGATAACTGAACTCAGTTAGAGACTAGCAAGTTTACTTAATTAAGAAGTGTCAGGACTACTTTTTAAAAATCTACAGTTGAGACTTGATAAGTTTAGGTCTGAACACATGGCGGTAATTTCTTGATAAAATTCATAGAATTCTTAGGAATTTTATCAGGCAGACAGAGAGGAAGCGCTGGTTAAGTGTTTCCCTGCCTGCTGTTTTCTCACAGTGGTCAACTGTAAAGGGCTTCAGATTGTTCAAACAAAACTGTAACACCACAAGGGACTGTTCTTCAGTTTACAGGTCTTGCACAGGACAGAAAAACCAGTTCTGAAGATATTCTCCATAGAATCTGGCCAGGTTTTCATGTGAACGGTACAAGCTCTCCTTATGATGCACTCATACAGAATAGGGAATAAAGTATGACAATGTCTAATAAATAAATTACACAGGGGAAAGGCATAGCATCTCAGCTCCAAAGATTAGAAACTTACACTTATTCCTAGATTTGTACAGCATAAGAGATCACCATTCAGCCTGTCATCCATCTGCTGGCTCTTTGAAAGAGCAACTTAGTTCGTTCCACTTCCTGATAAGTCCTACCCTACCAATTCTCCTCTTCTAATAATTATACAATTTTATTTTGCAAGTTGCTGTTGAAACTGCTTTAACCACTCTTCGACATAATTAATTCTAGATCATCATCATGTTTGTAGCTCTTACATGTTCTCAAGAAATTCCAGAAAAGTTTGCAGACAATTCAGTCCTTTATCAACAGAACAGTAACTATGCTTTCAGAGTAGGGGAAAATGTCATTTTTTTGGTAGCTTTGGACAAATCAGTATTGGAGATGAACCCCCTCTCAGTCTTCTTCAAAGTAGTGTTGTTGGATGTCTTACCTCAATCCAGGTGGACAGACAGAGCTGTCTCACCGCTCAACCGAAAGATGGCATCTCCAACAGCACAACTCTCACTCCACATGTGGAATAGTGCAGGTGGGATTATGCGTATGAGTCGTTGGAGTGGAACTTGAAACCATGACTTTAAGATTCAGGGTTGACTGAAACAAAACGGCAGGTTATAGAACATCAGCTGCTGGCCCTAAATCGGTCCCCCGTTACCATTTCTGTTGCTGCAGAAGCCTACGGAATCGTTTCAGCAAAGATGCAATACATGCTGCCGACCCACTATTGCACCATCATCAAATTAACATTCTTGTTTCTGCATTACATCCGTATCTGCACTTCAAGTTGGAGAGGCTGGATAGGTGGGACTGGAGTGTAAGAGGTCGCAGGATAAAAATCACAAGGGATACAGATAGGGTGAATGACAGCTGACTTTTCCCTAGAGTTGGGGATTTCAAGACCAGGGGCATATTTTTAAAGGTGAGAAGGAAAAGATACAAAAAAAGACATGAGGGGCAACTTTTTACACTGAGAGGTGTTGGTGTGTGGAATGAACTTCCAGAGGAAGGTGATGGATGCGGGCACAGTTACAATGTTTAAAAGATATTTGGATGAGAACATGTATAAGAAATGTTTGGAGGGATATCGGCCAAGCGCAGGCAGGTAGCACGGAGTTTAGTTTAGGATAATGGCTGCCACGGTCTGTTACATGTCTTACTCTGAGCAATCATTGCACAAACTTTCAGATAGGGACAATCACAACTAGCTTTGGAGTATTCACTCGGCATTGCTCAATATCAGTGACCGGGGTCCAACTTCTACCGTTCAAATTAGGAAATTATAATCTCAGGCAAATCAAATATCCAACAATCTGGGTTTGGGTGACATTTGGGAAAGCTTCTGTATAATGAAGTTTTGAAACCAACTTCTCTGATTTACTTCTGACACACACACACACACACACACACACACACACACACACACACACACACACACACGCAACAAATGAGAAGGCAGAGCCAGTTGACTGTTCCCAAGATCTGTGGAATCACTGCCAATCACTTTTCAACTCCACCATTTCCATCTTTTCAAGTAGACTCAGGTTACACAACAGCTGTCATCACTTGGAACGGAAGAATAAAGGACCAGGTTACATCAGCCCAAACTCTGCAACGACTCCCATTGCCAGCAAGCCTCCCCTTTGCATTCCCAAGGAGCCAGAAACACTACAGAGCTTTGTTCAACACTTCATTTCAGAAAGGTGACCTTTACGAGCTACTCGTTTCAGTCAACAGGTCGATAAGGACATTGTGCTAAGTGCATAGGAGCTTCCTAAACAACACAAGCTTCTAGATAAAAGTCAATGGATGGGCAGCGGTGTGAAGAGGCGACCGGAAGTCATAGATCTGATAGCAGTACCTCAACGAAAGATAATCTACGCTTTGAAATGTGACCAGTGAGCTCCATTAACACCTCCTGTTTTATGTCCAACAAACTGCACATTTGCCATTTGTATTTCCAGATGAAAGACTTTTTAAAAAAAACAAGAGTGCAAGACTGCGCCAACTCAGATTTCAAGCCGAAACTTTCAAAATGAAACAAGTGTTCCTGTTGAAATGTGTCCAAAGACTTCTCAATTTCTTCATAAATTGTTAATGTGCAATTCGCTGATATTTTGCTTCCAAGTGAAAATAATTTATTTTTATCAATGAGTCACATGGGGAAGTGATAGCCTACTGGTATTATCACCAGAGGGCTGTTAATCCAGAGACCCAGACAACATTCTGGAGATCTGGGTTCAAATCCTGCCACAGCAGATGGTGAAATTCAAAATACCTGGAATTAAGAATCTAATGATGACCGTGAATCCATTGTTGATTGTCGGGGAGGGGGCGGGAAACCCCATCTGGTTCACCAATGTCCTTTAGGGAAGGAAACCACCACCCTTACCTGGTCTGGCCTACGTGTGACTCCAGACCCACAGCAATGTGGTTGACTCTTAACTGCCCTATGGGCTATTAATGATGGACAATAAATGCTGCCTAGCCAGCGATGCTCTCGTCCCGTGAATGAATAAAGGAAAAATTGAAACAAAGAAATGTTACAATTTTTAACCACAGTTTGGAATTAAACTTCTGCCATGTTTCATTGGCAGCGGAAAATGGATATGGCATTAGTACCTTCTCTCCTGCTTGACTCTGGGGATTTGACTTTATCTGGCCCCACTCCCAGAGCCATCCAAATGTAGTCTGGCATCTCCAGAAAGATGCTGCTTTCCTGCCTGTACTCAGTCTCTTCTAACTTTATCCTTCTCTGACACATTTCAAAAAAAAGAGAGGAGGATCTTGTATGTTGCAACGTGTATTGTAACTATACTGAAGGATCAAACTTTTTCCGCTGTAATCACTAGGGTGGGGCTCAAACTCTCAACCTTCTGACTTAGAGGTGGCAGTGGTGTGCATCATTGTAGCCCACAACTTTTATGCCATTATTAATATGGAGATTTACCATTTTCATTATTTCCCTCAACTACCTACCATCCCAGCAGCATCCACATCCAGAAGATCATCAGACGCCATTTCCGTCACCTCCAGCAAGATGCCACCACCAGATACACACTCCCCTCCCTCCCTTGTCTGCCTTTCGCAGGGGCAGCTCCACTCCAGGATACTCTGGTCCACACTTTCTTCACCCCCTGCACCCCCACTGTAACCGGCAAACGTGCAGCACCTGCCCATTTACCTCCTCCCTCCCCACTATCCAAGGGCCCAAACATACCTTCCAGGTGAAGCAACACTTCACCTGCACTTCCCAGAATCTAGTCTGCTGCATTTGCTGCTCACAGCGTGGTCTCCTCTACAATGGGAAAACGAAGCATAGACTGGGTGAATGCTTCGCAGAACATCTACGTTCTGCTTGCAAAAAAGACCCTGAGCTACCTGTTGCCCGCCACTTTAACACTGTTCCCTGGCAAACATCTGTGTCTCTGGCCTACTGCAGTGTTCCAGCGAAGCTCAGTGCAGGCTGGAAGAACAACACCTCATTTTTCTGCTTGGAGACCCTATAGCTCTCTGGACTCAATAGTGAGTTCAATAATTTCAGGGCCTAAACTCTCCTATGGTCCTAGCCCCTCCTCCACATACCAGGTCTTATTATCACATAGCCTGCCATTACACACTACCAGTCCCCATTAACAACTATTCTCCCTCTTAGCCAGCTCATTATCAACTCCTTTGTCTATCCAGCTGCTCTTCTTGCTCTCTTTGTGTTCTATCCTTTCATTTACTCCCTACCCCATTCCCCTCCCTATTTTCTGCATATAAACTGAAGGTTTTTTCCAGCCACCATTAGTTCTGAGGAAGGGTCACTGAACCAGAAACATTAACTCTGATATTTACTTCACAGATGCTGCCAGACCAGCTGAGCTTTTCCAGCAACTTCTGTTTTTGTACTTGCCTCAATTATGCTGCTTTCTGCTAGTTCATTCAGCATATGTTTCCCCGTCTGATAGAAACATGCTTTGGTCTCCAGTATCATCTCACAACCAGTTCCCCTCTTATCAACTTTAATCAAATGTGAAAAACTCTACATTGCATCCATTACCAAGGGTATTCATCTTGCAACTCCATTCATGCAATTTCATCCAGGCTTTGCTCACACCCATTCAGAAATCTGTATCCACACCTTTGTCACCTCTGACACTACCATTCTAAATATCTTAGGTTCTTTCCTACTCAAATCTGACTATTACACTCCCTTGTATATATTTATGGCTGAGATAACAGATTTTTGATCAGTACAGGAAATCAAGGGTTTTGGAGAAAATGCAGGAAATTGACAGGAGGAATGTTGGTTTAATCATGATCCTATTGAATGGCGGAGGAGGGGAATGAATGTTCCTATTTCTTATGGACTTATAGATTTGCTTTAGCTCAGTTTATCCCAGCATGGTGAACTTAAAATCCTTCTGCTCAAACATATCCATAGGCTTTTAAGAATACCACTTAAGGCGTTACCTCCTGCTTTGTATCTTCAGTTAGTCCCACAACTCTGGTCTTGTGATTTCACTCACCATTGATGAAACTGCCCTCAATTGCTTCAGTCATATTCATTGGAAATGCCTCTCAAAATCTTGGTCTTGAATCAGAGATGCCTGCAGTCCTTCAATTCCAACCTCTTGTACACTCATCTATGTATCATTGGTGGCCATGTTTTCACTAAAGGAGGCCCTAAATTCTAGAATTCCCTCCATAAACCTCTCCTCCTGCCACTCCACCTTTTAAATACCCCTTAAAACTCCTTCTTTATGACTAGTTTTTGGTCTCCCATCCAAAGATCCCTACTTGGCTCAGTATAACTGCCCTGTCTTGGCATGTTTTAATATGCCAGAGGCATTATATTGGACAAAAGTTTAGAACAGAAGGGGTGAGAAACAGAGAAATTCCATTTACATTGTGCCTCCTTCATTCAGATAATTAAAAAGAAAGAAACATACATACGTTCATGAAATAATGTTAAAACAAATTTCTGCGGTTTTGCAATGCATCTTAAAAACAGGAAACATAACATTTGATCAGTTGATGCTCCCTAAAGTGAAAGGAAATTAAATAGCGCAGAGCTTCAGGCAACCTAAAAAGATCACAAAGATTTCAAGATATTTAATACTTCAAAATCCTAAAAAAGGTCAATCGTCTATTCCAGTTTTCCAGATAGTTCTAGGTAACGGCGAAAAAAAAGCATTTGTCAGAATAGTTTATTGACCAAAACTACTTTATTACAAAGTTACATTTTAAATTTAATACACAAATCCCACTCAAGATTTTAATCCATGTTGACAAGTCATAACTGAATGAGTCACTTTACACAATCAGTCTGTCTCCATCTTTTGGCATATTTGCTGCTGAAGGAATCACGAGAATACACTTGGTCTGTATCCTTTACAAACACAGAGGCCTTTGTAGCACCTCACAGATTTAAGATAATTACTTTCAAAAGAATTGAATGCAGGCTTGTAAAGGAAATAGCCATATTGCTATTTGCCTCTCTGGCTGAATGATTGAGTTTTTGTCATCTCTTCAACTCTAATCACAGTACAAAGCAGCCGAGCATCCAAGCTCTTGGTCTGTTGCAACAAACAAAGCGTAGATATTTGACCTTTGACCTCAGGCCATATGGGCGTCATAAGCCTAGCACTAATTCTCATCAAATGTGTCAATTAGAGGCCGAGGGAGGAGTGCCAACAGGAAGTCACCATCACAGAAGGTAATGCAGCCTGTCATTCGAACTACACAGCAGCGTCCTCCATTTTGGAGTCCAACTTATTAAAAGCCTGTCACATAGCCTAGTCACCATAGAGCAGGAGATCCACCACGGAGCCACAGCTATGGTCAGGTAAGTGAGGAGGACTTCAAAGACTTCCTGACCAGCTAATAGCAAATAGCCTATGAGCAGCTGGTCTAAGTCCTCAATATCTTGGCTTGGGGGAGTGGGCATTTGGTGCTGGAGGATTTGCCTATCTGCAAAGTTCTAGCTGTGCTCTGACAATAGATCTCATCAGCTTTTAACAAGCTCAATTGTCTGTTGTAACCTGCAGGAAAACTGGCTGCAGTTTGGATGGTGCTGAACAAATTGTACACCTCTTCTTTGCTACATGTTCTGCAGCAGAAACTCACCAACTGTTAGAAAAGCGCGCGCGCACACACACACACACACACACACACACACACACACACACACACACACACACACACACACACACAGAAATGGAAGGTCGTGGGGTTTAAGTCTCACTCCATCCACTTGTACAAGCCACCTATGCCAACACTGCAATCTAAGTGAATGCTGCATTATCAGGGATGCCATGTCAAGAAAGGCCACTGTGTGCCCTTTTGATGGGCACAGTACAACTTGACAAAGAACAAGAGGGTGTGGTCCTGATCACCAAAACAGACTAGCTGGTCACTTATCTCAATGCTGTAGCGCACAAGGTGCCTGTTATGTTTCCTGGGACAGTGACTACACCCAAACAAGACTATGAAACACTTTGGGATGTTCTCAGGCAGTGAGAGATGAACAAAAATCCTTTCTCTTCTTTCATATTTGCGCAGTTCAAGCTACTATTGCCAATTGCTCTCTTTCAAGCTGGGAGCTCAGCCTGTGGTTTAATTACAACCTCTGGATCTAAGCCTCTGTTTCCCTTTATTTTAAAAAAATGACAAGTCTGGCACAGAAACCCCGATATATAAGTAGCTCGGCTCAGCATCCAGCAGCTATTTCCTCCGACTCAAGAGTCCGTCATCTCTCCAAGAGGTTTTACACCAGTCCCGGATGGGAACAGCATTTCCCCATTGGCTGACGTCCATTTCCCTTCCTCCCACCTCTCTCTCTCCCGCTTCCCTCTCTTGCCAGCAGTGATCAAAGCCAGGATTTGCTTTTGGTGAGTTTAGTGTTTGGAAATGGAAAAAAAAATAAAATTTGCTTCAAAGTTCAGCCCTATCGCTATTCTCAGTGCATTACCTAAACAATCAGCACGTCCAACACGTCAAGTCATTCCCATAGAGGAGATCTTGGTGCATTTCCAATTGTATATGCATACCATAATATATATAAAAACACACCGTCAACACAAGTCAAGGCACTGGGCAGCCTTCAAACACTTTTAATCACTGCAACAGCTGGATCAAATCTCGGTGAAGGTAACAAGGTCAGTCTTAGTGGTGTGTAATATGCAAAGGCTTTTGGCAGAGCTTCTAAGCTGCTTAGTAGTCAAAGAGCAGCTACATTAAAGCAGCAAAACATCAGCAGGGATAACTACTCACCCCCCCACCTCTGCCCCATAACAAAAGGCATCTCTTCACTATTTTAATACAGGCCTTTCTCCCCTTCAGCTGGATAGTCTCAAGTATTGCCCAATCTTGACATTTTGGATGCTCATTAAAAAATTCAGTCATTTTAACCACTAGAGAGGGCACACGCTTTTGGGTGGAGTATTTAAAGAGGAGTGGGCATCATTATGGGGTGTCCTGCTCACTGAAAGCTTAGTCGAATACATTCCAGTAACAATTAGGTGAACTATCGAAATTACTATTGTGGACAGACCCAACACTCAGAAACATGGGTGCACACACACACACGCACACACACAATTCATGCATTTTCTCCATTCAACCTTCTGTCTGGAAGGCCAGCCTGTACGGATTTTCTTTTTTGCAATCTTTGAGGTCGTTTTAAAATTAAATAAAGGAGGCCAGGCTTTGAATTTTATTTTGCGATCTTTCATCCACAGGACAGAATGAAATTTATTACTGCAGAACTCGCCTCCAGGGATGTTGTTCAAATTGAATTACGGCAAGGTCACCATAGCACCTCAGCCCATCTGGAAACGTAGTGATGAAATTTCCAAAAATACAGCAGCAAATGTTTGTGCAATCTCTACTGGGTTGCAAAGACAGCAGTCAAATGGGAGCATCCAATCACCAGTCTTGTCCTACAGATTCACTTCTTCTCTCCTCAGTTCAAGAAATATGAAACAAAAGAAAAGTTTAGGTGCAGCTTACAACGAGCCAATGAAATGATGGAACCGGGCCTAGGGGCTGAATGGCCTCATTATTTTGCTAAATGACCTCACCATTTGTATGTTTTTAATGTCCCTACATACAGGACTGTGCAGTTCCTATTACTGTTCAATAAAGACTCAGCTCAACGCACTGTCTACACTCCCAGTCTCATGAAATATTTTAAACAAAGCATCCGGGTATCCCAACAGCAACACTGAATTCTTGCTCAAGTGGTTCAAGTTGAAATGAAGGATTTCCTCTCTCTTATATGTGATTAACAGAAGGTGAAGAAAATCAACTTTTTGGAAAATAAGGCTGCTGGAAAAACACCCTGTGGCACAAAAATATATTGTGGTGGTAATATAAGCAAATTGACAGGTGCAGAAGGCATTTCTGCTGTGAGCCATGAAATAATCTTGGAAAGGGAACACGTCCATAACAGGTTAATCTATCATTCAATTGAAGCATGAAAACTTCTCACAGTTTTAGATTACTTATGGAGTTCAAAAAGGAAAAATTAAAATCTCCTTATTACAGCAGAAATAATTTGCTGCTAGTTTTCTAGGCACCATGAAAATCCAAAGAATTAGATTGAACAACATTTTTGGAGGAAAAAGGTAGTCTCACTAACAAATTGTTATGAAAAGTTTTGATTCTGCTTTTAAACTTTCATCTCAGAGCCTTTGAAATCCTTTCACTGCCTAATGCTTGGTTTGGAGTCAACAGGAATGAAGGATTTGGTTTTATTATGTGCATTTGTGAAACGCCAGACAAAACCAGCAATGCCAGCATTTATTGCTCATCCCCAACTGCCTAAGGAGATGGTGTGAACCAACTTCTTGAACCACTGCAGTCAACATGGTCATGAGGGATCCCGAAGATTTTGATTTGAGTGACGATGAAGAAACTGCAACATATTTCCACGTCAGGACTGTATGTGGCTTTCTGGAGAAACTGCTGGTGGTGGGGCTGCTCCTACGTACCTGCTACCTTCAGTCAAGACAGTAGAGCTCAGGTTAAAACTTGCTTGGAAGTATTTTGGATGAGTCACTACAGTCCCTCTTGTAGAAGGTAGACACTGCATCCACTGACCACCAATGGCAGAGGAAGCAATTGTTTTAAATGATGGGCGAATTGTGAATAAAATGGAGTGAATTTTCCCCAAGATGGTGTCAAGCTACAAGAGCTCTTGGGGGTACACTCAGCCTGGTACATTCATGTCCAAGTGCAAGATCAGGTCAAGGGGTTAAAGTATACAAGACAGCCATTAATGAATGAAATAAATAGTTGTGTAAGAACTGCTTTACACAGGATGTGGAACTTTCAGACTCATGAAGTGATAGCAGCGGATAACACTGATTAATTTAAGAGGAGGTTCAGTACATACATGAGGGAGAATAGAATAGATGGAAAAGGGGGAATTCAAGCTGAAGGAGACAGCGTAGAGCACAAGCACTGACACAGGACATTTGGACCAAATGGTCTGTTAAACTGGTTCATTTCTGTGCCATCAGTGCAATGCAATTGTGTACTAAGTTCCATCTAGTCCAACTTTCATCATCCTGGCAGCCACGTCATGGTACAATGGTGATGGTGTTGTTAACTAATCATAGCAATCAATCTCCATCAATTAGTCTACAGCAGACCTACACAACAGAAGGAAGATTCCAACAGTGGGAGCTTTGGGAACTAAAAATCCAAAGTTATCTTATTGTTCCTCTCCAGCACTTACCACATGTCATGTCTCAAATTACTCAAATACCATATCCAAATGTCTTAGTTAAATTAACCTAATTCAAGCATGAATAAATCAATTCCAGCAACTTTCACTGTCTCCCTTGGCAACCTGCTCCACGGTAAAGCAAGTTACTTTGAAAGAAAGAGGAACAGGGAATAAACTTGTTGAATCAGTCCAAAAATCTGTGTGGGAAACAATTTAACAGCTTTAATAGTGTGTTAGCTCCATTTCTGGCCACTGCAGTGCATTCCTGCTCTGTGCTTGGCCCATGCACAAAGCTTATGGTACGTGCAGAATGGCTGATAAAGCTTAAAGGGATTTGTTACACATTCCAAGGACCTTCTGAAAAATTCTTGCCCCCATGCTGTGACAAACTCTGGTCACCAGCTGGGGCATGGCCCCAGAGCACATGTGAGGAACATAAAATGACAACAGCAAATGAGGGGCTCTGGAGCTCTCTGCCAGTTTCTGTTGGTCAGTCTCTCGATTGGCACGTTTTACACGGCTTGACATCTGGGGTTTAGCTTTGTATCATTTACACAAAGTGGGAAACCCAACAGCAGACGAGTTAAGTCAGATTTCTAGGATTTACTATCGTGCAGTAAGGTAGAAAAGAACCATCCGTTCTATGAATGTTATGAAATAAAGCACTGAGCAGAGCAACAGGCAATCCAAATGTATCTCAGAGCACCACAATTCTGGCAATAAAGGAGTAAACATGCAATTAAAAGTCAGTGACTAAAGGGCCCCAGCCCCCTCCTCTCCCATTTGTCCCAAGAAAAAATGTTAAGTTATTAATCTGTCTCATAAGTTCATAAGATGCTCATAAGTAATAGGGGCAGAATAGGGCCATTCAGCCCATCGAGTATGTTCTGTTATTCGATCGTGGCTGATCTGCTCCTCACTCCCATTTTCCTGCCTTCTCCACATTACCCTTCAACCATTGCCAATTAAAAATCTGTGTAACTCTTCCTTAAATTTACTCACTGTCCCAGCATCCGCCACACTCTGGGGTAGCGAATTGCACAGATTCACAGCCCTTTGGGAGAAGCAGTTTCTCCTCACTCTGTTTTAAAGTTGCTATCCCTTATGCTGAGACTATGGCCCCTCGTTCTAGAATGCCCCACAACTGGAAGCATCTGCTTCACAATTATTTCATCTATACCTTTTATCATCTTGGATACCTCAATTTGATATTCCCTCATTCTTCTAAATTCCAGAGTGTATAGGCCTAAACTGTTCAATATCGCCTAAACCGTTCAATCTCGCTTCATACGACAAACCCCTCATCTCTGGGATCAATTCAGTGAACCTCCTCTGAACTGCCTCCAATGCCATTATGTCTTTCCTCAAATAAGGGGGCCAAAACTATGCACAATACTCCAGGTGCAATCTCACCAATGCCTTGTATAGTTGCAACAATACAGCCTTACCTTTATATTCTATTCCTCTAGCTGTACAAACCAACATTCAATTCACATTTGTAATCTGCTGTGCTTGCATGGTAGTTTTCTGTGACTCACGAACAAGGACACCCTGATCCCTCTGCACCAGAGCACCCTGAAGTCTCTACCCATTTAGCTTTCCCACTTTTTCAACCAAAATGCATGATCTCACACTTATCCACATTAAACTCCGTCTGCCACATTTTGGCCCACTCTCCTAACCTATCTATATCCATTTGTAAGGTTCTTCTTTCCTCTTTGCTAGTTACCGTCCCGCCTATTTTTGTATCATCTGCAAATTTGGCTATGTAGCCTTCTATCCCTGTGCCCAAGTTGTTGATGCAGATTACAAATAGCTGGGGTCCAAGGACTGAACCTTGTGGCACCCCACTTGTTACTTCTTGCCACATGGAAAAATACCTATTTATCCTGATTCTGCCTTCTGTCCATCAGCCAGTCACCTATCCAAGTCAATATATTACCCCTGATCCCAAATGATCCAACTTTGTGAATTAATCTTTTGTGCAGCACTTTATCAAATGCCTTCTGGAAGTCCAGAGGTATTACATCTACAGGATCTCCATTATCCACTTTGCTTGCACATCTTTGAAGATCTCTAGCAAATTGGTCAAACATGATTTGTCTTTCATGAAACCATGCTGACTCTGATGGATAGTGTTTTGATTTTCCAAATGTTCTGATATTGCTTCCTTGATAATTGATACTAACACTTGCTCAACCAACCACAAATGTTAACTGGTCTGTAATTTCCCACATATTGCCTCCCTTTTTGAATAGGGGCACTACATTAACATTTTTCCAATCCACTGGAACTTTTCTAATGCCCAGGGAATTTTGCAAAATTGTAACCAATGGATCCACTATCTCTGTTGTCACTTCCTTTAATAATTTGCGCTTTCACCTCATTATTCCTCCCTTCTGATCCTCACTATCATTTTCCAAGCCTTGAGGTAAACAGAGTCAGAAAAACTCACAGCAGTTTGAACTGATAAATCACTAAACAACATCTACTAGATTTCCAGTCTACAAACGGTCAAATCTCAAAATACTATGCGGTTGCCTTGAGGGAAAAAAAAGAGATGCAAACCGACACAATTACTGGTACCGGAAATCAATAAAAATACATTTTCTCTCAAACTTTAGACATGGCAATTAACAATGATTATCCATTTAAAACTGACAGATACATCTGTTGTGAAACAAACTTCATCCAGAACAGTGACAGATTAACCTGTTTGAAAACACATTAAGAGCAACTATAATGCTTACCAATATCAGCTTCAAACAAACAGAAAAATGGTTTTTCAGCCCCATCTAACTGTTCCACTCTTCAGTCATATCATGATAGGTCTCATGAATAGCAAGGGGTTAGAGGGATATGGGCCAAATGCTGGCAAATGGGACTAGATTAATTTAGAATATTTGATTGACATGGACAAGTTGGACTCTACTGTACAACTCTGTGACTCTATTTGTACCTCAACTCCAATCCAATAGAAAAGAGTCCATGTTTCAGGAATCTATTGCAATCTCAACAGCCTTAGTGAAATGGAAGCCAAAGCTCACTGTGTTTCCATTGGCAGCACACGATAACTTTGCACTAGGCAGGTTTAACAAATTATGCACTGGTTTTGGGACTTGTATTTCAACTGAAACCTACAATGACAGATTGGAGTTGAAACATTGCTCTTACAGGTCAGAGTAGAAAAATTATAACATTGAAAGAATACTGAAGTGGGTATTTTGAAAAAATTAAGAGGTAATAAAATGATCTTGCAGTTACAGAGTGCCTTTCAACATATTGCTCTTACAGATAAGGAAAATGTTTGGAGTATAGTTGCCATTGTTATATAGGATACCAGCCAGCTTGTGCACAGAAGTTTCCCCACAAAGAACAGTCACACCAATAAGACAAGCCTGGGGTGACTGTCTTTGTGGAGTTTGCACATTCTCCCCATGTCAGTGTGGGTTTCTTTGGATGCTCCAAGACGTGTGGGTTAGACGGATTGGCCATGGGAAATTGCCCATTGTGTCCAGGGAACTGCAGGATAGGTGGATTAGCCATGGGAAACGCAGGGTTATAATGATAGTGATAGGGGGTGTGTCTGGGTGGGATGCTCTTTGGAGGGTTGGTATGGACTCAATGGGCCGAATGACCTGTGTTCACACTGTAGGGATTCTATGAAGATGTGTCCTTGTACATGAGTCACAAGCTTTGCTTGCTATACCTGCATTCTATCAGGAGGGCAAATCAGTTGTTAGTCTTTACAGCAAAGGGAATGGCACATAAATGCAGAGAAGGCTTGCAACAACTGTATAGTGCACTTGTGAGACTGCACCTGGAGTACTGTGTACCGTTATGGTCTCTGTATTTGGCAAGGGATATACTTGAAGGGAAAGCAGTTTAGAGAAGGTGCACTGGACTGAAATGAAGGGATTATTGTGCAAAAACAAAGGATTGAGCAGGTTGGACCTACAACTCATTGAAGTTTAGAAAAATGAGAAGTGATCTTATTGAATAATAAGCTTAATTTGACAGAGTAGATGTAAAGGGGGTAGTTCCTCATGTGGGGGTATTTAGAATCAGGGCAATGTTTAAAAATACAGGCTTTTCTATTTAAGAAAGGAGGTAGAATTGACAGGGTAGTTAATCTTTGGAGTTCTCCTCCACAGGGGGCAGAGGAGGTAGAATTAATTTCCCCTCAAATATATTTAGACTTTTAGTGAATGGAGTCGAGGGTGACAGGTAGGAAAGAATGGGAGCCTCGAACAGATATTAGTGAACAATAGAGCAGGCTCACTGAATCAAAAGTGTAATTCCTGAGCCACTTCTTGTGATCTTACGACCACCTGAACATTGGGAATAGTCAAGTTGACAAACAAGTGGAAATCAAGGGTTATATAAGTCTACAAGTTACACAAATGCTAGTTGGTATGTATATTGTATATTATCCAGTCACGTACATTTATACACTTTAGACGTAGAAAGGAAAACTTACTAACTTAATGGCTCAGACACGTTCATATGTCATAAATAGTCATTTTCAATTGATTATGCATCAGTGAACTAAATTTGGCTATCATCAAATCAAACAGTGGAAATTCTGCCATTGTCCCAAAAGTTTTGCTTGGACAAAAAGGGAAAATTGCTCTGGTCTCCATATGTTAAAAAGGACATTGAGGCACCAGAAAAGAGGAAAACTAGACTTACAAGGACAATATTCATGACACAATACGTAAACAGTCCAACCAGGGATGGGGTTATATTGGAACTGGTTTTTGCAATATGAGCCCAGCCAGGTGGGTGAATTTTCAGTGAGGGAGCATTTTGGGAGTAGTGACCATAATTCTGTGAGATTTAAGATGCTCGTGGATAGGGATAACAGCAATCCTTGGGTGAAGGTGTTAAACTGGTTGGAGCTGAACTACAACAATATTAGGCATGAACTGGAGGGTAAATCTACATCAGACGTGGGAGTATTTCAAACAGCAGTTGATAAGAGTTCAGGAGCGGCACATTCCTGCAAGAATGAAGGATAGGTATGGCAAGTTATGTGAACCTTGGATGTTATGATCTTGGTCAGAAAGAAAAAGGGAGCATACATAGGAGGATGCGAACTGACAAAGCCCTTGAAGTATATAAGGAAAGTAGGAAAGAACTTATACAAAGAATTAGAAGGGCCTAAAGGGGTCATGAGAAATCATTAGCAAACAGGATTAAGGAGAATCCCAAGGCTTTTTATACATATATAACAAGCAAGAGGGTAGGCAGGGAAAGGGTTGGCCCACCCAATGACGAAGGAGGGAATCTATGTGTGGAGCTAGAAGAGGTGGGTGGGGTCCTAAATGAATACTTTGTGTCGGTATTCACCAAACAGAAGGAATTAGCGGAAGATGATCTCAGGGAAGGGAGTGATGAGTTTCTAAGCCAAGTCGCTATTAAAAAGGAAGAGATGTGTGTCTTAAAATGCATTAAGGTAGCTTCGTCCCCAGGTCCTGATGGGATCGAACCCAGATTATTGAGGGAGGCAAGAGAACAAATTGCCGGAACATTGAGACACATCTTTGTATCCACTTGGACAAAGGGGAGGTCCCAGAGGACTGGAGAATAGCCAATGTTTTCCCAATGTTTTAGAAGAGTAGCAGGTGGAAATTACAGGCTTGAGAGTCTCACATCAGGCAGGGAAATTATTGGAAAAGATTCTCAGGGGCGAGATCAATATGCATTTAGAAGCAAATGGATTTATTAGCAGTAGACCGCACGGCTTTGTGTGGGGGAGGTCAAGCATCACCAATTTGGTCGGGTTTTTTGAGGAGGTGACGAAGATGATTGATGAGGGAAAAGCAGTTGACATTGTCTATGTGGACTTCAGAAAAGCCTTTGACAAGGTCCGTCAAGTACAAAAGGGAAAGTCACATGGTATCAGTGTTCAGCTGGCAAGACGGACACAGAGATAACAAGGTGTAGAGCTGGATGAAAACAGCAGGCCAAGCAGCATCATAGGAGCAGGAAGGCTGATGTTTTGGGCCTAGACCCTTCATCAGACAGATACAGAACTGGCTTAATCATAGGAGACGGGGGGCAGTAGTGGAAGAATGCTTTTTGGAAAGGGGGGGCTGTGGCTAGTGATGTTCTACTGGGATCAGTGCTGGGACCTCTGTTTTTGTGATCTACATAAATGATTTGTAAGGAAATATAGCTAGCCTAATGAGTAAGTTTGCTGAGGCCAGCACAGTGGCTCAGTGGTTAGCACAGTGGTTAGCGCCAGGGACCTGGGTTCGATTCCACCCTATGGCAACTGTCTGTGTGGTGTTTGCACATTTTCCCCTGGGTTTCCTCCTGGTGCTGTGGTTTCCTCCCGCAATCTGAAGATTTGCAGGTTAGGTGGATCGACCGTGCTAAATTGCCCGTAGTGTTCAGGGGTATGTGGGTTAGACATGGGAAATACAGAGGTTGGGGAAGGGGTCTGGGTGGGACGTTCTTCAGAGGGGCAGTGTGGACTTGCTAGGCCAAATGGCCTGTATGCATACCGTAGGGATTCTAAAATAAATAATGCAAAGATTGTTGCAGTTGTGGATAGTGAGGAGGATTGTCAGAGGACACAGTAGGATATACATCAGTTGGATGCATGGGCAGAAAAATGGCAGATGGTGTTTAATCCATAAAAGTGTGAGGTGCTGCATTTTGGAAGGTCTAGTACAGCTGGAAATTATACGGTGAATGGCAGAACCCTTAGGAGTATTGATATGCAGAGAAATCCGAGAGTACAGGTCGACAGATCACTAAAAGTGGCAGCACAAATAGATAAGGTAGGAAAAAAGGCTTATGATATGCTTGCCTTCGTTGGAAGGGGCATTGAGTAGAAGGATAGGCAAGTTATGCTGCAGCTTTATAAAACTTTAGTTAGGCCACACTTGGAATATTGCATATAGTTCTGGTCACGACACTATCAGAAGAATGTTGATGCTTTGGATAGCTACAGAAAAAGTTTACCAGGATGTTGCCTGGTATAGGAGATTTTAGCTGTGAAGAAAGGTTGGATAGACTGGGGTGTTTTTCACTGGCGTGTAGGAGGTTGAGCGGTGACCTAATAGAAGTTTGTAAGATTGTGAATAGCATGGATGGAGGGGAAAGTATGAGGCTTTTTCCAAGGCAGGAGGGGTCAATTACTACGGGACACAGGTTCAAGGTGTGAGGGGAGTGAAGTTTAAAAGATGTGGGAGGCACGTTTTTCCACACAAAGTATGGTGAGTGCCTGGAACACATTGCCAGAGTCGGTGGTGGAAGCCAAAACAATAGCAGCGTTCAAGAAGCACTTGGGCTATCACATGAATAAGATCATCCTGGAATGCAATCACCTACCCGCTACTGCAAACTGCCAGCTTAAACCCGTCCTCCACACTGGCTTCCAACAATAAGTATCACGAGCTCACGGATTTCTGTGTCACTCGGATTATCTGTGAATATTCGATCTTTTTCTCCACTGCATCCATCCCTCTTGGTTCATCATGCTAAACTTTTCCCAATAACTCTCCCTGCTTTAGCCCTAGCACTGAGATTGCATTTTTCAAAATATAGCTTCTGTCCAACTGTCCTCATGCCATCTCTGAGCTCATGTCCATGAGATCACCTGAGAAGGTCTGGGTGATTTGATAAATGGTGGTGGGAATTTCTAACCCAATATCAGCAGACAGTGGAGAGAGGTGGGGTCAGAGACTAATGGGAAATTGGCTCTGAGGTGAATGGTAAATGGAACATTTTGGAAGCAGAAAACTTGAACAGATTATATGGAGGCAACAACAGTCATCTCTATTTCTTGGTTCTTTTATTGGTTGTTTGTTGCCCAACCCTAATTGCCCTTGAACTGAATCATTCGCTAGCCATTTCAGAAGGCAAAGAAGAAGTCAACCAAATTTTTTCAGTTGGTCTGGAGTGACATGTAAACCAAACAAATTAAGTATGGCAGATTTCCTCCCTAAAGGACATTCAAGAAAAGGACAAAGGCAGACTAAAAAAATGGTAGTTTCATGGCACTATTGCTGTGAATGAATGATGGTGTTGGGAAAGAGTTCAGAGAGTGGCATCTGCAGGGCAATATGTTAGCTGTAATGGGTTGAGAGGCGGTGAGTTGGAATGTTGACTCTCAGTGACACCCCTGATGTCGCTTTCACTCAAATAGGCAACGAGTGCTCATAAATGAGGACCCACCATGGAGGCCCAATAACCCCCTGGGGCATCCCAATAGCAAGTCACATGCCTCTATTTTAGTACACGCTGGTCCTCAACTAGCAGCAGAGAGATCATCCACAAACTTTCCCATGATGGAGCTAAATTGGTACAGAGGTGGGTAAGTGGTAGGACTCACCACTTGCCATCTTTACGAGTAATTAACACCCACCCCCACACCACCATTGGGGAGGGCGTTAAATTCCAGCCATTTTCTGAGTTCATGGTGGAGCTGAAGGCCAGGAGCTAAGAAATGTGCAAAATAAGTCGGAGGCGAAAGGTGGAGATGGGCATGTAAGTGAAAGCATATGCTTACGTTTGGGGTGAACTAGTCTCAAAAAGGTATTTCTGCAGTGTTCAGCCCAAGCATGCAAGTGGGAAGAGGAATAAAACTTGGGAGAAGTATACACACCTTCTGTCAGGAGCTTAGCAGAATGATGTGGATCTTAATGCAGCCAGGACAAATGATGCAACCTCAAGTGGCCTCTGGCAAAGTATGGAAGGACCAAATAAATCCAAGCCAACACCCAACACCCCTTAGGCAAATAGTGATCAGATGGAGACAGAGTAGCCTCGAGCTGTTATTTCTCCATGGACAAATATTCGAGATGCTCAGAAATCTAGTCTGGGGAAGAAGGACCAGTAAGAGGAAATGACCGAGACAGACAGTGACAGATATTGAGTGAGACAAACGGGGAGAGACCGAGTAAAATAAAAGCAATATTAACTGTTGCCAATCTTGCTGAAGTTTCACGAGTTGGGTTTTTCAGCACTGCAATCCTAGTATTAATTATCCATCAAAATTTACTGCCCTGAATAAAGGTTACACTTCAGAGATTAGAAATGCAGAAGTACTAACATGTTTCATGTGTCTATTCACTCAAATTCAGACGCATTCTGAACTGATTTATTTTCCCTTCCTAATTAAGGAAACCTCAGGATTAAAAGTAAAGAGTAAAATCCCCGTCACTAAGACATAAATCTCAGTTAACAAAACTGATACGTGCAAGTGTTTCTGCTAAAAGCACACTCTTAAAAACAGGGTAAGTAATAAGGATGTGGTGAATTATTTGCATCATGGAATTGGAAATGGAAAATTAATGCATCAAAGAAACTCTCAGTTTCAGACCTGGGGAGCTCCTATGTAAACAGTGATTGAAGTATGTCACAATGCAGGATTTGCAAGAGCTGGATATGCACGTATTCTACAGCGTTTGTGATGTATAGACACTAATACAAGCTCCCTCCCATTTGTTAGTGTGGCAATAACAGTACTAAGGTCAGGAACGCAAATGCATATCCTATTGCTGTGTGATGTAACGCATCAATGTTGCAGCATTGCTATAGGAAATGAAATGCTTGTTGAAACAAAGTGATATCTGATAAAACGGGAATATTGTGGGGTGACAGGAACTGTCAGTTTTTAATTTTCTCAGGATATAGTATTTCAGGCAAGATTGACATTTGATGGTAATCCCCAGCTGACATTGAGGTGGTGGGCTTCTTTCTTCCACCACAGCAAAGTCACAGATTTAACACGGCACAGAATGAGACCATTTGGCCCATCACACCTGTACTGGTTCCATTACCTAGTGTCAATGACCTGCTTTTCCACCATCTCCCTGAACACTATCACCGGAGTTGGTTAGCTGTGTTGCGTTCAATTCCTTCACTAGCTGAGGTTACCATGAAGGATTTCACTTCTCAGTCAGCTCCCCCCACTCACCTCAGGTGTGGTGACACCCAAGTTAAACCAGCACCAGTTGCTTCTCTCTATGAAGAGAGCAGCCCTATGGTCTGGTAAGACTATGGAGACTTTATTTTACCTTTAAATCAATTGCTATTCAAATGAAATATCCAATGCCCTCTTCAATTCCTCAACTGAACCTGTCTCCACCACATTTCTACGCAGTGCATTTCATACCCTAACTTCTTGCTGTGATAACTTTTTAATCACAGCACTCTTCCTTTGTTTGCACATCATTTTATGTCTCTGCCCTCTCATTCCCATCTTTTATGAACAGAAACAGCTTTACCTTATGTATTCTGTCCATCGTATTCATGATTCTGAAAACATCAATCAGATCTCGTTTCAGCCACCTTCTCCCCAGGGACAGCAGTTCTAACATCTTCAACCTAAAGTCATAAAGTAATACAGCATGGGAACAGGCCCTTCGGCCCAAACTGGTCCATGCTGACCACGGTGCCCACTCAGCAAGTTCCTATTGCCCGCATTTGGTCCTTATCCCTCTAAACACTTTCCATCCATGTACCTATCCAAATGCATCCATACTTGGAACCATTCTAGCAAATCGCTCTGTATTCTCTCCAATGTATTCACATCTTTTGTACAATGTGTCACCCACATCTGTACACGATATTCTAGCTGAGGTCTGTCAAGTTGTTAGTCACAAGGCAAAGAACGCTTTACAGTGGATGTACTCACCAAGGTCAATAAAGATGGCAGATATTCGCTTCTCTAGATGGCATTAGTAAACCAGGTAGGCTATTGATTTGCAACAATCCAGTAGCTTCCTAATCACTTCTACTAATACCAACTTTAAATTTCTAGACCTCTTGAAATAGAATTCAAGTTTTCAAATTACTACAGTGTGGTTTCTGTGAATATTCGATTGAGTATTTGCCACTGTGTTATAACAGACAGAAGGTCAACTCCACTCCAACATTAACTCCACCCTTCCAACCTTCTTAGAGCAATAGGAGATGGAAAATGCCTACCATCCAAATGATGCATAAAGAAAATCATCTCTTCAGATAGTTTGCAATAGCTTCACTTATTCGCAGAAGGTAACACACCCAACATGTCATTCATTTTCCATTACAAGCAGCACAGTGCATTCAAATTCCTCCATGCCCTCATCCTGCTCGTCCCTGAAAACCTCCTCCAGCCACACAATCGTCCAAGAACCCTGTACTCCTCTCCTTGTGCATTGCCAACTTCCTTCATACCTTCAATGGCCTATGGCTCAAACTCTAGAATTCCTCCTTAAACCACTATGCTTCCTTTAAGTTGCTTCTTAAAACCTACCTCTTTGACTAAACTTTCCGTCATTCATTTGGGCTAGTTTACTACACTAAAGCCTCTATACATATACCCACACATGTTTTATTTTTATCAGTAAAAAATGACTTTTGTTGCATTTATTAAAGTCACACTAGTTTCAGAAACTTTACACATACTGATCCCATAGAAATGGGAGAACTATTCAAAGCACAGTCACATCATTCTCTAAATTAATATCTTAATCTGAGCAATCAACATCAAGTTTGGCACCAGCCCACCAACTCATTTTAAACAAATACCACCCAATTTATTGATAAACCTCCTAAAATCAATCCCTATCTTCTTCAATACAAGTAACCTATCAGATGAAATATTGTGCAGTTATTTTGCAAGTTACTTCTAGTTCATTCTCAATGCTATCACATTGGACTTATCCATTATTACTTTGTGTATAATTTTTGGGTTAAACTGCTGTTCTGTCTCATTAGGTGTATGTGAAGGAATATTTAATTGACTACTTTTGCCAACAAAATTTTTTAAAGGCATGGATAGGATGAATAAGAAGATTTAAAAGGGACCTAAGGGGTAACTTTTCCACACAGAGGAAGTTGCAAATATGGAATGACTGCCAAAGGAAGTGGTGGAGACTGATACAATTACAACATTTAAAAGGCATTTGGATGGGTGTATGAATAGGAAGGGTTTAAGAGGGATATAAGCCAATGCTGGCAAATGGGACTAGCTTAATTCAGGATATCTGGTTGGCATGGACGAGTTGGACCGAAGGGTCTTTTTCTGTGCTGTACAACTCTATGACTCAATGCTCGGCACCTAGTAAATCATAATCTAAAACAGAAACCGGGAAGAAGGGAGGTAAAAAGCTTCAAAGAAAACTGGATATCGTTAATTGTAATCTTCCATTTCACAAGGAGAAAGTTCTGACGTAGCTCACTTTCTCAGATAGATGGCACAAGTTCTGAAGCATATAGTGTTCATTTTCTGAAATAATAAGGGTAGATTCATGAGTACTTTAGGGATCGGTACATGAATTGAAACGTACTTACTTCATCACTTAGCTGCAACTGTTCCTAGTTTTTGATTTCACAGTCTGATAAACACCACAGCAGGAAAGGTCACAAAAAGACTCGTCTGTCATCATTTCCAACCCAATTATGAATATCAAATCTTAGATCAGCCTTTTCAAACACACTCGCTCTGCTGTGCCCTTTCCCCCCGTTTGTAGCTATTTTCATTGCTTGTACAGATGACTCAACCAAACCTGCATTTTATACAGTGCCTTTCCCCATCTTAGGTACTGCCAAATTGCTTCACAGTCAATGACTACAATTCAAAGTACAGGTATGCTGTAAGTTAGGAAGTGCAGCCATAAATCTCTGCACAGAAGTTCCCACAAAGAATGTGAGGTAACAACCAAGTTATTGTTTTTTTTATTTAGAGGTACTAAGCAAGGAGGTCAATAAAAACTGCAACAGCCTTCTTCAAAATAATGAGACTGCTAACATTCACTCAAGGAGTAGAGGGGTATCATCAGTATATCACCACCGCTGACACTATAGCATTCCTTCACTAGAGAGCTGCCTTGGAGGTGTTCATGCCTCTGGGCTGGAATTCAAACTCAGAGTTTGGACCAGAGAGCAAGAGTGCAACCATTTAACATATTTGTTAATCTAATTTTAAAACAATATAAATTAAATATAAAGCTGAATATTGTCTTGTCTTTTCTGTAAGAAGTTGTTTATGAGATGTCTGCATCCATCACTTGCTGGGCCAGTATTGGCTGCCCATCTCCAGCTGCCATTGAGAAAGTAGTGGCATAGTGCCTTCGTGAACTGCTGCATTTCTTAGGGTATAGATACGCCCACCGCACAGTCTGAAATGGGCTTTCAGGATTTTGATCCAGCGACAGTGAAGGGGCAGCAATTTGGATCCAAGTCAGGACAGCATGCATCATAAACGACAACTTAGTTGTGACAGTCCCATGCATCTGCCATGCTTTCCTTCCAGCGTGGTGGGTTGGGAAGGTGCTGTGAAGGAGCCTGGGTAGTTTTCCGCTTTGCTGCAGTGCATCTTGTAGATGGTATACACTGCTGCCATGGTTCATGTTGAAAGAAGCGTACTTTGAAGGTGGGGGATGGGATGCCATTTCAGTGTGCTCCTTCAGTCTCAACGACATCTCATTAAACCAGCTTCCTCTGCACCCTCTCTCCCCAATTTTCTTCCTGAAGGCAGCTTCTCAGTCACCTTCCAGTTTCTCTGTCCATGGGTATTATTAGCTGTAGGCTTTGGTAAGTTATGAGGGACCTCAAAGCTGGCTTCAACCCTGTCCTTCATCCAACACCTTCACTTCCATCAATGGCAATTCGGCTCAGGAATGTGAGTTACATCTTCCCAACAACTAGACCCCCCCTTCAAAAACCTCAATCTCATTCTGAATTGAGATCTGCTAACCTACACCTTCCTAATCAAGGTTCAAATAGTCACTCAAGGCCTACCACCCTAGCAATCATCAAATCAACTCCAAAGAACATCTGTGATAGAAGACCTATAAGTGCATATATCTGGATAAGGGCTTCACACACGTTACACCACTATCTCTGCCTGTGAAAATACATATCTTTCATCTTGCTCCAGGTTACGAACGGTGTTAACGTATGGTGTCACTGGCTGACCTGGATAATCAAATAGTTGAAGCTTTCAGTAACAAGATAGTATTGGTTCGTTTCCACTGCATCCAGTTAGCACCTTACCGAGGTCACTCCAACTTCTAATGTAAGCTGATCTAAATGTTTGAAACTCAAAATGACTCTTCCTGATCTACAGGTTTCTTTAACTACTAGATATGTACAGTCTCCAAGCCAGCAGAGTGTAATTGTCTCACTGTCTTTGAGCCACTAACCATTTTTCCTGTAAATATTTACATACAGGTGAATTCCTAAATAAGAGATTTCAGTCAAAGCATTCCTCATACCCATTTTAAGAGCCTGTAGTCATCACTTCAAACACAAACACACAAAAGACAAGGGTAGCAGGCTACACAGCCTCTCGAAAGACACGAAGAAGTTTATTTCAGTACACGTTCAACAAGCATGTTTGAGGATCCTCCCAATGCAGTTAGTATGTGTTTTGAGATTTCAGATTTTGCAGCTTCATCACATTGTGGAATTTACAGTTACAAAACCAGACCACTTTCAAATGCAATTGACGAGGTCCTGCAATTCTCATTTAGTGCAAATTTGACATTTATGGGGTATTTTTGGACAAGTGGGAAGAGGCCATTAAAGGCGAATGCATCATTTTTTGGGAAAGGAACCTTCCTTTAAAAACAACTGAAAATTCTTGTCTGTTTCCCATATCAGATCAGCACATCAAGATCCAGAGTTAAACACCCCTTATTATGTTTCAGCAACATGCTTTTATAAACAAGAAAAAGCTCACAATGACCTATCACATTGTTCAAATAATCTGACCTCTCCAAACAGTCAAATTAGAAATTCACATTGATAAATGCAACAGTAATTTTGAGCACATCTAATTCTCATGAGCCAGATGGCTGGTGTGCAAGCTGTTTTTCTTGACGTTGAAGTTGTTATCTACCTGGATCAGACAATGGGAAAGCTAACATCTCTTTGAAAATGACAATGGGCTTTCCAGATTACTAGCATTGCAGACAATGGGGCCTCTAAACCAATGTTGCCGCTCCAACACTCATGCAAGCATTGTAGGCATTGTGGACGAACTTGCAACCTTCAAGTTAACTCTGATGTGCCAATGTGAAATGTTGTACTGTAGGAGTCTGCATGATAGAAAGGGTATAAACAGAGGGCTGGTGCTTCAAGGAACATATTTTACACCATAGACTCTGACTGTACAGTGAACATGCTGGAAGGCTTTAGTTTAGATCAGGGAACAAATAGCTTCCAAGTCCTGACACTGAAGCTCCCAAGGATTTCTTGCTTATATCAAAGTGTACAATGAACACAAGTCTTATGTCAGTCTCACAGCCTGTCATTCACTGTGTAATTTTCAACTGCACCAGTGGCATTGCTCATCCTGATCGGTCCCTCACCATGACATTGACAAAGTAGTTTTCAGCCTAGCACACTTGACAGGAAACTGGCAGGTACGACAGAAGCCCATTTTACATCCTGCGTAATGAAATCGAAGGTATCAGTGTATGCGGTGCAGAAACTTTACAAATTGCCACAATTTTTGTCATCCTTCTCCTCCACCTAGATACAAAAGTCTCCCCCATCAGTCTATGGCTCAGCCTATTCAAAAGAATCTTTCCAAAATGGCTTTTACCATTGGACCTTCAATCGTGCCCCACACACAGAGCAGCAGCTATTAGCTTTTTTTAAAAAGTAAGTGGGATAAAGTTCATCTCTCAATTTGGAAGTTGCAGTGCAACAACTTTAATATAGAAAATATGGATCTGTTCCAACTGGCTTCAATTGCAGAAATATGAAATGATGAATGAAGCAATCAGTGAAAAATAAAAATTTAATGAATATTTGTGCACTTACTCGCACAGACTGTGTGTGTGTGTGTGTGTGTGTGTGTGTGTGTGTGTGTGTGTGTGTGTGTGTGTGTGTGTACACCACACAAACACAGATGCAAACACATTGCAAAATGCTCCTATTTTGAAATAATGTACTTTCCTGCAATTGTTCACAGATGCCCATATTCCACTTTTTTTAACACATCTGGCACTAACCCTATTAAAAAAAACCTTTGTATGAAAAACAGTTCTGCTAACATAATAACAGCACAATTGCCCCACACTCACCATCTGAGTGGAATTTAATATCAAGGTGATCTGCCAGCGAGGGCAGTCTGGAAATACTATTGAATGCTTTGAAGTTTAAGTCTCCATTTCAACAGCTAAAACAGTTTCAGATGTGACAATGTAATTTTATGGCTTGAATAATACCTATATACTCACAGCTGAGGTCCACAGAGGGTGCATTACAACTCTACTGAAAGATGGTTTGCAGAACTTGTGGGCTCCTATAACATTATTCTCCTTCCCCAGATTTCTTTTCTACAGAAAGAATCTTAAAAAAAGACTGCAGAAGACTAAAGGAAATCAAGGCAAAACTATTTCATTTGAATGCAACAGCCATCATTAAAAAGAATTCCCTCGACTCAACTCCTCCTACATAATATGGATTAAAAAGCATCGAATACAATAAAAACCACTTCTGAGCATTTCTATCCAACGCTTATGTCTCACCAATGGTACTTCATATTAAATGGCAAGTAGCCCTTGGAGGACAAGATTGAGTCACTGGCTGATTCCTCTCTCTCCTTTTGAGAGCACCTGTTTTATCACCTTGGCTGTACTCTGCCTTCTTCCCGTGAACTGCTGAAAGGATGTGGTTGTGTTGTGACCTTGTTGTAGGCACTACTAATGCGGAGGCCTGAACACTAATCCAGAGAATGAAAATAATAATCTCATCAGGAAGTTTTTCAAGTTGAAGTCAGTTTTAATAGGCATAATTTTAAAAAAAATTTGGTAACAGTAACCATGAAGGTGTTGGCTTTTAAAACACAACTGACTTGCTAATGTTATCCCATTGTGACTCAGTCTGGCCATGAACCTAATCCTTTGCTTTTATGTTTCATAGCCTCAGATATAAACTGAATAGCCTCTGTCTGAGTTATCAGATTTACCCCATCTTTGTAAAATTAGCCCCTTCCCTCATAGGATTGTGTGTGACTAGGTGGTGAACTTGCAGCTACTGTTGCTGTCATACTTCACTATTCTAGGTCACAAACTCATGCCAATGGTCCCTTCTTGGAATCTTACGCGTCTGATCAGAGATAATTTTTTAACCTGGATAGCAAGCATTCAACTCTTCATGTCAACAGTTGCAGAAACTCCTGAATCCCTATTAAGCTGCATTGCTCTATTTTGCTGTGATATCATTTTGACTCATGCAGTTGTCTGAACACCCAGCGTCACCAAAGATTTGGGAGCCAAAGGAATCATAAACTGCCTGCTTCCTTACCCCGTCAGATGGCCACTCACTTGCAATCCTCCTGAACACCAAGGCTGCAGAGGCTACACCTTCAGGAAACTGTAATTCAAGCAAGTCTCAACTACCCATATAGCCTACAATAATGGTGGCAAGTCCTGAGGACTGAAACCCTGAGCTCAATCAAAAATAGCCCAAGGCATTTCCTGTTCATGCACTATCCAGGTATATGAACTACTCTGGAGTAACTGCATGGCACCAAAGTTATAGGCAATGGATTTCAAGTTATCCTAAAGTCTCATTATCTACATTTAGTATGAATATAATTGTTAATACCAAGGTTATGTTCAATACAATTTGAATCAGTTTACTGCCACTTGCCGGTGTTTAATTTTATTCACTTGGATTTAATTACTTAGATAACATATTAATTGTTACCCTTAGATTTTAATTATTTTGCATCATCTTCCAATTCTTCACCAAATTCCTGTGTTGAAACTCTCAATATTTTGCAATTCCCTTTGTGCTTTGAGCCATCTGCTCTTGGAGCTATACCCCTGAATATATACCAGATGCACATCAGTCAGTACTGGTCAGTCAAGCTCCATCCGCAAATAATTAACATCTTGTCAGTACCTGATTGACAGTTAACTATCAACATGTATGCAGTTTTGAAAGCTGAAAGGCTACATTCAGTTTCAGTTTGACGAAAGTATACTTTTAGCAATACTTGCCAGTGAATTCCCAATCTTACCAAATGTTGAAGCCGTCAATATTTTTTTGGAAATTAATGACTGGAAGAAGTCTGCTTTTGTCTATCCATTCCTAATTTAAATCTCTCTATTAAATCATCTTAGAGTTCATGCAGCTCTTTCTAGAGATTGTCTACAAAAAGATTGGAAACTCAGACGATGTTTCAGCATTCGTAGTACAAAATGTGTAGGTCAATAAGGAAAATAGTATTGAATATTACAAACACAGCACTGCAAAACAGATGCATCTCCCCAAAATAAAGATAGAACTTAAAAGGCCTAAAGGCATGCGAAGTCATCTTGGAAGCAGACATTGCCAATGAATCTATTCAAGATTCAGAACAACACTGTACTTCTGCCAACAGCCTGTGGTCTGGATTCATGAAGCCCTTTTGCATGAGTCAAGCCTCAGAAGATATTACACAGTCACTGAATTAAAAGGAAATCTAACAAATGATCATTTTCATAGTGGTTGATTTTGGGGTTCCAAACGGCTTTGGCTTGGCATGCTAATGAAGAACATCAAAAATGATCCTCTTCGGCTTCCCAAGTGACAATTTGGAAAAGCAAACCAATTTAGAAACTGGACATTATTCACAGAGACCATCTTCCCAGCGATTAAGAAGGTTCCCCCAAAGTGAGTTGGTGCATCTCTTCATTCTTAACATGAAGCAGTTACTCTGGAATTAGTTAAATGTAACATACAAATTTCAAATCAAAATAATTCTTTAGATGTAAATTCTCTCAAGGGTGTGACCACAGAAAATTAAAACTATTCAAATAATATAAAACAAAATTGATAATCTGAGTGTAATTATATATGATAGATTCATAGAGCAGTACAGCACGGAAACAGACCCTTTGGTCCAAGTTATCCACGCCGACCAGATATCTTGTATTAATCTAGTCCCATTTGCCAGCATTTGGCTCATATCCCTCTAAACCCTTCCTATTCATATATCCATCCAGATACCTTCTAAATGCTGTAATTGTACCAGCCTCCATCACTTCCTCTGGCAGCTCATTCCATACATGCACCACCCTCTGCATGAAAATGTTGTCCCTCAGGTCCCTTTTAAATCTTTTAGTTCACTCTATCCTCACCTTTTTGAAAGATTTTATTGGCAGATATGGTCAATTAAATATTCCTTCATGTACACATAACAAGATAAAACAGCAATCTAACCAGAAATAGTACACAAAACAATAATGGATAAGTAAATGAGATTGCACTGAGATATGAATCAGAAGTAACTTCTAAAATAACTGCATATTATTTCATCTTATAGTTTACTTGTACAAGTGAAGATAGGGGGTGATTTTATTTCAATTTTTTCGGCAGCCCTACCCCTTAGGACACTAGAATCACAATGTAAACCACATGGATGTGCAAATTCCATGTCGAAGGACTAATGTAAACCACTACAGCTGTGAACAATATTCGACAGCTGTTTATTAGGAAATAGTATTACCAGAATATAATTCTAAACAGTAAAGGATACCAAAAGTTAAATTGATTATCTGAGTAAAAGTGACTTGAAACCCCAATGCCTAACCTGTGCTCATGGGTTTTCAATCATGTTTCACTGAAACATTTCTCTGACAAAGAGTAGTGATAGAGGAGTCTAATCACATTTGTAATGAGGAACTTTGACAACTAATTTGCAAACAGTAATCAGATAATTACCAGGTAACATGTGTGGTATCATTTGAGGGATTAACACTAGCCAGGAGACAGGAGAAATTCCCCTTACTCTCTCACACATGCACCTGAGGGAGCAGATAAGGCAGCAACTTAACATCCTATCCAAAAGGTTACATTTCAGGCAACATAGTATTTTCACAAGGGCCCCTCTGACAATATCATGGACTGAGGTCCTACAAATGGGTCTTACAGAGACAAATTTCTGAACTAGGAATGAGGTGTCACACACGATCAAGGCTGACACATCATAACTTCAGGGTAGGGAGACGAAATCATTTGTCCTATATCCAAAACAATTCTACTCTCTTTGCAAAAGAAAGGCACATCCAAACGGGTACGTGAAAACATCTCCACTTTCAATGGCATGTTGGCAACATCCCACAAACATCAGGGAGATGAAAAGGTCTGTTAATGTCTTTGAGCTAGAGTTGGTTAAGGAGGAACATTGGCTAGGACATCAGAAGAACTCCCTGCTCTTTTCAAATCGTGTCATATTTAAAATTCTTATATCTACCTCACCCGCAAACAATGCACAAGTCCCTCAACTGCATCGAGGGATTCATTGTAATGAAATGCTTAGATTGTTTGCTCAAATTCTTGTGTGGGATTTGATTCCACATCCTTCAGATGTAAACTGACGGTGCTAACATAAATCCTAGTGGAGATTTCATTAGATAATAACAAGACTACCTCCAGAAAGACAACATGCAAGATGCAGTTTCGAGTTAATTCTGGCGTTTACCTCATGAAGGCCTTTAATTAAAACATTAAAGCAAATATATGAATGCACATCCCTCATCATTGAACATTGTCCTCATAGTTCCAATTGCCCAAACATGCAAAGCATTTTGGGGAAAGAGACTTCCATTGTCTTGTGTGGCACGAGTGCATTCTGATTTAAACTGCTAAATAGCCTTTCCCTCATTTTAAGATTCTATCCCCTCATTCTTGATTATTCCATCAGACATAATACCTCTGCATCGACTGATTGAATACCTGAAGTGTCTTAGTCAGATCACCCTTCATTTTCCTATAGTAAATGGATCTCATTTATTGAGAGTCAAACGGGCAGGACTGTTTCTTTTCCTGATATTTTTCAGAGCTGTCTTCAAAGCATTCCACCACTGTCTCTTCTGATGGCATCAACCCAGACTATTTCAGATTTCCCTCCCCAATCCAGACCCATTAGATGCCAAGTTTGTGCTTTGTTCTATTGCCAGGAGAACAAATAAATACATTGGTGGAGAGTGTGGGAGAAGAGGTTTGACAGATACAGACGTTAGGTTAGATTTGATCTTTCAGTAATACTGTCCTACTTATGTTCCTGTTTTATCCACTGACAACTGCTAAGAAGTGACTGATATTGGGATAATGACATCCAGAAGACCAGGGATTGTCAAAGGAACAAATGCTCTATTGTCAGAACATCATCTCAATTAATTAATGAATAGCACTTTTATCAACGAACTCAGTTGAAATAAAAGCAAGGGTGCTGCTCTCTATAGTGAGACCTTTTCTTTGCCTCACCCCTCCAAAAAAAGTGAAGCCACTATTTCAAAATAAACTCAAATCTGAACATCATAGGATTGGGTTGTGGTTCACAGCGGCCACATTGAGCCAACCTACATTGGCTCATATTTACCTTCATCCTAACACAGAAAGGGCTTTTTGTTCAAGGAAAAGTGGTGATGGGCTTCCAAAATTAAAAGGGCAAAGCAGAACATCGCTGTTGTACTTTGCTTCTGAATTGTTTATACCGAGTGTCAGCACAAACTATGTGCCCAAAGAGCTGCCCGATGTTCCTGTTATTAATAATTGTGAGGAGCCCATTGTTCATTTAAAGCAAATCCAGGAACATTCAATATGAAGACCTAGTTACTCAGTCATTTCTTCCACACATAGAAACACACACACGCGCGCGCACACACACACACACGCACACAGACACACGAGCACAAACGCAATACACGCAGACAGACACTCACACAAACACACACACACACACACACACACACACACACAGGCACAGGCACACACACAAACACACACGCACACGCAGACAGGCACACACACAAACATGCAGACAGGCACGCAGACAGACACAGACACAAACACACACAGACGCAGACAGACACAGACACACGTGCACGCTCACACACACGCACACGCTTGCACACACAGACGCAGACAGACACATGCACGCACACAGAGACACACACGCCGCAGACAGACGCACACAGAGACACACATGCCGCACACACACATGCACGCACGGACACAGGCATGCAAACACAGACACTCGCAGACAGACACGCATACACAGACACACGCAGACAGACACAGACACACAAACACACGCAGACAGACACAGAGACACAAACACATGCAGACAGACACAAACGCAGACAGACACAGACACACGTGCACGCACGCACACACAGAGACAGGCACACGCTCGCACACACAGAGACAGACACACGCACACGCTTGCACACACAGACGCAGACAGACACATGCACGCACATAGAGACACACACGCCGCACACACATGCACGCATGGACACAGGCATGCAAACACAGACATTCGCAGACAGAAAGATACAAACACACACAGATGCAGACAGACACAGACACACATGCAAGCACACACACACACAAACACACACAGACGCAGACAGACACATGCACACACACATGCACGCACGGACACAGGCACGCACAGACAGACACTCGCAGACAAACACATACACGCAGACAGACAAACACACAAATACAAACAGACACACACAGACGCAGAAAGACACACGCGCGCGCAGAAAGACACACGCGCAGACACACGTGCGCGCAGACACACACAGACAGACACGCAGACACAAACACACGCAGACAGACACAGACACACGTGCACACACACACACAAACACACACAGACGCAGACAGACATGCACACATGCACGCACAGACACAGGCACGCACAGACTGACACTCGCGGACAAGCACACATACACGCAGACAGACAAACACACAAATACAAACAGACACACACACACACACACACACACACACAAACGCAGAAAGACACACACGCGCAGACACGCACACGCACGCAGACGTGCGCAGACAAACACACAAATACAAACAGACACTCGCGCGCGCAGACACACACATGTGCGCAGACACGCACACACACATACACGCAGACACAGACACAGTCCAGGAGGCCAAATGTTAAATGCGGATACACTGAGTTGCCTCCAGCTGCCATTTACTTCACTGGTGGTATAGCCACTGGAAGAGCCCATAACAGTTTTAAATTTTCTGGGCACACTTCCAGTCACCGCTGACAATGTTGGACTTTGGACACAGAAAGAAAAATGCAACAATTGATGGTGACGGGGGAAACCAAAGGGCCATCACAAGCAGAACTGAAACCTTTCTGGGCCCAGAGAGACCAGATCACAGAAGAGGACAGCATGGTAATATGAGGAGCAAGAGCGATTGCCCCAAGCAAAGGGCGCTGCCAGCTAGCTCCTGGCTGAACTCCACCAGGGGTTTCCAAAATGAAGATGCTGGTGAGAGATTATGTCTGGTGGCCAGGACAGGATGCAGACACCGCTGTTTTGGTGGGGCAGCGCTCACAGAACCAACAAGGACAAAAATTACTGCCAGCAGCTCCCCTACATTCGTGGGAATGGCCGGATAAACCCTGGACTCAGTTACACGTTGACTATAAAAATCCTTTCACGGGCTCAATGTTTTTCGTCATTGTGGACACCCACTCAAAGTCCTGGACGTGCTTAAGAGTTCATTTGTCAAACACAGGGATGATGACAGAAAAACCACACACACCTTTTGCAATGCAGGACTCCTGGAAGTGTTGGTCACAGATAACAGGCCATCGTTTACCAGCATGGAATTAGAGTATTTCCTAAAGTCAAATGGTATTTGACAATAAGGACAGGTCCATTTCATCTATCATCCAATGGTCTGGCAGGAAGATCAATCAAAACCCTGAAGGCAAGCTTCAAAGAAATAGAGTTTACTTTAGGGGACGAAGTCTGGCATCGGAACCACAGGAGTGGCCCTGCACAGGTAGGAGGCATGGGTGACAAAAGGAGTCAGGTCCAATGATGCACAAAGTTCGGGTAGGAGCGCCATTCTAGAACAAGCACAGGTATCATACGAAAGCTGCAAACGTGCGGGATCAAAACGTCCCCTGCTCCTTGACAGTCTTTTTGTCAAATGTTGACGATACCTCGGAATGTGAGATGGACATGGCAGACACCGCCACCTCGATGCCTTTGTCGCCTGAAGAGGAGAACTAATTTCTTCCAAGATACTCTGGGCACAAGAGACGAGCTACTGTGCATTTCACACCATCTGTATCAGAGGCAGAGTTTGAGGAACCTGACCCAGTGCTAAAATGTCCCAGGTGGAGCTACAAAACAAAAAAAAAACTAGTTGATATCCTGGGAATCAGAGGGAGAGGGATGTAGTGACTGTAACAAAGTCAGGCAGGTGGACCTCACGGAATATGGGTTCCCTTAGTAGATTCAATTAACAACCCCAATCAGGGAGCCCTGGCTGACAGATATAAACAGGAGTGTCAGACATTCTGTTCACTCAGAGCTGGCTCTGAGGGAGCTGAATCGGTGTCACGGACTCTCCACGTGTAAATAACGGATGACTTGGTAATGGGATACTGGCCTCTGTGATATTATTTCAGGGCTAAACAACATTTTAGCAGCTGAACTGCACTAGTGCACTAATAAACTTCCTATGCACGTTCGACTTTAATAAAGTCTGTTGTTACTGGCTAGACTTTGCTGGTGATCAAACAGGGAGCTAAATCGAGGGATTTAAGCCAAAAATGTCTGCAGTAAGCTCAGTCCCAAGCTACGGTATTCAATTCACTCATTCGAACAGCAAATAGACAGCCTTATGTAAAGAATTTGGAGAAATTGTAAAGCATTACAGCAGCAAAATGAAAAAAATCAAGTCTCTAATGAATAATACCCCTTTATGATGTCCAAATGTGCCCTTAAAAAGCTTTTTAAAAAAGCTCAATCAATAGCAGACACAAAATAAAGTGCACCATTTGAATGAAAACAGCTGCTGCTTTTCTAAACTTTGTTGCTCACTACCACTTAACCCTTATCACTCAAGGTCCTCATCCTGAAATAGCAGCGCTTTTGTTTCAAGAGTACTTTATCTTGGTCTGTAGCGAATCATCTTATTTCAGTCCTGCCTGTGGTAAAGATACAAGTGACCCCAGTACTGGAGGGGAATGTGTTTTGGGAACATGGCGATGGGGTGAGAAAAGTACATTTGCCACTACAGAACATGGCTTATGATTTCCCATTGGACTAAGGATGGTTCTCTGGTCAGGTTCGGTTGGGGATGGCCACAATGCACTTCTGGTCTAAAACAGGGCATGTCAAAGAGGTTACTTTCAGCTCCCATATCCTGGAATGCATCAAAACAATTGTCCATTTTATACCTCACCTGATTTACTGTTGTCTCCAAAATAGAAAGTAAAATTTGACAAAATTTAACAAATTTTAACATCACCAGCTGAGCAATCAAATAAATTTCCTGCCAGGAGAGTCAATTTGAAATTACAGCACTCCCCTTCACATCTCTAATCAGAAACTAGGCAAAATGTAAATTATTAATATACATTGTGAACAACGGTGGTTCTGGTCCTGAACTTTATGGAACTTCACTTTTCCTTCTCCTGCCACTCTGAATAACTACCTTTTACATTTTGCTTTCAGTCTTGAAGCCAGCTAGCTCATCATTCTGAAACAAAAACAGAAAGTACCAGAGAAACTCAGCAAATCTAGCAGTCTCTGCGGAGAGAAGAACAGAGTTAACATTGAGTCCAGGGATGACACATCAGAATAGTTCTGATGAAGGGTCACTGGACTCAACTTAACTGTTTTTCTCTCCACTAGACCTGCTGAGTTTCTCCAGCACTTCCTGTTTCAATTTCAGATCTCCAGTGCCTGCCGTTCTGTGCTTACTTTTTAAAAAAGCTGCTCCCGCTTTGTTACTTGTCCTCTTACCTCTCTGATCTAACTAATCAAGTCAGTGATGTGGTAGTCTTCCTGAGATTATTTTAAAATGCAAGGGTAAATGAAGCCACTGACTGGATGACGTAAATTGTATTAGTATATTACAAACATGTTTCTGGGTGATGTGCTGGGAATGGGTTTGAGGTATTAATGTCAAAAACAAATCAAAATATAAAACAGCTTTGATTTCAAAACTTGATGCAAATCGAAGGCAACTGTAGATTTTCAGCTTCCCACACTTTTCATGTGGCTTTGAATGGCATTTTCCATTCACCATGAGTTTATTTCAGTGCAGCACCCACTGCAGGTAACTGAGGACCCGTGTGAACAGAGCAGGCAAGTGTCTCTCATGAACAAATTGGGCTGATAAATAAAACTATTTCAAAGCATGTAGAATGTTGAAGTAAGGTTATGTAATTACGTGTGAAATCATACATAAAGTGAAATAAGAGCGGTAACTGACAAAGAGACAGGCAAAATAATGTGCACAGGTTAATAACTAAAATCCAAAGGAATGAGATTCCACACTGAAAAAGGATCCATTTTCAGTCCTAGGAAGGTTTACTTGCAATTAACATTTCTCTCACGACCGAGAATTCATACACTGACTGGATGAGCACTCACCATTTTTTACCTCTAAGCGTGATTACAATATAGCAAACTATCTAATGAGTAGGGCAACTCCAAAAAAATCGATCTTGATGATTAAGTATCCGTACTCGAATGTTGGGAAACTGTTATGTAGTTTATTCCTTAACAGTGAATGCTGATTGGCTATAATAGTGAGGCTTTCTGAAACTGGTCTTTAAACATTTGACCACAGATTATGTGGAAGGTTCCAAAGGAGGAAATTCAAATGTACTCCTGTTACTGAGCATTATCTAGGCTGGTAATGCAATGCAACCCTATCAGAGGTGTCACCTTATGGTTGAGACATTAAAACAGAAGTTCCATCTATCCCTTAAATCGAGCACAGAGGATCTCACAGTGCTGTTTCAATAGCAGCAGGGGAGCTTTTCCCATTTTCCCAGCCATCATTTAATCCTCAGCAAGTGTCATCAAGAAGATAAAAACTGAAGGAACTGCAGATGCTGTAAAATCAGGAACAAATACAGAAGCTGCTGGAAAAGCTCAGAGTTAACACTTCAGGTCTGGTGACCTTTCCTCAGAACACTTCTTGCCAGACCTGCTGAACTTTTCCAGCAACGTCTGTTTTTGATCATCAGAAAGGATGCTCCAATGGTGTATTTCATCGCTCTTTGCTGTGGGAAACTTGGCAGTTGCATTTCTCAAAAGTACAACAGGGACAAAACTGCAAAGCATTTCATTGGTTGTAAGGCGCTTTAGGGCATCTTGAAGCTGTGAACGGTGTCACAGGAAAGTGAGATTTGTACATGCATAGTTGAAATGCTCTTAACTCTGGGGAAATTGGCTATTGGTAAATTTGTGAATGCCTCGAACGTTACTGACAAAAAGGCGTAACAGGCATACAGTTATAAATCTACTGCAATGTTGCAAAAGTATCATTATTTAATCTGCCTGTTTCAGCCTGCCTCCAAAACGCTGGGGTGTGGAGGGATCAAGTAACATCCATTGCATCACTGTTGCCATGTGAGCATTGACAACTGCCACATCAAAGCATGAGAAAATTCCCTGCTGGAAATCAAATGACTCAGGCCCCTTCCTCTATGTGCAGCTGGCTTTGGAACAAAATACAAGACATTGCTGCTTGTAACTATGTTGACATGAACACAGGTCAATTAATGTCTGAATGGGACCGGGATCCCAAAAGCCGACACCTTCTACGGCTCTGCACTCGTTCCAGCAGCAGTGAACAGGCAAAGGAACATTCCCTTAGACAGAGGCGCTTCATCCGGGTGGGACAAACAACCTTTCCGCTGAAATCCATGCCAAGTCAGTCAAGCCTGGGACCAATCCAAACCTCCACTACATAGCAATCCACACAAAAATCCCCTGTGAAGTGTTGATTGAGGTGGTTTGGAAAACATTCAAGAAAAAGTCAAAAAAAATCATAAAAGAGCGCAGATGTCATTCCAAAGTTGCAAATAATTGTCCCAATTTTCCAAAATGTTGTTCTGCTTTTGCATTGCAAAAATAAACTTACTATTTTTACAATGCTTATGGGCTGTTTGCAACTCATGCATCTTATTCTGACTGCTCCCAAGTATTTAGACAAGTTCCACACGGTGCAACTTCAGAGCTACATCAAAAATGCTTTGCATGCTTTTAGAAAAAAAAATTGGCAGAGGTCACACAAGTCAGGCTGCATTTAGTCAAAACCCAAGGTTTTGTCCCACTTGCACCTAAGCAGTTATTTTTTTAAGTTTGTCGCTGAAAGCACAGTCTGATTGAAGAGAGAAACTGAGTTGACAGGGGTAGTATTTCAGAAAAAAGTCATAACCTGAGCTAAAAATAATACTGGTAAGTCATTGTTGATAAAGGAACAAAGAAAGATAAAGGAATAAAAACAGAAATTGGTGGAAAAGCTCAGCAGGTCTGGCAGCACATGTGGAGAGAAATCCGAGATAACATTTCCAGTATAGTAGCCTTTCCTCAGTTCTTAGTTCTGAAATGGAGTCAAACTGACCAACACTCTCCACAGTTTTGAGGAAGGGTCACTGGACCTGAAATGTTAATTCTGTTTTCTTTCCACAGATGTTGCCAGGACTGCTGAGCTCTTCAAACCATTTCTGTTTTTGATTCTGATTTCCAGCATCAGTAGTTCTTTTGTTTTGAAGTATGATATAAGACTGAGTTTTGTAACCTCAAGATGTTGTAATTTTTTTTCAATTAACTACCTTTTCAGATCTGGTTACTGCTGTAATGAAGGCGGCTATTGGCATGCAAGGAAAGATTCTACGAAATAATCAGGAGACTGATGATCTGATTTCCTTTTTGAACACGAGATGTTGTTTGAGGGAAAAACTGTGAATCCAAAAGGAGGGGATCGTGAAAGAGCAGATACATTCTTAGAATTTCTTGTCAACCAACCAGGTGTAGGAAGATCTTCAGGCTATAGGTATTGGTCTTTTTGCTCAACTATCTTGGTCTTTACATGTCTTGTAAGAATGACATTTAAAAATGCTTTCAAGAACCAGAAAGAGCTGTGAAACACTATGCAAATATCCTAAGGTTTGAATGGACCTAGTTATGATAAAATAAAAGTTAAATTCCACGCCATAAACCTAAAGCAAAATTCTTTTAAAGTTATACAGTTTTCTTTTCTATCATTTTTTTCATTCTCGGCTTCTTATAGTAAAAGAGCTTTCACCAGCCACAGCATACTGAAATCAGATAGCCTAGCTGGGAGTAAAGATCCAATTAGATTAGAGATGCATTTGAGGAGAACAAACATTGAAACTGGCATCATCTTTATAAATAGATGCGCTTCTTGCGTTTACTTAACACCATTGCTATTTTGGAGATGCACTGAAGTTCGACACTTCACTGGGAATCACTGGGAATAAAACAGAGAGGGGTGGGTGAAATGATAATAGCAGGTGATCCATTACTTTAATGGGGTACTGTATTCTGAAATGTTGATGATTATTCTCAGCCACAGTAAATTCTTCTATGTCAGCCTTGGTTCAGTGGCAATGCTCTTGCAGCAAGGCAAAAAGGTCTGGGTTCAAGCGTCACTAATTTCTAGTGATGCATTGAAGGGGTGACAGATCTGTTAGCTTTTGGGAGTGTGGCATTAAATTAAGACCTCGACTTTGCTATCAGGTGGACATAAAAAGAGCCCTTTGCACTATCTGAAGACCAGGGAAAGTTTTCGTCATTGTTATTGGGGCATATTTGCCGTGCTTTCCAACACAAAAGTAGCTGCAAGGCAAAAATGCTTTTATAGGCTGGAAAGTGTTTCAGAATATCTTGAGGCCAATGGATTTGTTATATAAATAATAAACTTTTAAAATTTATTTCTGTTTACATTTCAAATATCTTCACCAGCATTTTCCTAAAGAGCTGGAACAAAAGATAAAGTTTGTAATTTTGAAATAGAAGTAATTCCCTTTTTGACTATAGATGGCCTCTGCAATATAATTCTAAACATCTTTTAAATTTATTAACAATCAGTGAATAATGGAAAAAAAGGGAAAGATGCTTTTTCTCTTGTTATTGGCAAGTAACAGATTAAGGACATGGGTTCAGTTTGCTCAAAGAGCTCCTGCAGGTCTAATTAATGGCTCAGTTACCTGTAATTACAAGTTGTAGTCTATATATTAATCCTAACTCTAGCTTGCTTCTGCAGGACTGCCTGTGGCAGTTGGACATGTTTTTATCCTGGTCCTTTGCAGCAGGGTGTGAAAATCTGGGTAAGTGTACTACTTGCATAATCAAGGAAAACCAGCCACTTATCTTTACATGAAGCCATCCCAACAAATTGAAACTGTCTTTCAAAACTGATTTAAACAGCCAAAGCTCCTCCTGTGGTAAGTATTCTTCCCTATCCATTAATCAGCGCTAAGTATTTAATCCAAACTTTAACATTAATATCAGGTTAAATACAGACATAATGAAAATCAGCAAGCAATGAATCACCATATTGTTCTGGTGCAGGATTGTGCTCAATCTGTCCATCACAGCTGAACATTCAAACAGCTCTTCAAACGGGCATCATTACCTAATGTGCATCTCTTGTTTGTTTTCCATACCCTTACACAATATTTCTATCCAAATGCCCATCTTGAATGCCTCAACTGAACCTGCCTCCACCACATTTCTAGTTAGTGTATTCCATACCCTAACTACTCACTGTAAAATCTGTATCCTCACAACACTTTTGCATTTTATTTTAAATCTTTGCCCTCTCACTCTTGTACCTTTGATTAGCAGGTACCATTTCTTACTATTTACCCAATCCTGGCTGTTCACAATTTTGCAAACTTTGACCAAACCTACTCTCAAGAGATTGGTTTTGAATTGCACCTGAAATGTCTCATGAAGCTATCTGTTAATACAAGAAAGAAAGTGGAAGTCTACACTCTGAAATCTGCCTTCACGTAGCATCTTCTCCAAAGAGAACACTCCAAAATTCTTCAATCTTATCCTCATAACTGCATGAGCTAACTACTGGCACCATTGACTGTTTTCTTGCTCAGAATGGGAATATGCATTTGGTTCAGAGTGAGATCAGAAATCCAGCTATGTGAATGCACATGGCCAACCACATTTGTTTTAAATCAGAGACAATGTATATCTTTGGTCAATACTGAAATTTAGAGGAATGAAAAAAAAGAGTAAAATCAGGTTTTGCATTTATTGACCAACATGTTAGCCAGCTTATTGAACTGTTCTGTCACTTCATAACTGATAAAGTCACTTGCTCTATTGTCACCTGCACAAAAGCAACACAGAAGCTTGGTATCAAGCTTTTCACAATATTTTCACTATCTTTTCGCCATCTGTAAGGCTTATGTCAGGAGTGTGATTGAAAACTTAAGACTTGCGTGAATAGGTGCATCACAAGAGAATCTAGGTCAGAGAAATCCAGACAGATGTCCCCAGGTGGACCCAATATCCACGGTATCAGTGCACCATGACTGCAATATATACATCACAGAGATAAATTTCAGTATCTCAGAATCTTACTTCAAATGTCCTCTGTCAGCCCTACAACTTCTATCTCAAACGGCAAAAGCAAGAGGACCATTTGTTCACTATCACTTCCAGGTCAAACACAATGTTAATTCGCTTTTTTAACTGACCTAACCAGCAGGTACAAGATCTTTAGTAATTCAAGAGGTTCCAACCCCATGGGCAATAAATGCCCTCAGTGTCATTTCCAGAAAACAAAGAGGAAACTATGCTTCCCATTCCCACAGCTCCAGCGCACATGAACAGAATCAGGGCTTCACCTCCACCTACCCAAACAGTTAAAGCTACTTTATAACGAACACCCCATAAATGTTGCAAAAATTGGCCATGATGCTATGTGAAGGCAGTTTTCAGAGTGTAGACTTCCTTTCTTGTATTAACAAGATAGCTTCATGAGACATTTCAGGCGCAATTCAAAACCAATCTCTTGTGATACAGAAGAAATAAATTCCTCTTTTGCCCTGCAAGGGTCTGGAAAATTCAATTGTGCAGTAATATTTGGTACAGGTGCAGGACTGCCTGAAAGTCTTCAGGATTAAAAGTTTAATTTTATTTGCTGTGAATAATCCAGAAATAAACTCACAGTGGCATTTTAGAACAGAAGTGATTTTCCTTTTAAATTTTCTTTGAACGCTTGTTTCTTAGTTAATAAGAAGGGGGGGGGGGCGGTTAAAGTTGGGAGACAAAAAAGATTGGATTGGATAATAAAGAACTGGTTTGCTTTCTGGTTGTTGGGTGCTATAAAAATGGATGGGTGGGTGCGACCAATGGTAGAAGTAAGGGGGCAGGGCAGTTGGAAGGAGGAAGTCATCTGATAACACATATAGGAGCACTTCCAACCAGAGTTGGCAATCCTGCTGAGGTAGCTTTGTGCCATAGGAAACACATTTCGTAAAGTATGTTGTTCCTTGCCAGTTCTCCTGTTAGACAAACATCCTTGTGCTACTCCAACTGAGACCTTGTGTTTCAATATGTCCTTGAATGACAGCGCTGCTGATTGAAAGTACATTCACAGACTGACCAGCTGTTTAGGTAAAAATTTCTGTGAATAACAAAAGATCAAAAGAACATCCAGCACACAAGCTCCAATAGGCAGCTACACTATTCCAGACAGGATGGTAATCTGCATGTATCCTCTTTGATGTGCTGATTTTTGAGCTGAGGATAACACAATGAACAGGACACTGTTGCAGACCATGCAAACACACAGTCACTGAATGAAGACACCTTAGATTAGTCACATATGGAATTACAGAGACTGAATGGGAATATGTAGTATGGCAAAGGAACAGCAAATGATAGGTTATAGAAATCAGTTACCAAGCAGTCTTACTATCTCCTCTGAATCAGAGGTTGTAGGCTTCTGGCCAGTCCAAATTCAAGTATAAAGTCTAGGCTGACACTGCACTACAGTGATGAAGGAGTGCTGCAATGTTGGAGATGTTATCTTTCGGATGCCTTGACCTCCAGGATGGATCCAAAAGTCTGTAATAGTCACATTCAATGATGACAAAAGAGTGTGCAGAATCTCTGGGTAAAAATGTTTATCTTTCCACTAAAATAGCTGAAGGAAACTAGAATAATTTTTTTTGTAGAAGCTTGCTGTTCACAAATAGTCTACAGATATTATCACAACTGGGGCCACAACTCAATTCTAACATGAAATGGTAATGTTACAGCCCAAATAATTGGCTCTGTCTGACCCATCCCTGTGGAGCCAAATGCCTTTCATCACTGGCAATCAAGATCTCTGAAGATGTTGATGAACACGTAGAAAGTGCAATTCTGGTGCTGATACATCTTTCTGGGATGATGGGTTTCAATTTTTATCAGCTAAACTAAGAAACAGTGTAAACTGACCACCATCATTCATTTGAATCATCTAGCTAATTACATGAGTCTTTGCACTTGTATATGACCTGGTGACTGATTGATCATGTTGTACTCCACAAATTTAAAAGTTTTACTCTTGCAGTTCAATCATGTGATGGCCTCAACTTCCTTTAATCTCCTCTAGCTCTACAAATCTTCAAGAACTCTGCACGTCTCCTCAAGCCTTTCCAATTTCCTTAAAATTGGTGGCTGTGTCTAAATTCTAGGTCCAAAGTTCTGAAATCCCCTCCCTAAATTACATCTTTCCGCAGCTTTTGTAACCTGTCCAACATCTTCTCATGTAGATTTGTCAAATGTTTGCCCAATAGCACTCATGTGAAGGTCCTGGGGACACATTAAACGTCCTGTAAAAGTTTCTAACATAATGAAAGCAAAAAAAGATAAAGGCACATTTCTCATTCTGCTAAGCTTTTGTAAATACTCTAATTACAGCAAGCTTCCCAGGGATGTTGCAAACAATATTTGGATGCTTTTGTTTCCACAGAGATTTTCTATGTTCTGCTGCCAAAGAAACAAACAAGCCAAAAAATGAGGAAAACCACACAACAGTAATCATAACAATTTTGTGAACTCTGGCACAGAAACACTGTTGAAAATAAAACATGAAATAAAAATCCCCTGCCTCCTTCAAGAGTTATTTACAGATGAAACTTCTTTCTCCTCTTGCAGATCCCATATTAGAAAGTCTAGAAAGGGCAAGAAAACTCTTAAAGTAGTTCTACAGACATCTACCTCAGAACGTACTGCTCCTGAAGCTAAAAACAGCTTGTATTGGTACAGTGCCTTTAAACATGATAAAACATCTGAAGGAGTTTCTCAGGAACATTGGGAAATAAAATTCGGCACAGGGCCACATAAGGAGACATCAGGCTACAAGTCCAAATTATTAGATTGAAAAGAGCATCTTTAAATGAAGGAGAGATAGAGAGTTCTAGACTTTATGGTTTAGACTTACAAGGGCACCAGACACAAATAACTAAGCACTGAAAACAAGTCATCCGTAGAACTGGAGGAATAGAGACTGTGAAATATTAAAGGGCTGAGAGATTAATGCAAGGAATGCAAATAGTAAAACTGAGGTGTTATTGGACTCCAGTACAGTTCAGGAAGCATCGAAGTGATGACGAACAAGAGTTTGTGTACAGACTAAACCTATACAAGTTCAAAAATAGAAATAACACAGTGTGGAGCTGGAGGAACACAGCAGGCCAGGCAGCATCAGAGGAGCAGGAAAGTTGATGTTTCGGGTCGGGGCCCTTCTTCAGAAATGTCCCAATCCAAAACGTCAACTTTCCTGCTCCTCTGATGCTGTCCGGCCTGCTGTGTTCCTCCAGCTCCACACTGTTATCTCGGACTCCAGCATCTGCAGTTCTTGCTATCTGAGTAAGTTCAAAAATAGCTATAGCATCAATCTTCTATTGATAAGTCATGCAAACAGGAATTTATTTTAAAAGATGTTGACGGGATATGGGCATTGCTAGCTAGGCCAGCTATGTCCATTCTTAATTGTTAATTGTCTAGACAACAATTAGGAGTCAAACCATATTGTACACTAGACCAGGTTAGGATGGCAGATTTCCTTCCCTAAAGAACATGAGTGAATCAGATAGTTTTTTAAAAAATAACAAGCAACAATGGTTACACATTTCCATTAGGCTACTATTCATTGGATTTTTATTGAATTCAATTTCACAACCTACCATGGTGACATTCAAACCCACAACCCAAGGATTAAAGTCTGGAATTCTGACATTATTTGCCCTAATATTTCAGGTTCACAGCTCAATCCATGCTACATTCACAGAACTGTGCAGCATCCACTGGCTCACCAGTCCCAGAACAGGAAGGGGTAAAGGGAATACAATGGTTATATAGAATCCCCTGTTGGGCTGCACATGATTTCACAGAAATGGATTCAGTGTGATGCCCGACATAGACAAATGGCCGAATATTCACTGTATTGTTTCAATAAAATACAATTGGATGTAGAATCAGTGGGTTTCCATCAACTAGAAAACCTTGTCAAGTGACAACAAGAAGTGAGAAAGTTGGCAGGGAACAGGGAGATGACCATTCAACCACCCACCGCTGGGCAATCACAAGAGGGCAAAGATTTAGGGTAAGGGGCAGGAGATTCAAGAGAGGATTTGGGGAAGATCAGCGGGTGGTGGGAATCTGGAATCTGCTGCATGGGAAGGCACTGGAGGTGGGAAACCTTACAACGTTTAAAAAAAAAGGTTCCATGAGCACTTCCAATATGATAACGTTCAAGGATTTGGAGCAAGTGCAGGAAATTGGGATTAGGGCACTCTTGGTGGTAGTTATGTCAGTGCAATCCAGATGGGCCGAAGGGCCTTTTCTGCACTGAACGAATCTATGAATCTATCTCACCACCCCATTCAATAACTTGCAACCCACCCCCATTTCTCTTGATGCCCCAGGTTAACAAAACTCTTCAGACCTCAGATTTAAAACTTAGCATCCACTGCTTTTTGTAGAAAAATAAATTGTACTTCCTTAATGGATTGCTTTTTGCAAAGAATAAGTGACTCAACATAGCTGTTTCGTTGCTTCTGCCTGCCACCCCCCTCCCCCCGCCCATTCTGCGTTGGGCACATACCACCTCCCATCGCACCAAACCAACCTCCCCAGTCTGGCTTCCCCCTTCTCTGTACCACCCAGCACCACTCCAAGTACCCCGACCTTCTGGTGGGATTTGTGAAAAGCACAAACCCATAGCAGATGTTTACTGCTGCAATGATGAAAGACACTGCTGTTCTGGACAGCAGCCATACGTTTTCCATTCGGAGATGAAAGGTTCCGCATGCCTGTCAGCTACAGCGCAATTTCAAAAACCAGCGAGATTCTGCTACCTCCAATCCAGCTCCCCCCCCAACCACCCCCACCCCAGCGACCAACAGAAACACTTCACAAGGAAGCCTTCTCTCGACAATTCCTCCGCCACAAACGTATTTTTCAGGAATTTACCTTTGTGCTTTCATTTGGCTGCCCTGTAAAATTGGCTGCCTGGAATACGGCCGTATACACCCAGGAATTGAAAACACCACAAATTGCCAATGTTTGGGTTGTCCGTTTCTGCTCATTGAGTGACCAGTTTAAAGTAAACAGTCTTTGTTCGCTGGACTGCAGTCAGACTTTCTGACTGAAGTTACTTAGATTTTGACTTCAATTTGAATTTGTTGGGTTTAGGGAGGGCTCTTGAATATAATTCATTGCTGCCGATTTCATGAATCAGTTTGCAGAACGTCCACCCCTCCGCCTTACAAACCGCGTAACTCTCAGTCCTTTGATGAAGTAATTATCGAGGAAAAAGGTCATTCAGCCCACTTATTCCATGCACGTAGACCGAGCTGAAAAATGCACTCAGATCAGCATTCAGTTGTTTAAATGATTCCAGGGTTATCATTATCACTTTATTTCAAACTCGGTTTTCACATCTTCCTTGCTCACTGTAAAGCGTATTGATATCTGTCCCGAATATAGCTTCCACCATTTGAGTCCAATTCCCTTTTCCTGATCAAGATTTATTTTAAGTTTACATATTTGTCCTCTCCAATCCTTCACTATTTTATACACATTTGTAATTGCTGCTCATTTGCTGCTAAAAGGTGTATTCATATCATTGCTGCCACTTCTAGCGCTGCTCTAGCTGGCCTCTCACCTTGCACCCTCTAAACATGGGCTTATCCCAAAGTCCACTTCACCCATTGCCTGTGTTCTTCATTATGGATGAGTTGGACTCAAGGGTCTGTTGCCATGTATTCTGACTCTTATGATTACTTACATTGGTTTCTGATTGAGTAGTATCAAAGATTTAAAATTTTTCAAAGCCCCTTTAACAGAGTCCCACCTTGCTATTACCATCATCTCTTCCAGCTCCACAGCTCCCCTCCAGTTGCATTCCTTCAACACTAACTGTTAGCATTTTCTTAATGTCCTCACCAATTAGTGGTGGTCATGCCCCAAGCATTGTGATTGATCTTTCCACTTGCTCCAAGGCACTGTTTAAAACCTATATCTTTCTACAGGCATTTGGTCACCTAGGTCATCACATACTGTCAAATAATACTCTTGCAAAGATACTTGGCCCATTTCAGAAAATAAAACTATGTTTTATAAATGCAAAGTATTGTTACGTACACCTTCAAAGTCATCTTCCTCTATCCTTTCCAAACTAAAAAACTGCAAGATTTTGCGATAACTCAGGCCTTCTCGCAAAAATCAATCTCTTTAGGTCTTCTTTAAGCCATATCCACTGATCAACTGCCATTGTATCTCAGGTGACCAGGCATGAACATTGTACCAAGATGTGATTTAACTCCAACCTCGTATGAATTGATGGCAAGGTCCTTTGATTCGCATTTTTACTGCTTTAGCTGTGCAACTCAATACTAGTTTCCTGTATATTGTGTACTGAATCTATCACAGCTTCATCCTTTGTTATTTCAACACTGTTCATGGAGTCAGTAAATCATGTGTTTTTCCTTTCGCTGTGCCATAATTTGCCGTCTAGACATTAAAATCCCATTTGCCAATATGACATATCTTAAATCTATGTTGAGGTTTTTACCTTGCTCGCCGAGCTGGCTGGTTATCGTAAAGGTGTTTAGTCACCATGCTACGTAATATCATTAGTGCACCCTCTGATGAAGTGATGTTGTGCTACTCCATTTGGTATTTATATGATCCAGTCTGTTAAATTGGGTTGTGTCATTTCTGGGTTTTTTTTTGCACAGGATCTAATTCCACATGTTTGTTGATTGCATGACGGATTGAAAACCAGACCTTTATGAATTCCCATGCGTGTCTGTGGTTGGCTTGAGACAGGATGGTCACGTTGTCCCAGTTAAATTGATGGCCTTCACTGTCCGAGTGCACTGAGATGAGGGAAAGTTCGTCATGTTGTTTTGCTGCGAGATGGTGTTTATGTATCCTGATGGCTACTTTCCTTCCAGTCTGGCTGATGTAATGTTTATTGCAGTCATTGCAAGGTATTTTGTAAACTACATTGGTCCTGCATGTTGTGGGATTGGGGTATTTGGTCCTTGAGAGTGTTTGTCATAATGTGGCTGAGGATTTGCATGCTATCATGATTCCTAGTGGTCGTAGGAATCTTGTTGTCAGTTCTGATATGTTCTTGATATAGGGTAGTGTGGCTGGTGGTTTGGGACATACTGTGTCCTCTTAACGTGGTCTATCTAGTAGGCACCTGTGAACGTATTTGCTATAATATCCGTTGTTAGCAAGTACCTTGTATAGATGCTTTTCCTCCTTCTTGCATAGTTCTGGCATGTTGCAGTGAATTGTGGCTTTTTTGAATAGTGTCCTAACACTGCTTTATTTGTGGGCATTGGGGTGATTGCTGTGGAGATTGAGGATTTGGTCAGTGTGGGTTGCCATCTTATGTACTGTGGTTTGGGACTTCCCATTGGTCATGCATCTTATCTCGATGCCGAGGAACGGAAGCTGATTGTTGTCGTCTTCTTCTCTCATAAATTTGATCCCAGCAACAAACAAACATCCACAAACAAAGCTGTGTTAGGACACTATTCAAACGAGCCACAACTCACTGCAACATGCCAGAACCACACAAGAAGGAGGAAAAGCACCTCATCATGGTGCTTGCTAACAACAGATATCCCAACAACTTTATCCACAGGTGCTACTAGATGGGCAACGTTAAAAGGGCACACTATGCCCCAATGCACTGGCCATACTACCCTATATCAAGAACATATCAGAACTGACAACACAACTCCTACGACCACTACGAATCTTGGTAGCACACAAACCCTCAGCCACACTACAAGAAACACTCACAAGCACCAAAGACCCCATTCCCATGACATCCAGGACCAATGCAGTTTACAAAATACCTTGTATGACTGCAACAAACATTACATCGGCTAGACTGGAAGGAAACCAGCCATCAGGATACATGAACACCAGCTGGAAGCAAAACAACACAACAAACTTTCCCTCATCTCAGCGCACGTGGACAATGAAGGCCATCAATTTAACTGGGACAATGTGACCATCTTAGCTCAAGCCAACCACAGTCACACAGAATTCCGACAGGCCTGGTTTTCAACTTGTAATGCAAACAACAAACATGTGGAAGTAGACCTCATATGCAAACCCATGCAAGAAAGAATTGGAAATGATACAACCCAACTTAACAGATCGGATCATATAAATTTCAAGCGGAGAAGAACAACATCACTCCATTGGGGGCCGCACTGATGATGTTACATAGCATGGTGATGAAATATCTGTATGATAACCAACCAGCTCAGCAAGCAAGCCAACAACCTCAGCCACAACCCGAACTACAAATCGTCGCAAGAGCCTTAAATCTATGATGTCTGATCTACTTCCAACAGATCATCTGCAAATTGGCCCCTTTCACAGGATCCCTAATTAAGGTCATTTGTGTCATTTGGAACGGTCCCATCACCTTCCTTCAAGAATGCTCCAATCAATATTGTTACCTCTGTCCAGTGTGGCCAGAATCCCTAAAATGTTTTCAACCCTTTAGCCAACTCCTGATCTGTATCCCAGTGTTTGTCCTGAATCACTATAGCTTTGATCTTAACTCATAGACCTACTGTAGAACTTCTACCAAAAGGCTTTTGGAAACACTGCTGCTGCACGAGGACTGGAGTGATCACTTCCAAAAAATGAAGGCAAGGAGAAAAAGTTTGGCAACATTGAGTAAACCTGGATCCAAAGGAATGTAATATTATCGTACACAACCGTCAACAAGTTTTGCGTGGTTTTCTCTTTCTCCCCTCCTTTTTAAGTTAACTATAGCAAGTGAATGTTTCTGCAATCTATAGGCAAGTCTAATGTCCATGGTCTCTCTCTCTGTGACAGTCAAAGCCTTAAAAATCACTTCCTTGTCCCGTTGAACTCTCTGAAATAACCAAGAATTAGTCACTAGCTTTCTATCTTGAACCCATTTATGAGCCATTCTCAGATCGCTACTAAATTTAGTTTTTCATTCCAATTTGAAATTTCTTCCAGCATTAACTATAGTTCCATGTGAAACATCAGTAGTTGATGTGACATCTTTTTGCATAAGAGGCTAAACTGGTACACCGTTAGTCTTTTCTGGAGGGTATAGAAAATGGCAGATGAAATATAATGCAGCCAAAACAGTAAGTAATACAGTTTGATAGGCAGAATGAAGACAAGCAGTATAAACTAAATGGTACAATTTTGGAGGTGGTGTTGGAGCAGAGAAACCTTTAAAAGCGACAGGGCGAGTTCAGAAGGCTGCAGAAAGCCCTTGCAATCCTTGGCTTTGATCAACAAAAGTTCTTTTTAAAAGAAAATGTTCATAAGATATGCATAACACTGGCAAGGTCACTATTTGTTGTCCATCCCTAAGTGCTGTTGAATATGGCTTGCTATGCCTCTTCCATGGGTAGTTAAGAGTTAATTAGATTGCTGCAGATCTGAAGTCACATGTACGCCAGACCAGGGGGTTAGGATAAAATGAGTTCCTCCCCTAAAGGTGGGATACTATGACAAGTGAAGATATTATCATGACTAGCATTGTTGATACTGGCTTAAAATTCCAGATTAACCAATTTCAATTCTACCAACTGCTTGAACCCATTTCCTCAGAACTTGGTCCTTTGGATCACTAATTTACAATGTCACCATTTCCCTTATATAGAGAGCAAAAGCAAGCAAGTTTTGACAAGTTTTCAGAAAATAAAAGAGGCCTTAGCTATCTTGGACACTACACTTTAAAAAGCATATCAAGGTTTTAGAATTGGTGAAGACCTTTGCTAGAACTCTACTAGGCATGAGGGACTTTAGTTATTTGGAGAACCTGGAGTAGTTCTTCTATAAGCAGAGGAGGTCAAGAGGTGTTTAAAATCTTGAAGGATTTTCAATGTCTTTAGAGCTTCCCATGGCTGAAAGATTGGTTACAAGAGGGCACTTTTTTTTCTTTGCCTAAAGTATCAGAGGTGACATGAGGCATATTTTTTAAACAAAAAAACAAAGCAGTTGATTGATAACTCAAACATGCAATGGCAAGGGGATGGAAGCAGCTTCACTTAGCAACTTTCAAAAGCGCGCCAATTTTTTGAAAGGAAAATAACATTACTGGACTTTGGGCGTGGAAATAAACAAGGGTGTGGGATTCAATGGATAGTTAAGTCAAAGAATCAGTCATGGGCATGATGGGTCAAATTGTCTCTTCCTGCGTGATTTCATTCTAGAGTGAAATGAAACAATCCCATGGCACTTCAGTGGCAGGGGAATTCTCCCAGTGTACCAGCCAATATTTCTCCCTGAACCAACACCTAAAAACAGATGGTGTGGGACTTTGGCTGTGCGCAACTTGGCTGCCGCATTTCCTACATTACAACAGTGACTAGACTTTAAAAATATTTAATTGGCTGCATAGTGCTTTGGGACTGAATGGTGCTATACAAATGCAAGCCATACTTTATTTCTCTTTAGTATTTCAGCATTCCTGTTTTTGCACTCATTTGGACCTTTTAGGCTTCTGCACCTTGTGACTTCTTGCTGTACTGAAAATGTATTTTACTTTCAGTCAGCCATAGCTACAATTCTTTTGATCATCTTTTTGGTCAGCCCTTAGGTTTTCTCCAAACTCTCTTCATCACATCAGAAATTTGTGAAACCTGCAATACTCCTCTATCTCTTAACAGCTTTGTCAATCCACTGAGATCCATCCTTAATGATGTTGCAATTCTTCCACCTTCTCTGAGTCCTGCCAGATTTGAATCCTTATCTTTGAATAGGAATCTATGCACTCTCTGCTTGAATCCAACCAACTGGAAATCTCAATACAATCCAAATCTCCAGCTGCATTGTAAATGGGACGGAACAGAAACAATTTATTTAATGCTCTTCTCAGAAGATTGCCAACTTACTGGTTGGTCCAAATGTTTTCAGACACCATATAAAAAAAGAAATCACACAAGTCCTACCACTGATGTCATCTATTGGGGGGAAATTTGTGTGTGGTTCTTGGGATGTGTCAAGTTCTTTTTTTTCCATCTTTAAAGTACTTGCCAACAATAATTTAAATGGTAAAATGCTTGCCAAGCAAAACATCACAGGATGTCTCTACCCATAATGGATTACAGTATCCCTCTTGCCCCCTTGAGTCCTATATGGGAAAATGATTTTAAAGAAAGTGAATTTAATTCATTTTTAACAGAAACAAGATGGAATTTTCATTTCTGAAAATTATTCTCTCAAAATTAGAAGCCTTTAGAGAAAAAAAAATTAAAAAGGATCTTGGTGCCTCTTTGAGGAGTGTTTATTCTCAACACTAGAATAAAAAAAAGCTACCCATTCAGGTGTTGTACTGGATCTCAGAATCCAAAATTTGGGATATGCAGGCTAATGCATATCACCTCCAGTCAACTTTCCTTTGCATTCATTTTAATGGGGAAATAAACTAAAATCTTCAAGTTATAGGGGATTTGGATGGTTGAACTGGAGATCCATTTCAATAATACAGCAAATCATATACAAGATATCATCAGAAGAAATAACCAGGCATTTTTGTACGAAATGTTGTTGGGTGAAGGAACAACACTGGCCAGAAACAAGAAAGTTGCACTTTTCACTGATTTAGTGCCTTGAATTCATTTATATCCACCTGAGAGAACAGACAAGGCTACTCACCTTATGCAAAAGACTACATCTCCTATTTCACAGGATCTGGAATATGTACAAGTCTCTAGAATTGAACTTGAATGTACAATCATCAGGCAAGACAGCTATTATGCAACCAAGCTGACAGTCTTTGAAGCGGGGGAAAGAATCTAGCCTGCTTTTTGAGCCCACAACATATGCTTACTCTGTTGGTGAGCAATTATTAGAGTTGCCTTCAAAACAGAACCAACAGGCAGTTAACAGAATCCTTTCAATCAGTTACAAATAGCCTGCAACAATGAGTGAACAACATGTGCCAACAGTTTCTGGAAGTATAGAGAGAGATGGTACCTCCACGGAGATCCTAAAGCAGTACTGGAGCAAACATCATTTAACACTTTCTTACACCATTGTGACTCATTTCACCTGGACTAGGAAGAGGCTATGAGCATTCAGTCCCCCCACTACCGAGGCTCACAAGTGGCAGCTATAGTATGACACCACAGAAATTCACCAAGACTCTTTAGACTGTAACCTCCGAAACTGTGACCAATACTGCCTTGGAAGGGCAAGGGCAGCAGAGACATACCACCTGCAAGTTCCACTCCAAGACACTCACCACCCTGACATGGAAATATACTGCTGTATCCTTCACTCTCACTGGGTATTAATTCTGGTACTCTTCCCCCAGTGCCATTTTGGGTCTACCTACAACAAATGGACTGCATGGGGTGGAAGAAGGCGACTTACCACCACTTTCTCATGGGTAACAAGGAAAGGGCAATAAATGATAGCCCACTCAGTGACACCCAATTCCCATGAATGAATAAAACAAAACAAATTGACAACAAACCTTATTCAATCCAAATACATGGATTGCTTGTAGGTAGATCATTGGCATACAAGATTGGATTCCCAGTAACTGGCACTTAGCAGCAGAACAAACCAATGAAGGAGCTTCTTTTCAGAGTATCGCCCTAGCCATTCACACTCACCAGACTCCTCACAAACATGAAGTAATGCCAAAAAGGGAGCTGTCATTGCATAACCAGACCAGGCTCCAGCTGCTGGATAGCATTCATTTTCAGAATTTTTGATCAGTTTTCATTCCCTTTGCAGAAAGGATTTGTGGATTGAGTTATGTTTAAGCACTCCATTTTAATAGAGTGATTTCACACAGGTTTTGTATTTTAAAAATCAGCGGGCATACCAGCGTTGATGAGATTTATTAAAGCCAGACAGACCAGTTTGTGGAATACTTACTACAATTGAAACAACGCAGGTCAATGGAGTTATCCCAGGTCCATTAATCAGATCTAACCCTGGTCATCTTGACAGCAGATGTTCCCTTCAAAACTACAACCCAAAATGAGTGGAAAGTTAGCTGATTTTAGAGATCATTCTCTACTGAGGAGTCATTTCCATAAAGTCATGCTCCACCAGCCCTTCTCCCGATCAGCAAAACTTGAGAAAAAAAGGGAACAAGGTTTTAAACAAGAATCCAACGCTTCACTAAAAACACAGCGGATTCATTTTGTACTTCAGAATCAGTCTAGGAAGAATGGTATCCACCCAGCAAAGGTTTATAAACTTCCTCAAAGATCAAATGAGGTTAAGTGGAATTTGCTTTGACTGTTCCTCTGTATATTCCCTCTCTGCATTTGAAATAAAGCTATTCATATCGTAATCTTGTTTTAGCCTATAGAGAGAATGCAGAGGAGATAGAAAGACAAAAACATCCAGGTCAGACTAAGTTGTGAGAGTGTTTAAAAATGAATCCAATTGTAACACACCAAAGTTAAAATATGGTTTTAGCAAAATTGGATTAAACAGCCCCTCATGGGGCAGTTATCTATTTTCACGCACACTCCTAAACGCAAGGGGCAGGGAACGGCCTAGTGACATCATCGTTGAACTGTTAATCCATCGAAAACCCGGTAATGTTCTGGGGAGAGATAGTAGGAACTGCCGATGCTGGAGAATCTGGGATAACAAGGTGACGAGCTGGATGAAAACAGCAGGCCAAGCAGTATCAGAGGAGCACCTGGGTTTGAATTCCCCCATGGCAGCTGGTGGAATTTGAATTCAACAAAAGAATTTCTGTAAGTATGATGACCATGCACGCTTTGCTGACTGTTGGAAAAACCCATTTGGTTTCACTTTAGGGAAGGAAACTGCCATCCTTACCTAATCTAGCCTACATGACTCCAGTACCTGCTCTCTGGGAATTAGATTTGGTAGTAAATGCTGGCCAAGCCAGTAATGAATTCATCCCATGAAAGAATAACAACAAAAAAAAAACAAACTACTTGGATCACTCCAGAGGTCTCAGGATTACTGCAACTGAGTGAAATTGGGATAGGGTGTCATCTTGACATGGAATCTTTCAAATAGGGAATTAAGCAGAGGTATTTTTGCCTGTTCAGGTGAGCATAAAGATTTGCTATTCAAAGCAAAGCAGGGACATTCTAGTGAAGTGTCAACATTTACTCTTCGAACTAACATCACTAAAACCAATTATCAGATCATTTATCATGTTCCCAGTGTGTTTTTGCCGTGCATAAGCTGGCCGGCACATTTGTTTGCAGAACAAAATTTCAATTGTACTTCAAAACTACTGCATTGGCCAAGATTGCTCAAGATTTTGAGAGGACGCGGTAGGTGACATATAAATGCAAGTTTGTTCTTTATTCTATTGAAGTGGCCTGCATGTTTGGGAAGCCTGTCAGGTGGGATTTCATTAGCGTCACCTTTCACTGGGAAATCTGTGAAGGTATATCTTGATAAATATGGAATTAGTCAGCTGCTTTATTTAGAATACCAGAGTTGTAACCTGGCTTATTTGGCATGGCTCCAGCAGTGCCAGCAAGGATCTCATTCCCCTGAAGCTTACTGATGTGACCTTCTCAGTTGAAGGAAGATTTGTCCCAGATCCTGAAGTCATCTACAAAGCCAGCCCACACACAGCAATTAAACCCCATGGAGTATTTAATGGAAATGCTGTCACAGATAATCTTTCATGGCAATTTGGGCATAAGGATTTTCCAGTTAGCGATGGAATTCATTGCATTAGCTTTGGTTTGATTTAATGAAGAGCTCGATGGGCTGAAAGATCTCTTTACATTATCAACATTTATGATTCTATAAGATAGTAAAATACAGGGCTGTGACTGTAAAAAAGTGTTGCAATGAGAATATGGATTTCCTCTTTGTTAATTTTGCATTGCCTTGTCAAAAAGGCCCAAAAATTCAGAATCTAATAGAACACTACTAATTGACCTCATTGAGGCTAATCAATGATTCTGGCTCAGCAGTTTCCCATACAGCCCATTCCAAGAAATTAAAAAAAAATGTAAAGCTAGTCACACTCTCTCCTGCGTGGGAATCAAAGCACACTTCCAATGTATTGAAGACACAACAATTACAAATGAATGTAGGCTTGACAAGATGAAAATACCAAAGTCACCTAAACGTGAAGATACCATGTTTACTGCAGACTGGACGGATCACTCAGAGAATGGGGAGCCTGTGGGACAACCTGCCATAGAAAGCAAGGGGACCGAAACATTGGCTATTTTCAAGGTGTTAGATGTATTTGCTAGGGTTAAAGGGGTCAAAGGTTATTTGGTGAAAGCAGGACATAGGGTACTGAATTGGATGATCAACAATGATAATTTTGAATGCTGGAGCAGGCTTGAAGGGCCAAATGGCTCCTGTTTTCTATGTTTCTATGATCAGGCCAGGCAATAGTCTTAACCCTCAACTTGCTTTCAGATTTGCCCCAGTGCATCTTTCAGAGAGCACAAGAGCCTCCAGCTGCTTTCCAGGTGTCTTCCCAACCATAACCTGCCGGCCTTCTGCTAGGAGGGAGCTCAGCAAAATATTTTTAGGTCAAGGTGCAGGGAGAATGTGAAATGTTTGACCACTGCTCTTTGTGCACAGCCAAAGTAAAGAATTACACTTGTTCGTAGCATTTATATCTGAAAAAAAGATTCAGCCGATTGCAATGGAAGCCAGAAAATTGGAGGTGGTGTGGGTGAGGGTCAAATGGATAGCTACAAAAGGAATTATCCAATATTCCTGCACAGATTACTCAGATTAATAAAGGCACCTGGAGAATTCCCACACACACCACCACCATACTTCACACCCCCCTCCAACCCCCAGCTTTATTTCCCACATTCAAACATCTGAAACATCAAACATCAGCTGCCAATTAATCTGCTGTTGTTCATTTCTCTCTAATAACTGGTGGCTCAGTGGTTAACACTGCTGGCTTACAATGCCAGGGACCTGGGTTCAATGTCACCCTTGGGTGGCTGTGCAAATTCAATACATACACACATTCTCCCAGTGCCTGGATGGGTTTCCTTCCACTCTCCAAAGATGCAGAGGTTAGGTGGATTGGCTATGCTAAATTGCCAATAATATCCAGGGATGTGCAGGCTAAGCGGATTAGCCAAGGGAAACATAGGGTAGGTCTGGGTGGGATACTCTCTGGAGGGTCAGTGTGGATTTGATGGGCCAAATGACTTGCTTCCACACTTTACGGATTCTAATGATTCTAACTCACCCCTCAGAATGAGCTGTGGAAATAAACATTTGCATTGGCTTTTAGACACAGACAACAGTAATTACACATGGGCCATTTACTTAAAAAGGACGCACAAGCGAGGCTAGGCTAGAATAGGCAGGTTGTTTGCCAGATAGTGAGTATCTTAATGGCTTGTGCATCACCTGCTGATTTTCAACAGCTTCAAAAGACAAGTATCTCTTAGCAAGTACGCAATTTGATAGTCAAGCAAATGGTGTCTGGGATTTTCTTATTAGATTTCCTACAGTGTGGAAACAGGCCCTTTGGCCCAACAAGTCCACACCGCCCCTTTCAGCATCCCACCCAGACCCATCCCCCTATAACCCATACACCCCTGAACACTACGGGCAATTTAACATGGCCAATCCATCTAGCCTGCACATCTTCGGACTGTGGGAGGAAACCGGAGCACCCGGAGGAAACCCACGTAGACATGGGGAGAATGTGCAAACCCCACACAGTCAGTCGCTGTGTCAGAGAACCAGTGGTCAAACCATCGTCAATTTCATTGGTCGGGGAGGATGGGGTTGGGGGGGGGGTGCTGGGTAGGGGGTGGGTTAACCCAATGGAATGAAGTTCCCTTCAGTGACCACCCTCCAGATTTAGACCAAACACCCCAGCCTATAGATGAATGAAGGGAGGGCAGATTTTGCAGGGTAGAGGTCATGTACACCACCAAAAACACCTCCCCCCCCAACCCCCACCAACGCTGTGTCCTACACATTGGGTACCACCTCTCAAATCTATTGCACTGTAAAAGGAAAAGAAACCACAGCAAATCTCAGGGACCAAGATAGAGTTGAAAGATTTGAATTTGGCAAGTGTTAGGTTTGTGCCCAGTAGAATATTTTCAAAGATCAGATTTTATAAAAAGAACAAAAAGCCCTGTGTACAGAAATGGGTCGATGCCAAATATGTCCTGACTTGGGTCTTCAACTAGTACAGTACCTGGAAGCACATCACAAGATAATGCAGAAACATCTGCTCTCTGAAAGGGAAGAGATCATTTAAAAAGATGGCAAGCACAGCAGTCTGTCATGCAGAGTAAGACCAGACAATGATCTCTGATAACACAGCTCAGACGTGACCGGGAAGTTCTGCCTCCACAGAGTAACTGCTGGCGCAGGGTAATCCTCTTGACTGTGTCAGCAGAGTTAGGATGTGCGCCGCGTTCCCAGACTACCGGCGGTATGTTACAGTTCATGTAGGAAGTCTAAGTTGCTGCAGCAACATGTACTATTGGACGCGTATTGTAGTCTGGAGCTATAGACAGTGAAGGTAGTTCCTCTAACAATCTTTTCGTCACATGGTTGGCTATGACCATCTCCTGCTTTTACCATCTGCCATTGGTGTGTGTTGGAATGATTTGCAAATTGATTTTTAAACTCATTTGCCTCCTCTATTCATTCACAGGATGAGGGCATTGCTGGCTAGGCAACATTTATTGCCCTAATTACCCAGAAGGCAGCTAAGAGTCAACCACGTTGCTGTGGGTCTGGAGTCACATGTAGGCCAGACCAAGTAAGGATGGTAGTTTCCTTCCCTAAAGTATATTAGTGAGCCAGATGGGTTTTCACAACAACCAACAATGGATTCACGGTCATCTTTAGACTCTTAATTCGAAATATTCAAATACCACCATCTGCTGTGGTGGGATTCAAACCCACTCCCCAGAATGTTATCTGGGTCTCTGGATTAACAGTCCGGTGATTATAACATTGCCTCCCCTGCATTAAAGAACACGCTTTGCTTTATCCTAAAGTGCTAGAGTGGAATCCAAACACAGTGCTTCTGGCTCATAGGCAGGATGCTATCTACTGTGTATCAAGACTCTGAGCTATATTGAGAGCACTTGCAACTGGTGATGACATAATGACATGTGGAGAATGTAGTTAGGATAGCTGGGGCCCTTGAGATACCACTGAAGCCAACTTAACGAGAAACAAAATCCCTCAGTCAAATGTTACCGTTTGCATAAGCACAGAGACTCCTCAGGAAACAACAGACAATATAATGTCTTCTCTAATCACCCTCTCAAGTGATACACTTCTGCTGCTTTACAATTAAAAGACAGGCAGAGTTGCACTGCATATAACATTTCACGACCTCAGAACATTCCAAAGCAGTGTTCAGCCAATGAAATGCTTCACAGCACCTGGAAAAATCTAAGATATTGGTGTAAAATAGGAAGCTCAGCAGTCAATTTACGTACAGCAAGTTCCCATTAACAACAAAATAATGATCAGACCAATCTGTTAAGAGATGTTGATTAAAGGATAAACAATGGCTAGAACCGAGGCAATAACATTGCCACTCATCTTGGAAATAGTTTCATGGGATTTTTATATCCACACAGGAGCACAGGTTTGGGTTAATTTACAGTCAGTTTAATACCTCATTTGAAGCAATGGCACCTCAACACTGTTGTACTTCCTCGTTAGTCTACATTATTGCTTTCAAAATCTTTGGAATGAGATCTGAATCCCCAACATTGTGACTTAGAGGCAACCATGCTCCCACTGAAACACAACTGGTATGTGTCCAATTAGAAGGTTTACAATGTTTAAACATATATCAAGTTTATAAAGCCCAGGAGGAAAAGGAAGTGAACGATATTACAAAGTGGACAATCTGGAACACTCATATATATGCCTACTGGGTGATTATGGTTTTCCAGCTGTACACCATTTGGATTAGAATGCAGTTTCTACACATCACTTGTTGCTGTTCAATGCAAACAAGAGCGGCAGTTTCAACATTTTTGCAGAAAATCACCCCTCCTCCCAAGATTTGAAGTGTTTGTGGGGGTGGGGGTATAGAATTTATAAATGCCTAGTTTGCCCGGAGTGCATAACGTAGCCAAGCTCGTTCTCATTTGCTGTAAACTTTAACAACTCAACAGGGTACATGCCATAAAAATGTTCCCAATGGGGGAAAGAAATCAGCAGTTTGGAATCATTAGTTGCTGTGGCAAAATGAGTAACAAAATGTTAATTGTTCCAATTCAGATTTTCATTTGACAGTGAATTCTCATTAAACTGAACCAAGCCAAGTTAACTTATCTCTTATTCAGAAAAAAAAGATATTAATTGAGCATCTTTCATTACAATGAGATATTTTAAATTGCTTCACAGCTAATCTGCACTCTGCAAAATTTCATCAACAACAATGCGATAATGACAGATAATTTGTTCTGTGATGTTTATGTAAGGAGAAACATTGGACCTGGGCTCCAGTGATTATTCTTCTTTTAAAAAAACCCTGTGGGATCTACAGGGAACTTAAGGTGGGGGGGGATCAACTTAACATCTCAAGCAAAGGCACATCCAGACCCACTTGTGCTGCTCTGGTTGTGTCCCTACCCCTGGTCTGGGAGGCCTGGGATCAAGTTCCACCCACTCCAGACGTGAGTAATAATATTTCTTCACAGGTTGATTAGAAAAATAGGTTAATTTTATTTTAAAAATAGCACATCCAACAGTGCAGCACTCTGTCAGTTCTGCCATTAGTGTCAGCCTTGAGCTATATGCTGCAGTCCTGGGGCAGAGTTTGGAAACAAAACCTTGTGATTCATCAGTGAGTGCACTGCCGACTGAGCCCTGGCTGGTACATTAGATTATTTATCGAAATCACATTTAAGGTAGGAAACACTGATGAGTACGTCAGCTATGGTGCTAGGGGGTGATCGTTGATTTTGAACTGCAAAGTTATGGATTCGGTGACCATTCCAAAGACCAGAGCAAAGTCAAGCCCGATCCCTCAGTTCAGAATTGAGAGAAGTGCCGTACGTCAAGTAAGACATTAAACGGAGACTCTACCTACTCTCAAAGGTGGACACAAAAGAATTCTATGGGTCCTATTTCGAAAAACAAGAAGGATCCTCTTCTCTGCAAGACGGAGTGGGGTAGAGGCAGAGAAAAAAAGCCTATATGAGTTGCATCTGCAGAGAGGTGACCAACACAATGGCCTAAAGGGACACAGTGCTGCTGTCATTCTTCTCACATCCTCAGCCCTTGTTTCCTTCATACATACAGGTTACTTAGCAATTTACCTCAAATGACTTCTGCATTTCCTACATTACAACAGTGCTCAAGACTATAAAGTACGTGGCAATGCTGAGGTCATGAGGGGTCGTACAAATGTAATTCTTTGTGAAAATAAAACATTCCCTCATCAGCAGAAACCATGATTGATGTTGTTTTGTTAATCAGCACTTAAATACCGATGTCATGTCAGCAAAGGTCTGTGGAAAAGTTAAAAAGTTGGCCTTTTAGAATCTATTTAATCATTAATAAATTGTATGTAGTCAAAGCATAATGACATCAGCTTTGTGATCCAGCTTCATAACTGGTACCTCAATCTGGAGGGATGCCTGTTACACTGCATATACTAATGATTCAAAATGCTTCCAGATTCACAACAGATCTAAAAATTGAGCACCATCATCTTAACCTCTGAATACTGCTGCTGGAAATTGTTAAAGTTAGCTACACACCCAATTCAATTCAATTCACTTCACTTCAAATTGGCTCAATTTCAAAACAAACTCGAGTTGTAAATCTATTCCAAACTCTATAATATTCAAATACCTCAATGCCCTTGCAGAAGCCCAAATGTTGGCCAACATCTGCCAATAAATACAGCACAAGAGGAGATAGATTTTTTAAAAAAAATCTCAAATCAATTATTTTTATCCTCTGTGAAACCACGCAAGGTTCTGCTCTCTGGTTAACCAGCTCAGCGGGATATCGTAGTTCATCTGTTCAAGATCCTCTCAAAATTAATTTTCTTAATCATAACGTCTTCATGCCTGCATGGGAGGTTAGACACAAGTCATGCTTTTCTTTCTTTGAAACAGCCAAAATTAAATTGGGTTCAGTTACAGTTCTGGTATAACTAACACTTACTGATCAACACCTTTCATTCAAGTTTTATAAAATTGAGTGACTTGGTAAACTATCTTGGAGGGCAATTAGGATTAAACTAGCATTGGACTGTTTGCTTCCCTTAGGAACCAAAAAAGTACATTTGTGAACATGTTGTATTCTTCCAAATTTTTGAGAGTTTCATCATCACAAACACTAATTCCTGATTCAGATTTAGTAAGAACTGCAGATGCTGGAATCCGAGATAACACAATGTGGAGCTGGAGGAACACAGCAGGCCTGGCAACATCTGAGGAACAGGAAAGCTGACGTTTCAGGTCGGGACCCTTCTTTGGAGCTGTGTTCCTCCTGCTTCACACTGTGTTATCACCAATTCCTAATTGTTTTTGTTTCTGTACTCAAACTCCACAAAATAATGTGAATTCAAATTCAGATTATCATTTGGGAAACTGAATTCAGTTAATATCTGAGGCATATAGATATCTAGTCTGGTCATATAGCTATACCATCGCTGTACCCTCATAAAACTCCAACGCAGAACATAGAACATAGAACTGTACAGCACAGTACAGGGCCTTTGGCCCAAGATGTTGTGCCGAACTTTTACCCTGATCCTAAGGTTCATCTAACCACCACCCCTATCTTATACTATCATCCATATGCTTATCTAATAGCCGTTTAAATGACCCTAATGAGGACAACTCCACTACCCTCTCTGGCAATGCATTCCACGCCCCTACGACTCTGAGCAAAGAACCTACCTCTGACGTCTCCCCTGTATCTACCTCCACTCACTTTAAAACTATGCCCCTCCGTAATAGCTACCTCCTAGGAAAAAGTCTCAGGCTGCCTACTCTATCTACACCTCTGATCATTTTGTAAACCTCTATCAAGTCACCTCTCATCCTTCATTGTTCTTAAGAGAAAAGCTCTAGCTCTCTCAACCTTTCCTCTTAAGACCTTCTCCATTCCAGGCAACATCCTGGTAAATCTCCTCTCCACCTTTTCCACATGCGTCCACATCTTTCCTGTAATGAGGCAACCAGAACTGGACACAATACTCCAGGTGTGGCCGAACCAGGCTTTTGTATAGCTGCAGCATAACTTCATGGCTCTTGAACTCGATTCCTCTATTAATGAAAGTTAACACACCATACGCCTCCTTAACAACTCTAACCACCTGGGTGACAGCTTTCAGGGAACTGTGGACATGAACCCCAAGATCCCTCTGCTCCACCACACTGCCAAGAACCTTTCTGTTAACCCTGTATTCTGCTTTCAAGTTTGTCCTTCCACAATGAATCACCTCTCACTTTTCAGGGTTAAACTCCATCTGCCACAACATTGAATACTCAGTAGCAGTTTATCCTTAACTATACTTTGAGCAGCATTTTGAGAAGGCTTTGTCATTTACACTTCAACTTCAAACTTAGAGAACAAAGTTCTTTGAGTTAAGTTCTTGAAGGCACAAGAACAGAAAATGTCAATTGCATTGTAGCACCGCAACAATGGCTGGGCAGTGAATTCTTCAAATACAAAATCTCTTTTGTAATAATAATAAAAACATGGAAGTCTAACTCACAGAGGGAGACTAATTTGCAAATAAAATACCTAAGAATCTCCTCCACCCAACTTGAATCCTTTAAGTTAAACTTCACAAACTTTCTGGATAAGAAGATGGAGCAGATGGTTCTGAGCCGGACAGTGTCATTCAAATGTTGGAGTAATCCAGAATAATTCTCGTCTTGAAGCAATTTGGGGTTTATGCGAAGCAGCCGTACGGTCCAAATATCCAACTGCTTAAGAAAAACTCTTGTACCCTTTATTCCCCTCCCAAATATATGTCTTAATAAAAGCTCCTCCAAACTATTTAACAATTTTAACATATAACCATTGAGATGTGGTTGGGGAGGGAGGTAAAGGCAGAGAGTATCACATTTATTTCTCCCATTTGGCTAAAAACTTTCAGAATAGATAAAAGTTTAGAACTGGCGAACAAATTGAAGGAGCTGGGAAAGAAAAGTGGAAAAATGAAGTTACATTTGAACATTTTCAAGCTGGTTCACGCAAGCCCTTTCAAACATCAAGATTACCGCCCACCATTTCATAAAAATATTGATGAAGTATCTGTCATGAAAGTGGGTGACATTTAAGGGGCCCACATGCGCAGACGGGAGGTGCAAGTATATGAGACAAAGAAGGGACTTCAGAACAAGTGCTTTTCAGGAGTGAGGGAGATTAAAATGATAACTAGCAACAGTAATTATTTATTGAATTGTGGACAAGCCATGTAGAATGATGCCAAGAATTCAAAAGGAAGTTACCAAGAAACAGTTCAGGCTTACAGGGAACGGATGTCATGTTCTAGCTTCCCATGCTTATGCTGCTCATTGTCTCCAACAAGAGAATTAAATGAGTCCCAAATGTAAATATTCAATGGGTTTGATGCCTCTGGTTCCAAACAGAATTGACTAACATATGTAAAAGAACGTGCTCTACAATGGAAATGAATCGCCAGGATAATAGATAGGGCCATCTGTAGTATGGAGATTAACTATTGCGCAAAGAAAATAATTTAGCATCAACAATGTTTCAGCCGTAGCTGCAGGAGTAAGCCATTTAGCCCATCAAACCTATCACAATGCCATTCTATTAGATCACCGCTAATCAGTGACCTAACTCTCCATATCTTATTTAATTCCTCTGGTTAACAAAATTCAACAAAGTCCAAAAGGTTACAAAATCAAGTCCAATTCAAGCCTAAAATCCAGGTTGCAGAGTTCAGAAAGTATTCTGTTGGTAGAAGCACCTCTTTCGGATGAAGTTTAGAACTCTTCAGTAAGTGACAACTGATACTAGATCAATTGTTAATTTTAAAACTGAGATGAATAGATTCCAAAAAAAAAGTAAAAGGCATTATGGGACGCAGAGTAAAAAGGCGAGTATAGAGAGTTAGGGAGCACATTTGCCAGAAGCTCAATGAATGGCAGAACATTCAAGGCACTAGACATCTAGTCCTACTGTTTGAGTGGTGGTGTTAAAACATGGGCTGCAGTCTGCTCTCTCAGATGGATACAAAAGATCCCACGGCAACACTGTTTTTTTTTAATGAAACAGGGGGCTCTCCAGGAGTTCCAGCCCTTACTTATCCCTTACTCAGATTAATTAAGGCAAGTTTAGTCATTTATCTCATGGCAGAACCCTGCAAATTGCCAGCTGTGTTTCCTGCATTACAACAGTGATCACACTACTGATTGCTATATACTGGGGAATATTCTGAGTTTATGATTAACATTCTACAAATGTAATTGTTTCCTTAATACTTGGGACCAGGACACTCTGAACAAGGTGTCCCAGACCTAGTGACATGAATCATCATGCACAGCAAAGTGCAACCTCAAATAGACATGAACCTGACACTAAGCTAATGAAACACTAACGCACAATCTTTAGATGGAAAACAAATATAAAACATACGTCCATAAACTTGCAAAGTTTCTGCTCACAATACAGTCAGGAAGAGGGTCAAATATCAATGCCAACCTGCAACAAGTTACATAATTAAACAAAAACAAGGTCACACAGACACAAGATATTTAGACTGAGAAGGCAAAATTAACTTTCACACCAGGGAGTTGGCTTAAAACAATTCCTTGCAGGCATATTGCTATCCCATCAGACCTACTTGCTCATAAATACAACATTTAGTATTTTAACCAATACATAAACCTTGGGGGATTAAGTCAGCAGCATGAAAGTCCAGAACGCAGTTGAATCTCTGCTCAAAGGAAAGTTCAACTTAGGAGTTACGAGTCCTCTCATCTGCTGCAGGTTACATTTGAGATTTAAACTGGGCACATTCCATTAGCATTAATGTTCAATCATACATGATCCCAGCGTATATTTAGTGCTCCCCCTTTTACAGACATGTATATTCACACAGTTTTGTACATTGGTCTTGAATCCAAAACTGCCCCCCTCATTCAGTGGTTGAAAAGACAAACATTTCTTAAAGCAGATTTTCTATCTGGCCGCAAAAGATAGACTCTGAATTCTTCTGGTGCCTTTCATGATCTTTGGACATCTCAAAGCACTTTACAGCCAATTAAATATAATAGAAATGTAGGAACGGTTATAATATAGGAAACACAGCAGACGATTAGTGCACAGCAAACTTGCACAAACAGCAACTAATCTCCTTTATTGGTTATGCTTAGAAGATAAATATTAGCTTGGGTATCAGGGAGATTTTCCCTGTTCTTCTCTTGAAATGGGGCCAGGAGGTCCCTCGACATAGCATTGTATGTACCAGCACAGATTTTCTGATCAGGTTTCTGGTGTGCAGCTTAAATTCACACAGTCTGATGCGGTAGTGAGTGTGCTATAACTGACAGGACTACTAGGAACACTAAAGGGACATTTGGGCATAACTATGAACGTATTATCTGTGCCTCCAAGACACTGAGATTTAAAAAAAAATTGGTGCTGAATTTCAGGATCAGCATGAAAGTGTTAATTTTGATTTACTATCAAGTGGACAGCATGGTGGCTCAGTGGTTAGCATTGCTACCTCACAGCTTCAGGGGCCTGGGTTTGATTCCAAGCTTGGGTGACTGACTGTGCGGAATTTTAACGTTCTCTCTGTCTCTGCACGGGGTTTCCTCCAAAAGATTTGCTGGTTAGGTGGATTAACTTGTGCCACAGGCTCATTCCAGTACTGACAATTATGCAGATTTAATTAAATCAGAGAATGTGAGCTCTGTCCAGTTCTAAAATCAGGCCCACATCTTAAGCAACAGCTTTGATAGCTGTGTGAACTGCAGACTTTTGTTGGACTGTCCTTGTGTTGGTTTTCATTGTTTGACTAGAGTTCCTATTGGTTGGCAGAACAAAGACGTTATTGCACCAACTCAATGTAAGAGTACATAAAGAAGCACAGACAATCTCTTACAGTCACAGAGATGGGAACTGGACTCAATAATGCTATAAATAGCACCCTATAAACAGCTATAAATACAACAAAGAATAGCTAGGTGTTGGCAGGAGAAAATGGAGACGGTTCCATTTGGGATGCAAATAATCAAAATGGAGTAAGGCAGCCTCGTCAGTATACATACAGCTAGTTACAACTTGTGTCAGACAGATCAACAATGCGAATGCGAATACACACTGCAATTGTTTTTTGATGATTTCTCACGGATGAGTGTTGAGGTAGGTTAAGACAAAGTTAAAGGAAGACAACTTCAAGATGAAGTTATCCAGCACTTTTTAAAAATATAGCAAGGCAGTTCTGATGGGAGGTGGGGTCAAGAGGACGCATTGGACTGACCCAGGCCATTTCTGAAAGGCTGGATGTAGTGAAGGAAGTCGAACTTATGGTCAGTGCACTTTATAATTCAGCCCAGGAGAAAGTAAGGGAGCTTGCTGAAGTTAAGGTCAGAAGTAAACTCAACACATGAAGAAGACTGTAGAAGTTAGCAGGATTTATTTAGTTTCTGATATCAGACAGACAACTGGGAGCACTAACTGCTAGACAGCAAATGGACAGGTGGGAAAGAAGCAAGGATTGGTCCATTAACAACTATGCTTCAAGAAGAGGAGCTGCTTAGAAGCAATACATTTATTGTTTTGTGCCAAGGATGAGCGGAATCAATAGACAGCAGTGTCCACCAAGGAAGAGGAGAGAGAAGGAAAGTGGGAGACCCTGAAGTAGTCCATGATATTGAAGATGAAATGACACAGATTTGTCCTAAAACACCCAGGAATGTTTCTAAGTTGAATAGCATCACTGGGAGGGCAGAGTTGCATTGGAGGTGGTCTACAAGGAATGGTCGAAGTGTAGTTACAAAGGAACATGTTCGGTGATTTTGAAATGAGACACAATTGATGACAGGCAGCAAATGGATAAAGCAGAGCTGTCAGCAGAGCAGTGGGACCAAAGGAATAAAATGGAGAGGCAGTGGAAGCGAAAGGACATGGTTGAATGAAGAAAAGAATATTTTCTATTGGTATTTAACAATGAAGAGGACTTTGCCACGCTTTAGCAAATGAAGAAGCTGTCCCAATATTGCGCAATACAAGGAGAAGATTTAGAGAAACTGATGGAAACGAAAGTGATCAGCCACCTGGTTTGGATAGGATACATCAGAGATTACTGACAAAGGCAAGAATTGAAATTTCAAAGGTATTGACCACAATCTTTCAATCCTTCCTTGAATACAGAGTTAGTGCCAAAATATTAGCAGATTACAAATGTTACACTTCTTCAAAACAAGGGAGAAGGGTAAACCTTGACAACTGCTAGTCAGTTTATTCTCAGCAATGGAAAGCTTCTGAAAACAATAATCCTGAAAAAAAGTCTTGTTTGATGAAGCATGGGTTTATTATTGGAAAATCACATTTGACTTACTAATTTGACATCAATTGAGGAAACAGAGGGTGGATAAGGACAGCTTAATTGATACTTTTTTCTGAACTTTCAAAAGGCTTCTGATAAATGATCTCATAATAGGCTATTTAGCAATATTGAAGCAAACAGTAGAGGATGTAGATACAAGATTGCCAAACAGAGGCTGCAAGGTGACATACAGGCAACTTCTAAGATTCAAATAAAGGCCATTGATTTTGATGTACACACTGACTTTGATTTGAAGTACAGGGCACAATTTCAAGATTTGCAGCTAATATGAAACTTAAAGGTGTTGTAAATTGTGAGAATGGTGGGAACAGACTTCAAGAGGGCAGACTGGAGGAAATGGTCAGATACATGACAGCTGAAAGGCGTAATGCATTACAATTGAACAAATGAGGTGAATTATTAGATACATAATGGAACCATTTTATAGGTGATTTAAATTGGGGGGTGGTGGTAGGAGTAGATGTTGAGGATAGGGATAGCCTATTGGTGTCTGTAAGTGGCAGGACTGACCAACAGAACAAGAAATAAGACATATAGGTATCTTGTACACAATTAAAATTGGATCAGTGCAAAAACCAGGTAAGTTTTTTTTGTAAAAGTCCATTGTTTAGTTTCAGCTGGAATAAGGAAGTCCAATTCTGGTTCTGTTTAGGAAAGACATGAAGGCTCTAAAGATCTACAGAGAAAACTTAATGGAGTAGGTCCAGGAATGAGAAAAGTATAGTTATGTGGATTGACTGAAGAAGTTACTCTTTTTCTTGCTTTAAAGCACAGAAGGGTGGTGGAAGATCTGATAGAGATATTTAAAAATTTCTCCAAGTAAATCCAAGATGTTTCCATTTGTGGCTTTGCCCATAACCAAAAAGGTACAGACTTAAGCAGAGAGATGTGGAACTGATTTTTAAGATCTGACAAATGGTTGGAATAAAGAATACACTGTCTAGTAGAAGGTGAAAACACAAACTCAAGATAGTCTTCAAAGTGAACTTAGAAAAAGGGAGGCAATGGCTGAATGGTACTATCTCTAGACTGTTAATCCAGAGATCCAGGTAATGTTCTGAGGACCCATGATCAAATCCTAACATGGCCTAGGGTAAAGTTTGAATAAAATGTGGAACCTTTGTAATTTTTGGGGGGGAAAAACCTACCTGGATCACTGAAGTCCTTCAAGGAAAGAAATCTGGCCTTCATGTAACACCAAACCCATAGCATTGCGGTTTACTCTTAACTGCCCTCAGGGAAACTAGGCATAGGCAATAAATGCTGGCCTTGCTTGTGATGCCCACATTCAAAGACTTAGAGTATAAATACTTTGAAAGAGGAAAAAATGCAGAGTTTTGGGGTAAGAGCAGAGCAGTGAGACCTGTTGAATTGCTTTGAGAGAGTTTTGAAAGGCAAATTGTCTCGTTCTAGCAAACAGCCAGCAAGAACAGGGTGCAATAATGATGATTCTGAAGATGGGAAAACTGATCACAAAAAAAAAAGCCATGCACAACAGACTTGAATCAAATGCAGTTTATACGTATGAGAAACAATTCAATTTTCTATGGAGCCAGTTTAAAACCACAGAGCTGGAGAATTTTGAAACTTGAACATGAAATTCCCATCATTTAGACTGTGATTTATAATGAGAAACAGCTTCCAATCTGGAAGAAATTCAAAGTCAAAATTCAACTTGGATTTGAGAGCTAATGTATTTCTAAAAGAAAGCCAAATCAGGAGGTACTGATAAAATCTCTCCTTTATACACACAACAAAACCTATGCAAATACCATATCGCCTCTCCTTCAGTGGGATTTACAAATGTTTCACTGTGTTGCATTTGCTTACAGAAGTTTAAAAAGAAATGACAAGATCCAAGATATCAATTGTTTTATATTTGTTTCCTCTTTTGTCTATTATTCTTCTAGTTTATGCATTTCTACTATAACCTTTTCTATTATTTTCTATTTCTCCATTGTTTTATTTCTGTTTACACTCCAAATATGCTACCTTCCTTTACAAAAATTATAAGTAGCAGAATCAACATTAAAACTCAATGTCCTGGCCAACATTTATTCCTGATTAAAATTGATGTTATCTTATTATTACATTGCTGTTTATGGGAACTTACTGTTTTGATGTTGAAGCCAATTTACTTACAATTACTACATTTCTCAAGTACTTCAGTGGCCACATTGTAAAGTCATACAAACATGGCAATGGCAGAATCATCTAGATTTTAGGTATTGTTTAACAAATATTCGTTTGAACACCTGTGCAAACGCCATACTTTCCTCACATATTGCCATAAGTTCTTTTACAGCCAACAGATGGGACCAATGAGAATCCTGTTTAATGTCCAGCAGTCCCTCAATACTGCAACGTTAGTTTTTTCGCTCAGGTCTCCGGGATAGGAATTGAACTTACAACATTCTGAGGCAAGCGCAATACCAATTGAATCACAGCCAACATTCAACATGGAGATAGCAAGAACTGCAGATGTTGAGTGAGCTATAATGCCACTGCGAAGCCCCCATTTCTGAAGAAGGGTTCCTACTCAAAACGCCAACTTTTCTGCTCCTCTAATGCTGCCTGGCCTGCTGTGTTCTTCCAGCTCTGTCCAGGATTGTCTAACACTCAACACTGGTTTCTAGTCACAAGATCAAAAACTGGCTGTGGCTAAACATGCATTTTGTTACTGATGGATAATACATTTAGGGTCCAAACCCAAAATATACAAACAAAATCTGTAATGACTCAGCTTGATAAGCCAGGAGTAGCTTGTCCATACAAACTAGTGCAAGCCTACATGTTATCTCAGGTCTCTTGAGTTGGTACAGTAGCAGAAGCAGTATTGTAACTGGTACATTCACCAGTGTATTAAAGAAAGAGGGCAAGTAAAAATCAAGACAGGGGTTTGGGTCTTAACCATTCCGTGACCTTTATGAAGTGCATAGATGGGGGGCACCAATCATAAATGTCATCAGATTGGGCCATAACATATCAACAGTCAAACAGTCTGCAAACATGAACAATGGGCTCTCAGCTGGAGTACCAGAGACAAATAGCCATTCTTTTAAGCAAAGCCAGGAGGTAATTCTCCCAATTTTCCCTAAGAACCTGAAGGTGGGGAGGATAAAAAGTCTGTTAATATCAAAAAAATACAAACAAACGTTTAAAATAAAATCTATGCCTACAGTATTTTAATATATAGTCTAGATTTTTTGTTATTTACCCTGAAGGAAGAAATAAAAGCTGGCTTCATTTAAAGTCGTAACGTTATGGTATTAGAGAGAAAACGTACTCAGAGCAGTGCCTGTTACTTTGGAAATAATTTCATAAACTAAGGATGGTGCATACCATTGAGGGATGTGAAGGAAAAATACAGGTGATTCAACTGGTATTTACAATCCACTCTATCATATTTCATTTGAAAAGAAATTATTTCTGGGATGTGGGCATCACTGGCTGGACTAGTGTTTATTGCTTACTCCAAGTTGCCCTTGAGGAGGTGGCAGTTTTTATTTTAAATGGCTCCCATCCATGTGCTGTAGCTAGATCCACAATGCCATTAAGGAGGGAATTCCAGGATTTTAGACCCAGTGACACTGAAGAAAGCTGATATACTTCTAAGTCATGATTGTGATTGGCTTGGAGAGAAACTCACAGGTTCTCCTGCCCTGTCTTTCCAGATGGACATGGTGTCGGCTTTGAGCATCATTGACTTTCATAAGGACCATAGGTATCTCTTCTCATTTAGGGAGTGGAACAATTGTTTATCCTTATGTAGTTTGAGAGCCATCATTCCACAAGTTTGGGATAAGGCCTTTGAGTACTACCATGGCAGATACAGGACTATTGGAGTAATTCATTGTAACAGTCTTGCCATTATCCAACTGAGCTACCCAATATCCCCAATCCCAAATAGACCAGCCCTCCCCTGCTCAGAGAAGTTGCTAATGGACAGCCTCAATTGGGTTCAGTTGTGAAGAAAAAGATAAATTGTCGATCAGTCTATCAGTGTTTAGGGGGAAATGGAAATTTTAGAACATCAGATATTGAATACAAATTTTTTTGCTTTGCATTCCATGATGATAGGCATAAAGTGGGTTCCAATTAAAGAGAGGCTACACTTCTTCCACAATTCAACAAGCTTACTCAAATGGATAGCTATACTACACATCAGGATGATTGAAGGAAAAATCCCCATCAAAGTGGAGTCTTCAAGAAGAATAAAAAGAAGTAGAAGGCCTAAAACTAACAAGACAACTGCTCATTTTGAGGACAATCAACACTTAGATTGAATGATCTTTTTGTTTGGGTGTTGTAGTTCCTAAATGTGCCATATGAATTCACCTACAGGTTGTTCCCCTTTAATAATACATACCCCAAAAGACAAGTTACTCAGATTTTTTGTACAGAGCTTTTATACAGTTCAGTAGACAAAGTGTCAAGTTTACTATGATTTCAGCTACGGCCTTCTTTAGTCATACTTCAGTGTGTCTATGTGAGAGTTCTGCATGCCTTCTATTAAACTTCACTGATTACATCTTATAAAAAAAGTCAAAACACTTCCATTCTACAGTTAATATGTAAACAGACTGGCTTTAAGACGGCCAAGCCATTCTTGACTAGTTCAACTTCCCCACCCCACAATGTTATTTTGGGGGCAGCAGACCAACTTTTGTATGAAAGCAGCAAGACATCTTTCTCCAATCTGAACCAATTCAAACACAGTGCTCATTGCCAGGTGATAAACACGAAAATTAATGCTTTCAGAACAGACATATCATGAAATCGGTTGGCATCATTATCAAAAATGGTTTGGTGATCAGGTTGCTTCAGCAAGGAATAAACATGTCAGTGTGCAATTAATGATGAACTATATTTACAGTGCTAAACATTTTCCCATTGTGTCTCGCCTTTTTTTGGTATTTACCTACTTCTTATCCTCTCAGATCACTGGGCATCTGCTTATAGGTCTTGCAAAGTATGCAAATCTAAAGACAGAGGGTTTGGAGAGAATGCTGGGGGTGGGGGGCAGTGGTCAGTGAAACAGAGAGAGGAAATCAAAAATGTTAGCCCTACAAATGTTGCTTTTCTCCCCCCAGTTTGTAGGTAAAAAGTAAGTAACTTTATTATGTCTGAACATGTACAAAATTAAAACAGACCCCTTCTAATACATTATCCAGCCTTTCATGAATGTGCAGTGTTTAGATATGGAAATAGCACAGGGAGAAGTTGAGACGGGCCCCACACAGACATGTATCTTAAATTGCATATCTGCAATTTAAATGATCCTGAGATCATTTGTAATTTCATTAGTTTTATTGTATTTCTGAGATATTATTTATTAAATAGTAACTTGGGTGGGGAAGAAGACGGCAGCACAGTGGTAATGTCATGAACTAAAAATCCAGTGAGTGTGACTAATGTGTTGAGAACATGAGTTCAAATCACATCATGGCACTAAGAGGAATTTGAATTCAATGAATAATATCCTGAAAACAAAGCTAGTGTCAGTGACTGTGTCTGATTGACTGTCAATGGTCGTAAAACACCATCTAGTGCCTTATTTTACTGCCTTTTGAGAAGGTATGGTGCCATCCTTACCTGAAGACACACAGCAGTGTGGTCGACTCTCTCGATTCAATTCAAAGGCAAACAGGCAACAAATACTGGCCTCATCAGCCACCAATGGAAGGACACAGAAAACAAAAGCTGCTGATTCCCAGGGGAAGCACTGCCTCGTTGTAGAACTGAGACATCTGCCTAGATGTTGTCCTGTCCTTATAGCATGTTTAGTGGGTTCAAACAGGAGAACGTGCCCAAGTCACCTCTCAGCTAAATCTTCGCCCCCGTCCGAACTTCAGCCTCAATGGAAAGAAATCAGTCGAGGTTTGGGAATCAAACCTTGACGTCTCCACAACACAAGCAGCGACAGTGGCCAGCCCAAACTCTGAAGGCTGCAGTGGGCGTAACAGACGTGCAGATTCATGTACATTTTACGGATTTCACCTCCCCTGACCCCACCTCCCCCCCACCCCCGGTTACAATACACCATTGGCGATATGGCTGTCACAATAATATAAAGATGTACTGGGGAAAGTTTGCCTGTTGCAAGGGGACCTTTTTGGGGAAGGTGTTGGGGGTTGGGAAGAGGTCCTCATTTACATTTCGGAATTCCCTTCCTGGGGGGTTCAAGTCAATTACCGTAGAGAAGGGTCGGTATCCGCGCAATTTCGCTGGCTCCAGGATCCCAACCCCCGTTGTCTGGCGCTCAAATTCCTCTAAGCCCCGACGGTTCAGGTAGGCATTCACCACGAAACTGTCTCCTGCAAACACAGGTCCCAGCAGGGATGGAGGGGATGGGGGAGGGGGAAATGGAGAGAGAGAGAGAGAGAGAGAGAGAGAGAGAAAGGCAGGAGGGTGAGGGGGATGGAGGAGGGGTGGGGAAGGGGGTAAGGAGGAGGAGGGGGGGGTAAGGAGGAGGAGGGGGTGGGGAAGGTGGAGAAGGGGTTGGGGGGGAATGGGTGGGGAAGGAGGAGGAGGGGGTGGGGGGAGGGGATGGATGGGTGGGGGTGGAGGTGGGGGAAGGGGAAGGAGGGGGATGGGGGAGGGGGAGGAGGGGATGGATGGGTGGGGGGAGGAGGGGATGGATGGGTGGGGGGAGGAGGGGATGGATGGGTGGGGGGAGGAGGGGATGGATGGGTGGGGGGAGGAGGGGATGGATGGGTGGGGGGAGGAGGGTGGGGGGATGGTGGGATGGATGTGGGTGGAGGAGGGGGCATGGGGTGATGGGTGGGGGGGAGGGGTGATGGGTGGGGGGGAGGGGTGATGGGTGGGATGGGTAGGGGTGGGGGGAGGGTGGGGGATGGGTGGGGGATGGGTGGGGGATGGGTGGGGAGGGGGGATGGGGTGATGTGGGGAGGGGTGATGTGGGGAGGGGTGATGTGGGGAGGGGTGATGTGGGGAGGGTGGAGGGTGGGTGGAGGGTGGGATGGGTGGGGGTGGGGGGAGGGTGGTATGGGGCGGGAGAGAGGAGGGATGGGGGGGACAGAGGAGGGAGCGGAGGTAGGAGGGATGGGGATGGGGTGATGTGGGGATGGGGTGATGTGGGGAGGGGTGATGTGGGGAGGGGTGATGTGGGGAGGGGTGATGTGGGGAGGGGTGATGTGGGGAGGGGTGATGTGGGGGGAGGGATGGGTGGGGTGGGGGGAGGGATGGGGGAGGGAGGAGGGATGGAGGAGGGAAGTGGGGGAGGAGGGAAGTGGGGGAGGAGGGAAGTGGGGGAGGAGGGAAGTGGGGGAGGAGGGAAGTGGGGGAGGAGGGAAGTGGGGGAGGAGGGAAGTGGGGGAGGGAGAGAGGGAGGGGGGAGGAGGGGAGAGGGGAGGAGGGGAGAGGGGAGGAGGGGAGGAGGGGAGGAGGGGAGGAGGGGAGGAGGGGAGGAGGGGAGGAGGGGAGGAGGGGGAGGAGGGGGAGGGAGGAGGGGGAGGGAGGAGGGGGAGGGGGGAGGGGGGAGGGGGAGGGGGGAGGGGGGGAGAGGGAGGGGGGGGAGAGGGAGGGGGGGGGAGAGGGAGGGGGGGGGAGAGGGAGGGGGGGGGAGAGGGAGGGGGGGGAGAGGGAGGGGGGGGAGAGGGAGGGGGGGGAGAGGGAGGGGGGGGAGAGGGAGGGGGGAGGGGGGGAGGGGGGAGGGGGGAGGGGGGAGGGGAAGGGGTGGAGGGAGGGGAGGGGAAGGGGTGGGAGAGGGAGGGGGAGGGGAAGGGGTGGAGGGAGGGGAGGGGAAGGGGTGGGAGAGGGAGGGTGATGGAGGGTGGGAGGACGGATGGAGGGAGGGACGGTGGATGGAAGGAGAGTGATGGAGGGAGAGAGGGCAGATGGAAGGAGAGAGGGCAGATGGAAGGAGGGAGGGCGGAGGGAGGGTGATGGAGGGCGGGAGGGAGAGGGAGGGCGGATGGAGGAAGGGAGGGCGGATGGAGGAAGGGAGGGCGGATGGAGGAAGGGAGGGCGGATGGAGGAAGGGAGGGCGGATGGAGGGAGGGTGATGGAGGATGGATGGAGGGTGGGAGGATGGATGGAGGGTGGGAGGATGGATGGAGGGTGGGAGGATGGATGGAGGGTGGGAGGGAGGATGGAGGGCAGTGGTTGGAGTGAGGGGGAAGAGAGAGGGAAGGAAGGAGAGGGGAATGGAAGGAGTGAGATGGGGATGCAGGAGGGATGGGGATGGAGGCAGTGGGAAGAGAGAGAAATGAAGGGAGGGAAGGGTTCGGAGGGAGGGAAAGTGTCAGAGGGAGGGAGGCGGGCAGATGGAGGGAGGGGCAGACAGAGGGAGGGGGAAGGAATGAGGGGCATGGAAGCAGTAGGAGAAGGGATGGGGGGAGGGATGGGGGGAGGGATGGGGGGAGGGATGGGGGGAGGGATGGGGGGAGGGATGGGGGGAGGGATGGGGGGAGGGATGGGGGGAGGGATGGGGGGAGGGATGGGGGGAGGGATGGGGGGAGGGATGGGATGGGGGGAGGGATGGGGGGAGGGATGGGATGGGGGGAGGGATGGGATGGGGGGAGGGATGGGGGGGGGGGAGGGATGGGGGGGGAGGGATGGGGGGGGAGGGATGGGGGGGGGAGGGAGGGATGGGGGGAGGGAGGGATGGGGGAGGGAGGGATGGGGGAGGGAGGGAGGGAGGGAGGGAGGGAGGGAGGGATGGAGGGGGGGAGGGAGGGAGGGGGGGATGGAGGGAGGGAGGGAGGGAGGGATGGAGGGGGGGAGGGAGGGATGGAGGGGGGGAGGGAGGGATGGAGGGGGGGAGGGAGGTATGGAGGGATGGAGGGAGGGAGGGAGGGAGGGATGGAGGGAGGGATGGAGGGAGGGAGGGAGGGAGGGAGGGAGGGAGGGAGGGAGGGAGGGAGGGAGGGATGGAGGGAGGGATGGAGGGAGGGATGGAGGGATGGAGGGATGGAGGGAGGGGGAGGGAGGGAGGGAGGGAGGGAGGGATGGATGGAGGGATGGATGGAGGGATGGAGGGATGGAGGGATGGAGGGATGGAGGGAGGGAGGGAGGGAGGGAGGGAGGGAGGGGGAGGGATGGAGGGAGGGAGGGATGGAGGGATGGAGGGATGGATGGAGGGAGGGAGGGAGGGAGGGAGGGAGGGATGGAGGGAGGGAGGGAGGGATGGAGGGAGGGAGGGGGAGGGGGAGGGATGGAGGGAGGGAGGGGGAGGGATGGAGGGAGGGGGAGGGAGGGGGAGGGATGGAGGGAGGGGGAGGGAGGGGGAGGGGGTGTGGGAGGGGGAGGGAGGGGGAGGGGGGGGAGGGGGAGATGGGAGGGGGGGGAGGGAGATGGGAGGGGGGGGAGGGAGATGGGAGGGGGGGGAGAGAGATGGGAGGGGGGGGAGAGAGATGGGAGGGGGGGGAGGGAGATGGGAGGGGGGGAGGGAGATGGGAGGGGGGGGAGGGAGATGGGAGGGGGGGAGGGAGATGGGAGGGGGGGGAGGGAGATGGGAGGGGGGGGAGGGGGGGGGAGATGGGAGGGGGGGGAGGGGGGGGAGATGGGAGGGGGGGGAGGGGGGGGGAGATGGGAGGGGGGGGAGGGGGGGGGGAGGGGGGGGAGTGGGGGGGAGGGGGGAGGGGGAGTGGGGGGGAGGGGGGAGGGGGAGTGGGGGGGTGGGGGGGAGGGGGGGAGTGGGGGGAGGGGGGGAGGGGGGGAGGGGGGGAGGGGAGGAGTGGGGGGGGGAGGAGTGGGGGGGGAGGGGGAGGGGGGGGAGGGGGAGGGGGGGGAGGAGTGGGGGGGAGGGGGAGGGGGGGGAGGAGTGGGGGGGAGGGGGAGGGGGGGGAGGAGTGGGGGGGGGAGGAGTGGGGGGGGAGGAGTGGGGGGGGGGAGGAGTGGGGGGGGGGAGGGGGGGGGGGAGTGGGGGGGAGGGGGAGGGGGGGGAGGGGGAGGGGGGGGAGGGGAGGGGGGGGAGGAGTGGGGGGGGGAGGGGAGGGGGGGGAGGGGGGGGGGGGGGGGGGAGGGGGGGGGGAGGGGGGGAGGGGGGGGGGGAGGGGGGGAGGGGAGGGGGGGAGGGGAGGGGGGGGAGGGGGGGGGGAGTGGGGGGGAGGGGGAGTGGGGGGGAGGGGGAGTGGGGGGAGGGGGAGTGGGGGGAGGGGGAGAGGGAGAGGGAGAGGGAGAGGGAGAGGGAGAGAGAGAGAGAGAGAGAGAAGAAAGAGGGAAGGGAGGAGGAATGTAAGGAGTGGGAGAAGGGATGGATGAGGGATGGGGATGGAGGGAGTGGAAAGAGAAAGAGGAATGTAGGGAGGGGATCGGAGGGAGGGAGGTGATCAGAAAGAGTGGGGCAGGAATGAGGGGGAATAGAAAGAGTGGGAGAGGGGATGGAGGGAGCGAGAGGGTCAGAGGGAGGGGGCAGAGAGAGAGGGAAGGAAGGAGTGGGGAACGGAAGGAGTGGGGAACGGAAGGAGTGGGGAATGGAAGGAGTGGGGGGGTGGGAACGGAAGGAGTGGGGGGGTGGGAACGGAAGGAGTGGGGGGGTGGGAATGGAAGGAGTGGGGGGGGTGGGAATGGAAGGAGGAATGGAGATGCAGGAGGGATGGGGATGGAGGGAGTGGGATGAGAGGGAGGGAGAGGATCAGAGGGAGGGGAGCAGAGAGAAGGCAGGAAGGAGAGGGGATGGAGATGGAGGAGGGATGGGGATGGAGGGAGTGGGAAGAGAGGGAGGCAGGAATGAGGGGGAATGGAAGGAGTGAGAGGGGATGGAGGGAGGGATGGAGGGAGGGATGGAGGGAGGGAGGGATGGAGGGAGGGATGGAGGGAGGGATGGAGGGAGGGATGGAGGGAGGGATGGAGGGAGGGATGGAGGGAGAGGGTCGGACAGAGGGAGAGGGTTGGAGGGAGGGGGCAGGGAGAGGGTTGGAGGGAGGGGGCAGGGAGAGGGTTGGAGGGAGGGGGCAGAGAGAGGGATGGAAGGAGTGGGAGGGGATGGAAGGAGTCGGGGGGATGGAAGGAGGAATGGAGGGAGTGGGAAGAAGAGGGGAATGGAGGGAGAGAGAGGGGATCGGAGGGAGGGGGTATCGGAGGGAGGGAGGCAGAGAGAAGGCAGGAAGGAGGGGGAATGGAAGGAGTGGGAGAGGGGATGGAGGGAGAGAGTGGGAAAAGAGAGAGGAAGGGGGGGATGGAGCAACAAAAAAAGTAACGGTTGAGAATTGGTCAAACTATGTATATCAGAGAGCAGGAGCGGGAACGTTTAATTGAAATACAGTACTAAAGGGAAGAGGCGAGACCAGTGAATACAAATCGTAGAATTAAAACCAAAACGAACTCAAACCATCCAAATTTTAATCCCTGGTAGATCGCTAAGACCATTTAAAGAAATGCAGCTCACCTTCAGGATTTTCTCTTCGCTTGCACGCTGTCAGTTTCAATCGACCCGTAGTTTGTTAAAAGAAATAAATTGGAAAAAAAACGTTAGCAACACTCACAATTCTCATCTCAACTACACTACCCCTTCCAAAAATAAAACAAGATCACCCTGGGAAAAGTATGAACAGACTCCACGTGTGTGCAGCCGTGAGTTGTTTCACTTTGCCTACCATGTTTCGAGTGAAGTTTGCCCATTTTTCAGCAGTTGCTAATAGTCGCTGCTTCGCGTCCACGCCGAGGCAAGCATTTGGAGCCTTATTGTGTTGCTTCCTTTGCCCGGCGAGTGAAGGTGGTGCTGGTGTAGGGAGAGAAGTGTAAAAATCCCACAGTAACGGAGAGAAAAGCTCTCCCCTGACTGTCCTCTCTGCTGAGGACCCTGTTCACGGAGTTTCCAGGAGAGCTGTCACAGAGGGAGTGAAGCAGCGTTCGCTCTCCCTTCTCACCAACACCACATTAGTTTAAAAAAAACCTGCAGCCTGCCCTCAGCGGCACTTAAAAGTGGGAGGCAAGACTTTCCTTTGAATTCCGAGCTCCAACCACTTCAACGCTCGTAGGCACGATCAGTCGAGTGCTGATTTCTGTGCAACTGCTGCAATGTGTACAAAGCCCCGCAAGTTCGACGGTATCTTCCAAAAACACTTCTAATGATGATTTTTCTAAAGACAATGAAAATAAAGCAGTCAGTTCCAACTAGCTCGCCATATCTTTGGCAGTTCTTTTCCATGTATATATACGCATGTGATGGCTGTAATCTATGACCTCAGCTTTGTAGTTACATTAAATTCGTAAAATACTATAGATGATGTAAAGGTCAGTTTATTTTTCAGAGTCATGGAGCTTTAAAGCAGGAGAGACCCTCTGACCCATCAACACTGTACAAGTCATCAAGCACCTATTATAAATCTTACACATTGAGAGGGTTGCTTTCTCTAATCGGGCAATCGGTTCCCCAATCTCTGGGATTGTTTTCCCTTTAAATCCATTCTAAAACTTTTGCCCCAAAGCTTAAATCTGTGCTATTGACCCTCTAAGACGGGGAGGTGCCCCTGTTGGAGTGGGTTGGAAAAAAAAGTCACAAGTCACACGACGTAGTCGAACAGGTTTATTTGAGATCACACGAACTTTCAGGTGCAGTGACATTGTAGCTGCTGAGTTGAGAATCACCATATACGTGGCTCGGAGTCAGCGGTGGTAGTTGATGCTGTATGGAGAGGGTTTTACTAACTCTTTACAGTTTAATTACTTGGTGATCTACTGCACAAACAGTGTTGGGGCCAAATGCCTTTAAGGGGAACCAGAATTCATAGCTTTCTCTTTGACATGCCAGGAACACAATGGCTTGAGTCTTGCTTTGATATTATGATCGCAGTTGGCAATACTGAACAAATCAACTCCCAGAATGAAAACTCCTTGACAGATCATGTTTAAATTTGTAGTTGAATGGTGGTTAATCTCTGAAGCACATTCACAAGAGGCTGCAGATTTTATTCAACACCAGAACGCAAATGTATTACATAAATGATTTAAATAAACAAAACTATATGTATCAGACATTTGGAAAGATCTTAACACCAACGGCCAAATATAGCTTCAGTCCATTTCCCAGCACAGTCCTATTACACATACTAAATTACGGAGAAATTTCACTCCTATCTCGTGCTTTTTAAACTTTCAACTGTCTTTCCCAGGTCTATTCCCTGGCTTGAGGAGACAGTTTTATGATTCCTTTCCAAGTTGGTTGGCTCGAACCTTTCATAATTCCAATTGTCAAAACCTCTATATTTCTAACAATTTGAAGATACCTATCCAAACTCTTTCAGCATAGATGCTTCACAAACTAAAAGCATTGGTTGCGGTCCTTCTGTACTGCGCAGTTACTCGGCTCCAGTCAGAATTGGAGAACATACAAACTCACATTTGCTGCAACCCAACATAATGGTTTTATTCTAAAGCCATGCGCTCTGTACAAGCCCAAAACAAGCTGAACAAGCCTGCAACCTCATCAGTGCTCACGTGACTCACCTCATAAAAGGGCACTGTGCCAACATAACATACACCAACTATAACACACAACAATGGTGAACTGTTCCCAAGAACTATAAGTTTGACTCTTCCAGTAGTTTTCCCTTCTGAACTGAACCCCTGATACATCTGAACTGACACGAGTTCCAAAGTTTAAATTAAAGTAGTAGTTTTCTGGTTGGTTATAAACTTAGCATTATAAACACTATATCTATTAAAACCATACCAATCTGTCAGGCACTTGACTGCAGTCAAATTTTGTCTTGTAATTCATGTACTTAGATCGCTGTTCCAAATGACTTTCTGATCTGCTTTTAAAAATTAACTTCAAAGAACTGCTTCAATCCATCTGCTTCTATTTTAAAATCCAAACCCTAAAGAAATATGTCTATTGTATAACACACCCTCAACAACATAAAAAATGGAAGGGAGGGAGGATCGTCAATGACAAATATACTTTATTGGAGACAAATTCAACAAATTATAATATATTTTGCAAAGAAAAGGGAGTAAACAGGGCAGTGCAGAAAATTATGTAAACTTCAACTGTTACTAGAGTTATCTGAGAAAGTAAAGTGATAAATGGAAACCCAAAGATTTGATGTACTTAGATTTTCAAAAGACATTTGATACAGTGCCACAGAAAATATTACTACAAAAATAAGAGCTTAACATGTAGGGTTTACTGCATTAGCATGGATAAAGAACAAAGAACAATACAGCTCAAGAAGAGGACCTTTGGCCCTCCAAACCTGAACTGACACATTTTGCCCTTCCAGATTAAAACTGTCTTCACTTACAGGATCTGTATCCCTCTATTCCCCTCCTGTTCATGTACATGTCCAGGTGTTTCCTGAACGCTGCTATTGTGTCTGCTTCCACCACCTCCTCTGGCAGTATGTTCCAGGCACTCACCACCCTTTGTGTGAAAGATTTACCCTGCACATCTCTTTTAAACTTTCCACCTTGTTCACTCCCCGACCACACCTTGAACCTGTGTCCCTTAATAATTGACCCCTCCACCCTGGGAAAAAAGCCTCATACTTTCCACTCTATCCATGCCATTCACAATCTTATATACTTCTATCAGGTCACCCTCAACCCCATGCATTCCAGCAAAAACCAACAACCACTGTGTTCCAGTGAAAATAAACTCAGTCTATCCAACCTTTCTTCATAGCTAGAATCCCCCTTACTGGGCAAAATCCTGGTAAACCTTTTTGGTACCCTATCCAAATCCTTAGCAAGAACAGTATGCAAATGTTCCTTGTGTGGTCTCACTAAAGTTATATAAAGCTGCAGCATAACTTGCCTATCCTTATACTCAATGCCCAAAGGATTAGTTAGCTAACAGGAAACAGAAATTAGTGAGAAATGGGTCAATTTTGGGTTGGCAACCTGTAACAAGGGAAGTGTCACAGGATCACCAATGGGGTCTCAACTATTTACAATTTATATCAATTATTTTGATGAGAGGCAGCTAAATTTGTCAATTATACCAAGACAGTTCTACAGTAAGTCATCAAGAACAAGAAAGGTGTCTGCAAAGAGATGTAGATTAAGTGAATGGACAGAAATTTGGCTGATGAAGTATAATGTGGGGAAATGTGAACTTGTCCATTTTGGCATGAGAAACAGCAAAGTTATCCACTATTTACCTGGTCAGAGGTTACAGAATTCAGTGGAACAGAGGGGCCTGGGTGCCCTGCTCCTCTTGAAGCACAAGAAGTTAGTATGCAGGTACTGCAAGTAATTAAGAAGGCAAATGGTGTTTATTGTGAGAGAAATGGAATAGATATTGGAATTCATTGCAAGAGAATAAAATGTCAAATTAGGAAAATTTTATCACAGCTGTATAGTTTAGTGGGATCACATCTGGAGCCTTATGTACAGCTTTGGCCTGATTTGAAAATGGATATAATTACACTGGAAGCAGTTCATTAAAAGTTCACTTGACTCATTCTTAAGATTAAGGGTTTAAGTTACAGACAAAGGTTGAACAGGTTGGATCTATAATTTTCAGAGCTTAGAAGAATGAGAAGTAATTTTGTTTAAGCATAAGATCCTGAGGGGTCCTGCTTGTGTGGATGCTTCCTCTTATGGGATAGATGAGAGCTAAGGGATATAACTTAAGAGTAAGAGGTCTCCCCATTAAGAGTGTGATGAGGATTTTTTTTCTCAGAGTTTCATTAGTTTGTGGAATTTGATTCTGCAGAAAGTAATGGAGGCGGGGTCATAGTATCTATTCAAGGCTGAGTTAGATAGACTTCAGATAAAGGAGGGAATTAAGAGTTATACTGGACAGCAAAGAAGACAGAATTAAGACCACAAACAAGTCAACCATAATCATATTGAATTGCTGAAGAGGCTGAAAGGGTTGAATGATCTACTCTCCTAAATTCTACGTTCCTATGATTGAGGACTGAAGCTTTGCAGAATTAAATTTATAACTGACAGTTAAGTGAAAATACACTGCTCAATAACACATAAATAAATTTACGAAAAAAAAACAGATGTAAAATAAATACATCTAACCTAAGCAATATAAACAAATACATTTATAATTTAAGTATATTAAGAAGAATCATAAGTGCCGAACAAGTATGAACAATTAACTGTTGCAGCTCGATTCATTTGTATGAAAGAGATAATTGGAAACAACTAATAGAAAGATGCTTATCAATACGTAATTATGGTGCTAACTCTTTCCCTGACAGCATCTGTGGAGTATGTTCTGTATCCAGGTCTTTTGCTACAGACCTGTTAGTGAAGGAATTCCGGAATTTTGATCCATTGACAGTGAAGGAATGGCAACATATTTCCAAGTTAGGATGGTGAGTGGTCTGGAGGGGTACTTGCATTTGCTGGTGTCCCAATATATCTGCTGCCCCTGAGCTTCTAGATGGTAACGGTCACAGGCTTGTTTGGTGCTTTATAAGGAGCCTTGTTGAATTTCTGCAATGCTTTTTGAAGACAATGCACGTTACTGCTACTGTGAGTCAGTGATGGAGGGGCTGAATATTTGTGGATGTGGTGCCCATCAAGCAGACTGCTTTGTCCTGGATAGTGACAAGTTTCTTGAGCGTTGTTGGAGCTGCACTGACCTAATCAAGTTGGAAGTATCCCATCGTAGTCATGACTTGTGCCTTGTAAATGATGGACAGTTTTTGAGGAGGTGAGTTATTCTCGATAAAATTCCTAACCTCTGATTTGCTGTTTTGGCTATGGTACCTATGACTAGTCCAGTTCAGTTTCTGGTCAATAGTAACCCCCCTCAGGATGTTGATAGTTTGGGATTCAGTGATGGTGATACAATAGGGATGATGGTTAGATTCTCTCTTGTTAGAGATGGCCGTTACCTGGCATTTGTGTGGCACAAATGCCACTCACCAAGGTCTTGCTGCTTTTGGACATGGATGTCTTCAGTTTGTGGAGAATTACAAATTGTACTGAGTATTGTGCAATTATCAAACATTCCACTCCTGAGCTTACGATGGAGGGAAGGTCATTGATGGAGCATTTGAAAATGGCTGAGCCTAGGACACTGTGCTGAGGAACTCCTGCAGAAATGTCCTAGAGCTGAGATGACTGACCTCCAAGAACCATAACCATCTTCCTTTGTACTGTGTATGACTCCAATTAGTAGAATGATTTCCCCCGATTCCTCTTGACTCTAGTTTTGTTGGGGTTCCTTTATACCATTGCTGGGTCAAGTGTGGCTTTGATGTAAAGAGGAGTCATTCAATCCTCTTATCTCAAATTCAGCTCTCTTGTCCATGTTTGAACTAAGACTATAATGAGGTCAGGAGGTGAGTGATTGTGGTGGAACCCAAACTGAGCATAAATGAGCAGGTTATTGCTAAATGATTTGAGCTTGATAGCACTGTTGATGACACCTTCCATCACTTTGCTGATGATTGAGAGTAGACTGATAGATTAGCCAGGTAGGATTTTTCATACATTTTGTGTACAGCCCATACCTGGGCAATTTTCAATATTGTTAGGTAGATGCCCATTTTGTAGCTTGTTATCGATGAATCAAACCCCCTCAAGATATAGTAAGAAGATAATCTAAACCCTATCACTTGCTGCTTGTGCCGTTTAGCATGCAGGATACGTTGGGCCATGAGGTTGCAAATTGTGTTGGAGTACAATTTGGCTGCTAATGGCTCAGAGTATGTCATGGATGCCCAGTCTGGAGATGCTAGGTCTCTTAAAAGTATTTCCCATTTAGCATTATAATAGTGCTATGATATAAAATATTGTCAATATGAAGATGGGACTTCATCTCCACAAGGACTGTGCAGTGATCATTCTTACTGATATTGCCACAGACAAATGCAGCTGTGGCAGGCAAATTGATGATGATGATGTCAACTATGTTCTTCTCTCTTATTGGTTCTATCACCTGCTGTTGACCCAGTTTAGAAGCTCAGTCCTTTAGGCCTCAACCAGTTTGATCAGTGGTGCTGCAGCTAAGTCCCTTTTGATGACGGACATTGAAGCCTACACCCAGAATACATACTGCACTCTTGCTACCCTTATTGGTCCCTCTGTGATGTTTGACAGAGGGCGGTAAATGGTAATCAGCAGGGGGTTTGACCACTGCCTGTATTTGACCTGATGCCATGAGAATTCACCGCATCCAAAATTAATATTGAGGACTCCTGGGGCAGCTCCCACCTAATTGTAAACCACCTCTACCACCTCTGATGGTTCTGTTGTGCAGGTGGGACTAAACGTATCCAGGGATGGTAATGGTGTTGTCTGAGACATTGCCTGTGATGTATGATTCCATGAATATGATTATGTCAAGACTGTATCTTGACTAGTCTGTGAGACAGCTCTCTCAATTTTGGCTCTAGCCATAGCCATAAGACCATGTGATCCATCCCGTTTCATTTCTTCTTTTGCCTTTCTCACAGCTGACACAGCTGAATAGTTTGCTCGACCATTTTAGATTCACCAACAATACTGTGTGTCTGGAGTTACTAAAAGGACCAGGTATAGACAGCAGTTTTATTTCTAAATGAAGAAGATTTCCTTCATAATGATTTCATGGCTATTACACATTTAATTCCAGATTTTTTATTGAATTCAACCTCCACCATTTGCTGTGCTGGGGTATGGACTTAGGCATCCAGAACATTGCTTGGGTATCTAGATTTCCAATCTAGCAATAATACCATTAGGTCATCTCCTCCCTGAACCACTGTAGCGTATGAATACAGTACTCTATGCCATTCTGCTTGCTGCACTCTCAGAAGGATGTGATTACATGTGAAAGGGTTCAGAGGAGATTGGGCCAGGACATTGCTTGGGTTGGAGCAATGCAACTATAAAGGGAGAGTAGATAGGCTGGAGTTTCTCACTTTCAGCAGAGAAAGTTTAAGTGGAACCCGAGTGATGTGTACAAAATTATGAGGGCCATAGATAGGGAAGATAGAAAGAAAGTTTTTTCCCTAGTAGAGGGTCAGTGTCAGAAGCCACACAACACAAGGTTATAGTCTAACAGGTTTATTTGAAATCATGCAAGCTTTTGGAGCACAGCCCCTAAACCAGGTACAGTGAGAGATCATAGTACACAGACCCAGAGTTTATAGGCAGAGAGATCAAAAATCATACAACTGGTGCGAGTGGAGAGTCAGATGATAAGTCTCTGCAAGTGACCAGGAGTGTTTGATGGTGAGTAAAGTGTCAAGACATTGGAGGCTTCATTTCCAAACCAAGGGTGAAAGCAGCCCCTGATTAATTTGAGTAGGGACTGAGTGCAGGATGTAGTAGCTTAGGAAAAGTACATAATCTAGGCTGAGATATCATTGTGGTGCAGAGAAAGCACAGAAAATATGTGTTTTGGATGCGTCATAGCGTCATACAGCATGGAAATAGATCCTTCAGCCCAACTTGTCCATGCCAGCTAGGTTTTTGGAACTGAACTAGTCCCATTTGCCTGTGTTTGCCCCATATCCCTCTAAACATTTCCCATCCATGCACCTGTCCAAATGTCTTTTAAATGTTATAATTTGACCCGCCTCCACCATTTCCTCTGGCAGCTTGTTTCATATATGCACCACTGTCTGCATGAAAAGGTTGCCCCTCAGGTCCCTTTTAAATCTCTTCCTTCTTACCCTAAATTGATACCCTCTAGATTTGGACTCCTCTTCCATGGGGAAAATACCTTAACTATTCACTGTGCTCCTCATGATTTCATAAACCTCGATAAGATCATTCCTCAGCGTCCAACTCTCTAGAGAAAAAGTCCCAGCCTATTCGGCTTCTCTCCATAACTCAAACCTTCCGGTCTTGTTAACATCTTTGTAGATCTGTTTCATACCCTTTCCAGTTTAATAACATCCATCCTATAGGAGAGCAACCAGAATTGTATGCAGTATTCTAAAAGTGGCCTGACAAACACCTTCATTGGCTGTAACACAACTCCCCAACCCCTATACTCAATGTTCTGACGAATGAAAGCAGGCATGCCAAATGCCTTCTTCACCATCCTTTCTACCTGTGAAGTCACTTTCAAGGAACTAATTACCTGTATCCCTAGGTCTGTCTGTTCAACAACACTCCCCAGGCCCCGACCAACTAGCTGTGTAAGTCCTGCCTGATTTGTGTTAACAAAATGTAACACCCTGTGTTTATCTGAATTAAGTCCCATCTGCCACCCCTTGGCCCACTGGCTTCGTTGTTTAAGTTACTGTTGTACTCTGAGATAACCACCTTCACTGTTCATTATATGACCAGTTTTGGTGTCATCTGCAAACTTACTGATCAAACGTCTTATTTTCTCATCCAAATCAATAATATAAATTTTGAACTACAAGGGACCCAGCACTGATCCTTGCGGCAAACCACTGCTCTTAGGCACCCATTCGGAACAACAAATCTCTACCAGAACCCTCTGCCTCCTATCATCAAGCCAATTTTAGATCCAATTGGCCAGCTGTCCCTGGTTTACATGTGATCTGAAATTAATAATTAATCTACCATGTAGAACCTCATTGAAGGTTAAATCTAAATTCCATGTAGACAATGCCTTTTGTTCTGCTTTCATCTATCTTCTTGGTCATCTCTTTAAAAACTCAGTCAAGGTTGTGAGACATCATTTCCCCTGCACAAAGCCACACTGACTACGCCGAATCAGTACTTGCCTCTCCAAATGCTTACAGATCCTATCTCTCAGAATGGCCTGCAACTACTTACCCACCACTGACATCAGGCTCACTCGTCTGTAACTCCCAGGCTTTTCCTTGCAACCTTTCTTACATAATGGCACAACGTTAGCCACCCTCCAGTCTTCCAAATATTAAACCAACGCCCTTGTATTTAGCAGATCCCAGGACTCTATACGAAGAAGAGCAGGTAAGTTCTTCCTGATATACTGGCCAATGAATACACCTCAACCAGCATCAATGTTTCTGGAAACTTGCAGTGTACAAATTGTCTATTGCATTTCCTAAATCACATCAGAAGTACATAAATGAGAGTACTTTGGGGCCCCTATGATTGTTAAAAATGCATTGCAAATGCAAGCCTTTCCATTTCTTTAATGGTTACTTCAAGACTTGATTTTTTCAATTCTTACTTACCACTTTCCTGAATTTCATTCTGCAGCAGCAAATCCAACAGCTCTGATACTCTCATGCCAGAGTCGTGTGTTGTGATGTTCTTGCCATCGTTTATGTTTCTGCTGACCTTCACTTACTCCAAATTTGTCAGTTGACAGTCTCATGATAAAAGTTGGTTATTCTCATTGCCTACATAAAAACCAAGAGGTAATAAAATAAGGATAATCTTGCAATTGCAACAGAACAGAATTTAGCCACTGTCACAGCAGGAGGTTCAGCCAAAGCCCAGACATCAGTATGATGTCCAAATTTCCAAAACTGAAATTGGTTCTCTGAGTATTTGCAGGCTAAAAGGTTTCGGCAATGCTAACACTGATTCATTTTGCCAGGCCAAGAACCTTAGTTTGACATACCTCACAATGTCTGAGGCAGTCAGATATCTGAAACTGGATCAGAATTTAAATTGTATAAATCACATGCATGCACCATGTATGATTGTATGCTTATGAATCATACGGAAAAACAGAGCTCAAGGGTGTAATGAACTAGAACATTTTGCATTCTAAATTAGTGAGTAACCAGTTTTTAACCAGAAGAGCTTTTAATATTTCCTATGAGTGAAACAAGAGAACATAACATAACATGGTGTAAATCACAAAGCTTAAACAGTTTGGGTGGTCTATCTTAATTCTAAAAAAGGCTATTTACTTAGATGGATTGAGTTTTTCTGTTTACTACACTTAAGAATTTCCAGTAAAGGACTGTAACCTTTTTTTAATTTGTTCATGGAATGTGGGTATTGCTGGCTCAACCAGCATTTATTGTTCATTGCCCAGAGGACAGTTAAGAATCAATCACATTGCTGTGGGTCTGAAATCATTTGGATGCTAGACCAGGTAAGGATGGCAGATTTTCTATGCTAAAGGATATTAGTGAACCAGATAAGTTCTACTACAATGGTCATTATAATCTTTTTATTGAGTCCAAATATCACAATCTTCCATTATAGGATTTGACTCAATATCCAAAAAAGTCAGCTTCTCATTCTGGATAGTGACATTACCATAATACTACTGCCTCCCCTAAAAGTTCTTAATGATATGCAAGAATTGGTGATTGATTTCATTTTAGGTAAAGGAAGTTCAGGTCCTGAAGTCATACAGGGAATATTACATTGATTCAGAGTTACAGGAAGAACAGCAAACTCCCCATGGGCATAGTAAGGTAAGGGGGATGGTTAGCTCAGTTGGCTGAATGGCTGGTTTGTGATATAGAATGGTGCCAACAAAGTGGGTTCAATTCCTAAATTTTTCCAGAGCATTTTCCATTTATTTTCCAACTGAGATGTGATGCATAGATAGCCATTTTTCCATTTAGTAGAACAATCCCAAAAGCTTCAACATATAGGGCTCCATTTGGATGTTACTGTTTCTAGTGATTATCATTTGGACTATTAGTTATTCAAGACATACTACAGCAGCATATTTTCACAAAATAAACAGAACATTTATTTTTAAATATACTTATGTTTAGAATCATCTTTTTTTTAGTATCTTACACAAGTTAATGGGTAAGTGACTGGGGGATGTCATTTTCATTTGAGCAATGGTGTAAAATAGGAGAATTTGGATAGCCCAGACTTTCCTGATATTTCTTTGCATAATGTGCAAGTGGTTGGAACTCATTTGAGTAGAAAGCAGTCAGACAGAGTCCTCAAGCATCAGATGCAGGCTCGATGGGCAAACTGGCCCTTTCCAGTGTGTGTGTTTTGTGTGTTTGCAAATTAAGAGTTGTACAAAAACAGTTTGGCGTAATTTTTCCCACCTTGGGGCGAATGTGTTTACCCCAACTTCATTACCTCTGACACAATGATGCTGATATACTTTGAAACAGCGGAATTAATTCTCTGAATATCTGCTTTCCCCAAGAGAGTATTTTACTCTTTTTAATGATAGTCTGTGGTTAAAATTCAGCCAAAGGTTATAAACAAGTAACAATTTGATCCAGTGGACTTGTAACACAATCCAAGTGCATTAAGGAACAAATGACGTTTAAATTACTTTTATTTAAACATTAATCAAGATTGTTTGGGCCAACAAGGAAAATAATTGCATTAAGTGGCTCGTGTTGCTCCCCAGAATAAGGCTACTAGGTCTTTGGGAAAGTCAAGGATGAGGATGGCCATTTGGTCCCTCAGTGCTGATCACTTTCTCATTGTGCCAACTAATTGCATTTCAAGTAGTTTTAGTATCTTTGTAACAATTACTTGCATTTACATACATATTTGACAAAAATCGAATGTACTCAAGCCATTCACAGGAGTGCTATCAAAAAAAAATTGACATCATGCCACATAAAGAATTATTAGGACAGATAAACCAAAAATATAACCTCAAAGAAGCATCTTCAAGGAAGAGAGCAGTAGCAAATGTTGTTTACTTTTATTGTGTCAAGGTGGTAGGCATTAACCACAGTTTCCAGTGCTCTTATAACTAGAAACAGACTGAAACTGTGGTTGTTGGGTTAGGAGGTACATGCTTGTAATGTGTATCACTACAAATAATTCAAAAGTGTGTAAAGATTGTTTGTAGTTCTGTGGTTGGTTCGCTCACCGAGCTGGTTCATAAGTTCGCAGATGTTTTATTATCCTGCTGGGTAACATTGTCAGTGCAGCTTCTGATGAAGTTTTCCTGTTTGGTAAACCAACCACAGCATCCATAAAACCGAGCTACACATCTACTTATGTTTTAGTTCTATCCAGAGAGGTGCAGAGATTAGGATCTAAAAGGTTAATGGTATGACAGCCAATTGTGATTGATTTAAAGTGGCAAATAATCAAGAGGCAATAGTTAGAAGAGTGAAGAAACTTTGGGAAGGTCGTGGGGCAGCAGGTGGTTACAAAGTTTTGGAAATTTGAGGCCAATGAGAACTTAGAAAACAGAATTGAGAATTTCTACATCACTACATGGATAAGCACAGACCACGTAGAACCACAGAATTGTCACAGCATGCCATTCAACCCATTATTTCTACACCAGTCCTCTGAATGAACATTTCACTTAATGCCATTTTACTGCCTTCTCCCTATAATCCTGCATGATCCTTTTTAAATAATAGTCTGAATCCCTTTCAAATACCTGAATTGAACCTGCCTCCACTAATCTCTCAGATAATAAATTCCAGACCATAACTTCTCTCTGTTTGAAAATGCTTTCTTCTCATATCATTTTTGCTTCCCTGGCAAACTACTTTACATTTGTGCCCGTTTGTTCTCAATCCTTTCGTCAGAGGGAACATTCTCATCTTCAAGGAAAATGGGTCTGAAATCTGCAACTTTTTTTTGTAACTAGTATCATAGAATCCTTACAATGTGGAAACAGGCCCTTCGGCCCAACAAGCCCTCACCGATCCTCAGAGAATCCCACCCAGATCTGTCCCCCTATAACCCAACTAATCTACACATCCCTGCACACTATGGACAATTTAGCATAGCCAATCCACCTAGCCTGCACATCTTTGGACTGTGGGAGGAAACCGGAGCACCTGGAGGAAACCCACGCAGACACGGGGAGAATGTGCAAACTCCACACAGACAGTCACCCGCGGTTGGAATCAAACCTGGGTCCCTGGCACTGTGAGGCAGCAGTGCTAACCACTGAGCCATCATGCCACTCCTAAAGTTCCTCATCTCTGGATCCATTCTCCTGAATAGTTATTATATCCTCTCAATGCCTTCACATCATTATTAAAATGCAGATTCTAGGACTTGACACAGTATTCCAGATAATTCTTAACTAATGTCTTGTACAAGTTTAATACATCAAATTTAATACATACTCTTGTAAAACCAAAAGAACTACGGATGCTGTAAATCAGGAACAAAAGCAAAGTTGCTGGAAAAGCTCAGCAGGTCTGGCAGCATCTGTGGAGGAGAAAACATAGTTAATGTTTCGGGTCGGTGACCCTTCCTCAGAACTGATGGTGGCAGGGAAAACGTCAGTTTATATACTGAAAATAGGAAGGTAGGCGGGGTAGGGAGTAAACAATAAGATGGAGACCAAAGAGGAGAAAGACAGTTGGACAGACAACGGAGTTGCTCACGATCAGGCTGGGATTCACCTGTTCACCAACTATTCACCCTCCCAGCCTGATCGTTAGCAACTCCGTTGTCTGTCCAACTGTCTTTCTCCTCTTTGGTCTCCATCTTATTGTTTACTCCCTACCCCGCCTACCTTCCTATTTTCTGCATATAAACTAACGTTTTCCCAGTCACCATCAGTTCTGAGGAAGGGTCACCGACCCGAAACATTAACTCTGTTTTCTCCTCCACAGATGCTGCCAGACCTGCTGAGCTTTTTGTTGCTTACTCTTGTGCTCTGTGCCCCTATTAGTAAAGTCTAGGATATGCTTTAACCTCTCTCTGGCTATCTTGTCATCTTTAAGAAATACTGCAAAGAGAAGCCCTCAGGTCCCTCTGCTCCTGCGTCCATTTTAGAATTGTACATTTAATTTTACGTTGTCTATCTATGCTGTTCCTAACAAAACAAATTACCTCATCTTCTCCACATTGAGCATCTGTCTGCCTATTGCATCAATTTTTCTGTGCCCTTTTGGAGCTCGAGACCATCCCCTTCATGGTTTTTAAAACCGACAAGTCCTGAATTATTTACAATCTTCAGATTTGTGGTCAATGTACATGAGGGTCAAGATTATTAACATCAACATGGAAAATCCATAGTTGTTACACTGCGGAACTCCATTACAAACATTCCTCTTGCCCTCAAAAAATCCGTTAGCCACTATTCAATTTCTAGACATTCAGCCATCAGCTACACTTGCAATGAAAAACAATTTTCTGCTTTCTCTTCCAAGATTGGCATAACATTTCACCCTTGCCAGTAATAATTAAACTTACACAACAACCACAATAGAATACACATAACCATGCTGCCTTCTACACCCACTTCCTTTCTGCCCCCCTTCTTTGTTCTCAAAAACCCCACCGCAGAACTTTCAGAACAGGTGGATGTAGAGCAGTAAGTTACTGTAATATTGCTCTCCCCACACTGCTGGCCACCATAGTATTGTTCTAGGCTGTGATATTAAGGCACATGTTAAAGTCCAGGAATTTTCTGTAGGATTAGTCATGGCAGAGAATGAGCCAGGAAAATCACCTTTTCCCAACAGCTCCTAACATTTTTTTACGTAATAAGAGTTTGGAATAAAACTCAATGAGCCCTTGTGGAGCTAACATTTACTCTCTACTCAGTCAGACAGTAGTGAATGTTGACATAGAATAACTTTCCTTAGATGTTAAAATTGCACTTTACTTGCTCCAACTTTCCCTTGCTTTGAGGAAAAGGGACACAGATTGCTGTTGAACCAGCAATTTTTGTCACTTGGATCTGAGCAGCTTGGCACTCTGAGACTTGACTGAGATTGCACAACGTCGCAATTGGCAACACCATCATTCCATTCGGAATGCTACCTTGTCACTGAAGGGAAACCATACAAAACCCACACCAAGTATTTTCTAAACAACCCTCATCTTGATGGTTGGAAATGCATTGGGAATCTGCTGCTAGTAAAAGTTTTCTTCACGATAATGCACATTATTTTTAGGAGAGTTTGAATTAAGAAGGGGCAACTTGTTGCTCCAAGGATTTACAAAACAGCGTTTAAATGAAACATCCAAGACCTGGCATCTCATAAAAAGCATGGTTTACAATTGAAAGGCTTCTGGTTTGAGTCATGTTAAGTAGCTATGGGTGATATGAACACAGGTTATGTCAGATAGTTGCAATGTTTCCCAGAAACCAGTGCATCATTAAATCAAGTTCTTTCACAGCACAAACTTTAATGTTTAATCAAAGTCCATGATTAAGGACTTTGTATCCCGCCCACCCACCCCCCCACCACCAAATTGCATCCTGTTTTCATTCTTAATTGGTTGAAGGTATTTTCTCTTGCTGCAATAAGGTTTCACAGATGTGAGCTCAGTACTGAACTTAGAGTGGGGACTTTAAATGTCAAGAGGGTAATCTTGTCAAAGGAGGGGAGGACAGAAGGGAGGGACGACACATTGGTGATGGCTGTGATATCCTGATTACTTTAGTTTTACATGATGTGCAGTGCTCCACAGTGGTCAATGGATTGTGAACAGAGCTGGATTCAAGCCCACCAACTCCACCCCTCCCTGACTAAATGTGTTCCAAAGATTCTCAACCTTCTGAGAGGGAAAAAAAATCTCCTCATCTCTACATTAAATGAGAAGCCCCTTTTTTAAAAACTGTGTCTCTTAACTCTAGCTCCTCTGACAATGGGAAACTTCCTTTCAGCGTCTATCCTGCCAAGAACCCTTTGATTTTGGTTATAAATTTTCCTTTATTCATTCACAAAATGAGGACGTCACTGGCCAGGCAGCATTTATTGCCCAATCATTAACTCCCTAGAAGGCAGTTTAGAGTCAACCACAATGCTGTGCGTCTGGAGTCACATATAGGCCAGACCAGTCAAGGATGGCAGTTTCTTTTCTTAAAGGACATTAGTGAATCAGATGAGTTTTTTTTCCCTCTGATAATTGGCAATGAATTTGTGGTCATCAACTGATTCTTAATTCCAGATGTTTATTGAATTCAAATTCCACCACCTGTCGTGGTGGGATTCAAACATGGGCCAGAGTGTTATCTGGGTCCCTGGAATAAGAGTGCAGCAATAATACCACTAGGGCCATTGCCTCCTCCCCCTAAATTCAATAAGGAATTCAGGTGAAATGTAACTTCTTTACCTAGAAAGTGGTTAGGATGTGGCACTTGCTAACAAATGTGGTGACTGAAAGAAATAGCATAGATGCATTTAAGGAGGAATGTGATTTGTACATGCTAATGAGGTTAGATTAAGTCTAGAGTGGATTTGAAGATAGGGCTTGATGAAGTTAGGAGGAGCTTTTTGTACAGCATAAAAAACAGTATAAACTATTTGAGCGCCATGACCTGCTTCTGTCTTGCAAATCCTATGTAATTTTATGTAACTTTTACAACTCCTGCCCAGCTGAAAACAGATGTGGAGCTGTTAAAATGGAATGGAATGTTTAGCCACTGGCTTCTATCATCATCCAGTCAATTGTAGTTTAAAATTGCAGGCAGCATGAGTCCCGGCTAGCTCTATTCCAAGAAACTCAGTGGTGAAGGACAGAATTGAAGCCAATGTTTACAAATCTTTAAAAGCATTTATTTACATATTGCAAGTAAAATAAATTAGATTGCATCACATAACTCAAATGGCACTATTTCAGCTCAGACAACAAAGTGCAGAGCTGGATGAGCACAGCAGGGCAAGTGGTATCAGAGGACAGGAAAGCTGACGCTTTAGGTCTGGACCCTTCTTTAGAAACTATTTTAGCAGGTTCCTATTTATAGGAGCACAAATAAATCCACACTTATTGTCCACCATCTGCATACAATAAACATAATTCATATACAGCCACCATTGGGTGTTGCGGGGGGTGGGGGGGGGGTGTGGTGTGGAAGGATTTGAAAGGTTGGCTGTCTTATGGCACAGTGGTATGGTCTTTACCTCTGACCCAGGAGGCCTGGGTTCAAGCTTCAAATGTTTTAGAGGTGTGCAGTAACATTTCTGAACAGGTTGAGTAAAAATCAACATCTCCCAAAACCAGCCTGACTCCAATACTAGCCAGAGACCTAAGCAAGGAAGTGGAGTGATGATGTTTTCTCTGGCAAACAGACTAAAGCTAGAGAAGCTTCTGTAAATTAACACTTGGTTTACCAGTGACTCTGTTACGAGGAGGAACACCCCATTGTTACACTAGGGAGCTATGGGTTCTCCTGCCCTGTATTTTCTAACTCCACTTTACCTATAACTGTGCTGGTTTCCCTCTGTTAGGACCTTTAATGTCAGGTCCTCCATTGGTAACTTTAGGCTTCCTGAAATCTGCCTCGAGCCAATTGACCAGGTACTGGTTCCAGCAAACTTCAGCAAAGTTGTCTGTTAATACAAAGTTCCAGATTAAAATGAAACCCAAAAGCTAACAGCTCTCTTAGCCTCCCATGAAAGGGAAATGCCATTCTGCTCCCTCCCCTACCACATGAACTATTACCATTCATATTGATCCCTCCTCCTTTATGCCTGATGATGATAATTGTACATGACATGAAACTAAAGTCATTAGCATGTCATAATGAAAATGATGATGTGAATGTTTTAGGTGAATGAATTAATAACACAAATCATCATAATTGCAAAAATGAAAGTACCATGATTTTAATGAAGACTTTCAAATCACTGTATGAAATTATTTTATCATGGGCTCCTGCTTCTTGTGGACAATAAGAGTAACTTAAAGCAATGTATGTAGAATTACCAGGGCAGAAGCAGGCTATTTTGTCTCAACCGGTTTATGCTAGTGTTTTTGCTCCATGAAAGCCTCTTCCCACCCTACGTCAACTAACTACATCTGCATATCTTTCTATTCCTTTCTAACTTGGGCTTATTTAGCTTCCTCTGGTAGACATCTATTTTGAACCATGGAATCCCTATGGTCTGGAAGCAGGCCATTTGGCCCCTTGAGTCCACACTGACCCTCTGAGGAGCATCCCACCCAGACTCACACCCCCTATCTTATCCCTGTAACCCTGCCTTTCCCATGAAGACCCACCTCACCTGCACACTATGGGCCAGTCCACCTAACCTGCATATTTTTGGACTGTGGGAGGTAACCTGCACAGAGACAGGGAGAATGTGTAAACTCCACATAGACAGTCACCTGAGGCTGGAATTGAACCTTGATCCCTCGCACTATGTAGCAGTGGTACTAGCCACTAAGCCATTGTAATGAATTTTACTCAGCAACAATTCAATGTAGTAGCAAATGACATTCTAACCACGCTGGGCAAAGACTCTTCCTTGGAATTGCTTTGTTAGATTTACTTGTGACTTTCTTACATTTATGGCCCTAACACTCCCCAAGTGGAAATTCAAAATTTGTCCTACTGAACCTCTTCATAATTTTTACAACTTCTTTTAGGTCACTGTCAGAGAAAAGCATCACTGCACTATTCAGTCTTTTCTGGCAGTAGTACCCTCCTAGTTCTGCTATTATCCTGTTAAATCTATTTTGCACCTTCTCATTGCATACTTTGTAATTTTTCTTCATATTACTGTAGGGATCAGACAATGCATGGAATGTAGCATTGGTCTTTTTGTTGACATCATTATTTTTAAATTTTAAGGTGTCACTGAGCCTGTAGAGGTGCCTTTTCTGTTCTGTGAAGAGTACTGCTTTATGAACAGTACCACTATCTCTGCTGTTCAGTCACAAACTGGGGGCTAAACTTTGCTGCGCATACTTTAATCAATGTTTTCCTCTTGACTTCTTAGTTACATTTTAAGGAAATTAAAACCACTATAATTCACCATCCATTCCAGAATTAGTCAATGGATTATGCAGATTGACAGTACACATTCCACATCCAATCTGGTTCCAAATTGACCGTACTTTGTTAGTTTGAACAGTGTGCCAAGAAAATGACACCTACCATTACATTTACTACATGTTGATTTTTGACTGATTAGGAGTTCTCTTACAGCTAGAAAGTACAGCAAAGAGGGGCAAAACAAACTCATTGACTAGGGATAAATGTTATTCACTGAAAGACAAAAGAAGAGATCAGGTAGTTTGATCTTTGCCATTAACACGCGGGCTTCTCAGTTATGACTAAACTATCCTTTAATGATAGGGGGGCCTATCGAAAGGGTGAAAATTCTCTGTCCAGCTTCATGCTGTTTTATGCTGGCAAGACACCTAAGACACAGTCTGGAATCCTGCTGTGTTCGCTTCCTGAGGAGTTAGACTGGGATAAGTAAAACTAGAGAAACAGCCTGTTCTTTGTTGTTATAGCACATATGTGTTAGGGTTTTGTTTCATCCATTTTAACAACCATGTTTTTTTCAATTTGGCTTACATCCTTAAGTGTTTGGAGAGTTGAAACATTTGGCGGACATAATGGGCCTTAAGAATGTGATTCTTTAGCAGTAGTGAACATCGCATCGCAGTGCATTCCAGTTAATAGGCGCACTGTTTCATCAGTACATTCATTTAAAGGGGACATTTGTTCTGATTGATCTGTTCCATTTTGATGGTCAGTATGGACTCAATGTTGATATTCTTGTCTCTGAGACAGCAGGTTGAGGATTCAAACATCATTCTAGAGACATCAGCGCACAATTTAGGTTGATATTCTAATACATCACTAAGAGAGTGCTGCATTGTTGCAGGTGCAACATTTTGGAAAGAAATCTCAAGATGTTGGCAGTAATGCGGTTGGCAGCGTTCAACCCCTCAGCATGGGGCTTGGCCCCTCATGGGCTCATGCAGCGGGTTCAGCTGCATCCACACGACTTTATTGTTCTCTTTCCAGATCGGTAGCTCGCTAATGTTTTTCTTTGGTTTTGGAGGCTTCGGGGCTTCCACTTAATGTCCTCCTGCGGGAGGCCAGGGTCCCTCATAACTCCATCCCCAATCCGTCTCAGCTGGTGGTTTCAGAAGACCGCTGGTTGACTTGAAGCCACATTAGAGGAGTTGGGGGACCTGCACAGTGTGACCATCTCCAGCTCAGAGGCAGCACGAGTAGCAGGGTTGGCAGTGGCAGAGAAGGAGCACGTTGCCAGGATCCCAGTGGCTGGAGGAGCAGAGAAGGTGAAGTCTACAGAGGGAAAGATGAACTATTGAAGCTGTTTAGTTAGATCAATTTAACGCTAATTTAGTCAGTATTTTACGATTTGTACAACTTATTCAGTCATTTATTCCAGACTCCAAGCTGGTGCGGGACATGGTGACATTACACATTTTTAACTGTACGAAGGTACAAGTGACAATATTAAATAAATCTAAATCTAAATGTTTAGATTAGATTCCCTACAGTGTGGAAACAGGTCCTTTGGCCCAACAAGCCCACACCACCCTTTGGAGCATCCCCCCCAGACCCATCCCTCTATAACCCACATACCCCTAAACACTACAGGCAATTTAGCATGGCCAATCCACCTAGCCTGCACATCTTTGGACTGTGGGAGGAAACCAGGGCACCCGGAGAAAACCCACGCAGACATGGGGAGAATGTGCAAACTCTGCACAGACAGTTGCCTGAGGCTGGAATTGAACCTGGGTCCCGGGTGCTGTGAGGCTGCAGTGCTAACCACTGAGCCACTGAAAATGGAGGTGGTGCTTGTCCTGTCAGCTGGTGTAAAAGGGCTCATCACACTATTTTAAAAGCACTGTAGAGTTCTCCCCATTGTCCTACCTAATATTTACTCATCAGCAAATACCACCACTAAAACAGATTATCAAGTTATTACTTCATTGGCTGTATTTGATGACACTAAAACGACAGAGAGATTTCTTTCTGCAAGCTCGTATTAAACATAAAAGACTAAAGAATGGCTTCTGTGTAATGGCATTACCTGTTCAATTTGTATTATTATAATTGATTAATTCTGAATAATTAATTAAAAAATCATATCTGATTTATTGCTTGATCATTCACCTAGGGCTTAATTGAAAGCACTGAGATAAACTTGAACTCCCCGTGGTATTATTTATCACACACGCAATCGATGGGATGGGACAAAACCACACGCACACAACAAATCTATGCACAGACATTAAAGACGCCTTCAAGTCATAATCAGAAAAATCTTCGTATGATACTTCGTGGGAATGTATTGTGTATAGTTTAGCCTTTGCATTTCCTATATTACAACAGTGACTTGAATTTAAAGGCACTTCCTTGGTCAGAAAATACTCTTGGACATTCTGAGATCTGGAAAGGCACTACATATATTGTGTAAGTCTCTCTTTAACCAGGCAGACATGGATATATGAAGCCTTTTGATCAGTATGAAGAGATTTCTGGTAAAAGACTATTACTATAATGATTAATCTTTGAATTTTGCAACTGGACAGATTGTAGATTAACACTAAGCATCAACCAGTTGGCTGGGGATGGGTTGAAGTGCCCTCAAACATCAATTATTATAAACACTGCATAGTCTGGCTCTTGCATGGAAATGAAGACAGAATATATACTTCAGTGCATGTTAACCCTGCGCTTTGATCCTGTTAGCGCTTTGCAGATTAATGAAAGTAAGGTTAATGGTCTAATCACAAGACACATCTCCAACTGTGTTTCATTGAGACAGTGTTATAAATTTCACTGATATGGTCAATGGCACCAGGGTGACTGCTTTTATAAGGATTATGAATGGGCTTGAGTCATGGTCAAAGTCAGTATGTTTTCATAGAACTGGAATCAGTTGTGAGTATAATTAGAACCAGTTACCGTGTAACCCTTTGGGTACTGAAACTCCTTCACTTCGTAGCAAAGAAATATATGGAGAGGATATGCAATGGGGTCCAATGGGATACACACTCCATTCCACATGTAGGGGAAGTACTCTTACACATTAATTAGTGATGAATTGCTTTCTCAGATGTAGAATAACTGCGTTTCCCATTATTCATTTTATTTGCATGACAGATGAAGACACCTAAGTCAAAAGAACTCGAGGAAAGAATGTAAACAGCATAGGAACAAGTCACAGGCATTGGTTCCTCTATTCACTTAGATACTTTTGATCTACCTCTGCAGTTCTAAAGCTCTTAATACTTATTCTGGCCTCTTGACCATTCTTGATTTTAATTGCTCCACGTTTGGTGGCCATTCCTTCACCTGCCTGGGTGTTGAGCTCTGGAACACACTCGTCATATCTCTGCATCTCTCCAGCTCACTTTCCTCCTTTAAGACTCTCCTGCCTCCTTGACTAAGCTTTTGGTCATCCGAACTATTGTCAACTGATGTTGCTTGGTCTCATATTTTGTTTTAGTTGTTCTGAGAAGTGCATTGGTATGTTGTGTAATATGAAAGGAACAATGCATGAATATAATTAGAACCAGTTACTGTGTAACTCTCTGGGTGCTGAGCTTCCTTTGTAGCAAAGGAATATGTGGAAAAATGCACAATGAGGACCAATGGGATTTACAGAGATAAGGAGAAACTTCTTCAGCCAGAGAATGGTAAATGTATGGAATTCGCTGCCACAGGAGGCTGTGGATGCCAGGTCATTGAGTACATTTAAGAGTGAGATAGAAAAGTTCTTGATTATCAAGGGGATCAAGGGTTATGGGGAGAAAGCAGGAGAATGGGGTTGAGGAACTTATCAGCCATGATTGAATGGCAGAGCAGACTCGATGGGCCGAATAGCCTAATTTCTGCTCCTATGTATTATGGTCTTATGGAATACACATTCCATTCTACATGAAGGGGAGATACCCTTACATATTAATTAATGTCATTGTTCATAGCTTGGCTTAACAAATGTTAATCAATCTGTTTTTAAAAGTTTTAATTGACTTTAAATGTCAACAGTGTTTTAGGAAAGCTTCTTTCAGATTCTTTTTGTGTGTAAGCATTAGTATCTCTGCACAGCCTACTTGTAATTGTAGGGTTATATCCGATTGTTCTGAATCTGACGATCGGCGGAAATGGGACAGAACAATGTTCCCTTCGGCCCTGCTGGAACAGTGGATCCATTCTCAGATGGAGTAATTTGGCAGGGTCTGCTATGACTTTTTTTTTTCAAAATAATGGCTTTGGTACCTCTCCCCCTGGCCTCCAAACAATTAGGAATAGTGGGCAGGATGGTCCTTCCATTCTGTCAAAGGAAGGATTTCAGATTAACTTGCATGGGTTACAAAGGCTCACCGGTGCTTTGATACTTGAGGCTACAGTAACCATAAGAAAAACAAGGAGAAGCTTCTTCGCAGGTCTCTCACTTTTATCTGATGGTAGAATTTCAGGGGCTGCAGGGAATTGTGTTCTCCTGAGGGACAAAATGTGGGGTAACCATGGAGGTGCAGATAGAAGCAGCAGACAGAGGCAGCTGCAGGTGTCCTCTCCTTCCAGCCTGGCAGCATGAGGATCGAAGACTTCAGGAGGCCATAATGGGTGTGTGCTGTAACACAATCATCCTCCATAATGACTTTCCTTGCATTCTCCTGACAGCCCTTTCCACGTCAACTCAGCTTGTAGTTTCACTCATCACTGTCTTTCTAGGCCACACACTTCACCAACTGATCAGCCAACATTCCCGCGCTCAGAAAGAGCATAGAATCCCTACAGTGTGGAAGCAGGTCATTCAGCCCATCAAGTCCACACGAACCCTCTGAAGTGCATCCCACCCAGACCTATCTCCCTACCCTATAACCCTGAATTTTCCCATCTAGCCTACCCATCCCCAGAGACTATAGGGAATTTAGCATGGCCAATCCACCTAACCTGCCATTCTTTGGACTGTGGAAGGAAATCCATGCAGATGCAGAAAGAATATACAAATTCCACAAGGACAATCGCCCGAGGCTGGTACTGAAACTGTGTCCCTGACACTGTGGGTCAGCAATCTAGGCCACACACTCTCTGCTTTCCCACCTTACAAGAGAAGACAGATTATTATTTGTTAGATCCCCAGTATACAGGCACCTTGAAGGCATTTGGCAGTGCTACTTCACTGGAAACAAAGCATTGTTCCAAGAGACTGCCAATGTGTCAGCAGTGAATGACCCAGGATCCTGAACCAACTGAGTCACTGGTGGTCAGCTGTGTTGAGAGAATTGATCCTCTGTCAGTAGATTGTAATGAGGTTCTCACCTTCTCCCAGCTGGATCTTGATGGCTGGTGGAGTGGGCTGCACTGAGGAGGACATGCCTGGTGCTGCTGATGTGGCTGCATTGCTTCTGGAACCGTTGACTCTACTCTTCTCCACTATTTCCCTCAGGAGAGGTAGACAACGGAGTTGCAGGAATTACCTCCATGCCATGGTAGGGGCTGGCAGCAATAAAGTGCAGCTGAAGCTGTGAAAAATTTCCAATCACTTGGCTGGCAATCACTTGTCAAGAACTGGTGGCATTGTCCAAAGGAAGGAGTCCTTTAATAAGAGTTTCTTTGTGACCATGTTGCTGGACCTGTTTATTGTAACTGATTGCACCCTTCCCAGCTTTTGAGTTTGACTGAAAACCCTCTGGTAGCCTTTGGTGAGGAGTAGAAATCCTGCACTGTTGGGATGAGAGGAACTTAAGACCAAAAAAAGGCTCATAATTGGCTTTCAATCACTTGAGTTGCTTTTTATGCCAACTCCTTGGGGATTACTCTCCAGACTTGGAAACCTTATGGGCAAAAAAAAATGTGATGATGGGATGAGATTGGTATCCCAATGAAATCTCAATTTCCAGGAACTTCCCATGTGCACAAAACTTAACTCACCTCTATCTGGCTAAGAAAATGCTGGCCAGAATTTCTTTATCTTACTCCCTTCTTTGGTCAACTGCATTGTTTCCATTACATCACCCTGTAATTTACCATGTTTCACTAAAATGCAAACTTGCATCAAAATATATGATAAAATATACCTTTTGGCTTTTTACACAATAATGCAGGTATATGAATCGTAACAAAACTGCTGATTTTGCCCTGTTCCCTACTAATGATATTTTTGGACATCAGAAGATCCACTGATTGGATACACCTTCTGTGCATGGTGTGTTTTACATGAGATTGTAGAGCTGTTGCTGCCATGAGCTGGGAGTCATAGATTATACAACAAAGAAATAGACCCTTTGGTCCAATTCATCCATGCTGACCAAGTTTCCCAAGCTAAACTAGTATCACTTGCCTACAGTTGGCCTATATCCTTGTGAACCCTTCCCATTCATGTACCTATCAAATGTCTTTTAAATGCTGTAACTGCACCTGCATCTACCGTTTCCACTGGCAGTTTATTCCACATACAAAGCACCTTCAGTGTAAAAACGGTGCCGCTCAGGTCCCTTTTAAATCTTTCTTCTCTCACCTTAGAAATGTACGCTCTATTTTTGAACTCCTCTATTCTTTGCTTTTCATCTTAACAAATGGCCCTGAGTTTGGATCTGTCATTGCATCATGCAACTTCAGTTTCCGTGTATTATTATTTTATTCCAGAAATCAGCAAGTTTGATCATCAGGCTGTATGCTTATGGATGTATATCCAATGGATTTATGCATCCCATGCTCATATCTGCTCACTTTCTATTTATTAGCATAGGGCAGGATTTGTTTCCATTGCTTTGAGAGTTTTTGAAATAGGAAGGTAATTTAAGAAAATAAATTGGAAAATGCTTGTGGCTGGGGGCCAGATTTTCAGTTCTTTATTCTTCTTTGTCTCCCTGGAGACAAGGAAGTCTCGAGCTGAAATGTGCAACTACCTGCATGAGATCTAGCGCACTTTAAGTTATCGAAGCATTTGATGCTTTGTAGTTTTGATTATTACAAAGTTTGTTACCAGATAACGTTAAGATGTTTTTTGCTCAGTGAACGATTGTTATTTATTAGCAATGACATTTTTTAGATTACAGTTAGCAAATTCCTCATTGCATACATTCATCCAAATTTTCCATGATTTCCCTGATCCCAGAAAGCCGACAAATTTGATGTAACTGAGAGCTGTACACATTGACCTGCCATCAGATAGAACTTCAGAATTTATATTTGTCTGGCAGCTCTAACGTAAACTCACGTATGGAAAATATTTGGAAGTACACCCAACCAAGAAATTTTCCCAGGTTGGAAAGGATAGGCCTTGCACAGAATCCTGTTTGCTAAAACGGAAGCCTCTGAGCACATACTGCATTTTGTTATGAATTCTTTCTCACCGACACTGATTGTGTTTTTGTTTTACACAGAATTATAAGTACAATAGAAGGAAATGACAAAGCAGCGACAAAATTAAGTTGATTGGTTGGCAGAAAACTAAAGAAGGACAAGAAAGGAAGATAAGTGAAAATAAATAAGTTTGCATTCATAAAACAGTTTGCATAACCTCAGAACTTCTTAAAGTACCTCACAGCCAAAGAAGTGCTTTTCAATTGTATGTTGTAAAGTTAGAAAAGTGGTAGCCGATTTGTGTAGAACCGTAGTGAATGGGATTATTTATTCATGAAGCAAAGCTCAGAAGTAATATCTGATGATGCTGTGCCATTTGGAGTGGGACTTGAGTGAAGAAGGTTCTAGTAAAGGTCCACCATAAAGCTTCTAGTTTTGCTCCACTATACCGCTGTAGATCATATAAATGATTAATAAATATTCATCAGATTGTAATGTGATGTCCAATCCTTGTTTATCTAAGGCTCCCAGAACCCTTATGTGATATTAATACAGCAGCTAAGCCTCATAGGCAGCAATGAAATAATGACCAGCTAATCTGATTCATTGATATTGGCTGAGAAATTAATGTTGGGGGCCAGGACCCCAAGGAAATATCTCCTGCTCTTGCAAGCTCCATTATCTAAACTCTTCAAAGAAACCGGTGAGTCATGTATGCAGAAAGGGAAACTTTCACATTTAGGAATGGCATTACTGGAGTCTGATTTTCTGAACGCAACATCCTTGATGAAGACAAAGCTTGCAAACTATGAGGAATCTCTTTCAAAGAGCTGGCATCATAGGCTGAATGGCCCCTTTCTGCATTGCAAAATTCCATGATTCAAATATGACTTCTGGCTGACGTTTTTGGATTATTAGCATTTTTAGATACTCAGTGTTGACTTTGTGACATGTTTTTGTACTTACGGATTGATTTACTGAAATAAAAACTTTGTAACCAGCAAGAAAAATACTTCCACTACCCCTGCGCATTTTTGAGTGCTAATAAAAATGCTTAACTTTGACATAGTTGCACACTGCAGCTCTGTACAGAGTTTAGAATAGCAAAAGATTAATAATAAACATAAAAGACGAAGACAACATTTTAACTTCAGGCCAATTTTCTATGGGTAGGCAGCACCATTCACTCGCTACATCGGAAGTTAGGCCCAATGGTATCAATGTGGACTTCACAAGCTTCAAAATCTCCCCTTCCATGACTGCATCCCAAAACCAGCCCAGCCTGTCTCCGCTTCCCTAACCTGTTCTTCCTCTCACCCATCCCTTCTTCCCACCTCAAGCCGCACCTCCATTTCCCACCTACCACCTCATCCTGCCTCCTTGACCTGTCCGTCTTCCCTGGACTGACCTATCACCTCCCTACCTCCTCACCTATACTCTCCTCACTACCTATTTTCTTTTCTCTCCATCTTCGGTCCACCTCCCCTTCTCTCCCTATTTATTCCAGTTCCCTCTCCCCATCCCCCTCTCTGATGAAGGGTCTAGGCCCAAAACGTCTGCTTTTGTGCTCCTGAGATGCTGCTTGGCCTGCTGTGTTCATCCAGCTCCACACTTTGTTATCCTAAACATGGCAATGCCGTTTTTCGTAAATTTTAAATACCTGATTTAAGTGCTCCCTAAGTAGTTTATTATTCACCTAATTTATATCATGAAATATGACATTCAAGCAATTATTATTCAAGCAGGAGCACAAATGGGAGTAGAAATAGTTCCCAGATATCATCCTACCAACATCTGAAGTAACCTCTAGTTTTAATGAGCACTTTCTCAAATGAGTTTCAACAATTTCAACAGCCTTGACATTAAAATCCTCTTCACTGTCATGTGTAACATTTTCCCCTGTATCCTTCCTCTGCCCTGTTGGAAATCTAAACAGTAGTGTTTGCTCAATCATAAATAGGGAGCAATGAACTACTTTTCTGTTTCAAAGCTGGTTATCAGCCCCACAGTTACAAACACAATTTGCAGATCATGTACAGACCAATGTTCATATTTACTGAGAAAGTATTACCCTGCCCCAAAGGGAATTATTCAGTCAGCTAATTATATCCATTCCTGCCTGGAAACTGCAAATGAATAAAGAAAGAACATGCATCAGGAATGGCATCTTTCACACTCTTTGCCCGAAAAGTGCTTTGGGACACCCAATTAATCACTTTTAAAGTGTAACTTCTGCTCTAATTTAAGGAATGGGACATTTTTTTTTATACAGCAGGGCCAACAACAACAATGTGCATTGACATAACATTCTTAAAAAAGGAAATTGTCCTAGGATGTTTTGCAATAATGAGACAAAAAATATGACACTGAGCCTCAGAAAAGATGTTAGGAGGGATGTTTAACAACATGGCTGAAGAGGTAGGTAATTGGTTGTGTCTTGAATGAAGAGTGATAGATGGAGGTGCAAGGTGGTTTTGAGAGGGAATTCCAGACCCTTGGAGCGTAGACAATCTGTTTAAACCACCAATGTTGGAAGAAAAATGTGTGTGTGTGTGTGTGTGTGTGTGTGTGTGTGTGTTTGTGTGTGCGCGCGCGCGCCATGTACGTGTGCGTGTCTATCTGTGAGAGTGTGTGTGTGTGTGTGTGTGTGTGTGTGTGTGTGTGTGTGTGTGTGTGTGTGAGTGAGTGTGTGAATGTGCCTGAACTGGATAAATGTTGAGACCTCACTATTTTAGAAGAGGGGGTGTGTACTGAGATATGGTGGAGTGAAACGGTGGATTAATTTAAGTGTAATGTTGAGACTTTTAAATTTGAGGGGTTGGTGTGAGTCAGAGCTAATGTGTATCATGAGCACAGAATTGATAAGTAAAAGTGACTTGGTAAGATTCAGGATGTGGGCAACAGATGTATGGTAGAGCTGATGTTTACAAAGATTGGAAAGGTGGGAGGTCATTCTGGGAGGGAAATGCAAAAATTGAATCCAGAAGCAACAGTGGCTAGGTTTCAGCAGGTGGATGGGTGGGAAGAGTGACTGAGTTGACTAGATTATGTGGTTGTAAGTCTTGGTGACAGAGAGGATATTGGGTTGGGGCTTCAGCTAAGGTCATGTCAAGCTTTGTGGCTGCAAGTTACATACGTGAGAAGATTAGAATAAGTGACTATGAGTAGAGTTTGTCATTGGAACTGAAAACAATAACTTTTGTTCCTCTCAATGATCAAATTGCAGTTCATCTAAGACTGAATCTCACATTCTTATGACTCGGGAGCTTTTAGCAGTTGATGGACATGAAGGCCACCTTAATGTCATTTGCCAAAGACTAGGTAAGTTCTCCATAGTGTTCTAGTGTTTTACTGCTCAATCAACATCTAAAACAGATGATCTACTCACTATCACTATCTACTCACTATTTGGCGTGGCATGGTGGCTCAGTGGTTAGCACTGCAGCTTCACAGCACCAGAGACCCAGGTTCAATTCCAGGCAACTGTCTGTGTGGAGTTTGCACATTCTCCCTGTGTCTGCATGGGTTTCCTCTAGGTGCTCCAGTTTCCTCCCACAGTTCAAAGATGTGCAGGCTAGGTGGAATGGCCATGCTAAATTGCCCGTAGTGTTCAGGGGTGTGTGCGTTATGGGGGATGGGTCTGGGTGGGATGCTTCAAGGGGTAGTGTGGACTTGTTGGGCCAAAGGACCTGTTTCCACACTGTAGGGAATCTAATCTACCCACTTTTCTGTATGTGGGACTTAGACATGTGCAAATTGGGTACCCCATATGTTATATTACACTAGCATTAAACTTCAACAGCACTTCGTTTTAAAATACTTTGGGATTTTCTCTTTGGATCTGAGAGTTAACATCCTTGGGTAACAGAATAAGCTTCTTGTTATTGACTTGACCTGACTGACAAGATATCTGCTAGCTAGATAAAAGGTCGACGACCTCCATTCACCCAGGCCGCTCCAGGCAGACTGCAGAGGTCACAATATAGAGGTGTGAGGAGTAGCAAAGGAGAATTGTGAAGAATTTAGTGGCACAAGTGAAGAAATGCAAGAATTTAATTGCCTGCATTAAAGGAAGACCAGGCTCGAGACAGAGGCTCGGAGAAAATAATCTTAAAAATTCCAGGGCAAATTTGATGAAAACCAATTTTTTTGTAACCATTTTATACAGCGTAACCCAGCAACTTGTGAAAATTAAAGCAGTCATGGATATTGGTGTTCTAACATTGGTTGTATTCCAGTTTCAATAGCTCCTACATTCAATTTTATCTTGTAATGGGGCAGAGTTTATTGGAAGAATTTTAATAGGTCAATCAGAATAGTTCAAGCTATTTTGGCCAATTTTAGACAGAGATGAAGATCGCTACGTTTGATCTGCTAATCAGTCAAGGAAACACCCAGAAGCAGGCTCCTTATTAATCAGGAGGCCAGACTGCCTGGCCTGCTGTGTTCCTTCAGCTCCACACTGTGTTTTCTCTAACTCCAGCATTTGCAGTTCTTACTATCTCCTTGTTAATCACCACAATTTAACTCATTTTGTGCGTTGAGGCATGAAAGAAATCCCAAGAATGGCTGGATAGTTCATTGCCAATGGGACACAGGAAAGATTTCTAAGAGCAGCTCAATGTACCTGGGGAAAAAAAAAACACTCAGGACTGTTCTAACTTGGTGAAGCTAACTGTCTGTGAAAAGCTGAAAGTGTGCCTGAGTAGGTGCTGATGTGCAGTTTTTATAAACTAGGAGACTGCAATCGTGATTGGGAGAGTAAACTGCTAGAACATTCGTCATCATTTAACTAGACTATAACAGGACAGCTTTTGATGGAGTTTTGAAGCTAATTCTTCAAACGAGAAGAAACTGGTATTGTTGATAAATTTTAATGAGACTTAGTGACTCACAGTGTCATTAAAACTGTAGGAACTTTCTTGAAAATTGCTACTTGCTATGCTTTGCGTGTTCAAATGTAGTTTATTTATTAGCCACGCACACTGCAGGTTAATTTTGGGCATTAGAAATAATTTCTACATTTAACAAATGTTATATATAGATCTGTATTGTGTAGTTTGTTATTGTTTGTTCTAAATTTGGTACCTTGTGGCTTTTTCCATTTAATATATACTTGGGACCTCACATTTTATCAATTGTGAAAAAGAGTTCTTAACCAGCCGATATTTCACGTTAGTCAGCCTGACCTCAAAAATAACACAAAGTACAATGCATTACATGTCAACTGTCTGTGTGAATGCTTATGGTTCCTTTTTTCAAGCTGGGGAACCAAGTGGAAGTCAAGGATTAGGTACGAAAATCATTGGCAGGCTTAGAAAGGTTTATTTCTAGCATGAAATAGTCAGGGGGATTGGATAACTTCAAAATAAAACTGTAGCTCCAATTTTGAACAATACTATCACAGTCAAGAAATGTGGGGAAGAAATGGGAACGCAAAAGTAAAGTGTTATGAACAAGTTGCTTCAGGAGCACCGACAATGAAGATTAGTCATTCAGAAGCTATACAGACTTGTTTTCAAGATTTGAAGAAATATTTCCGGTCAAGGAGAGGCATTTCTTGGAGATGAAGAAAAGACCACAGCTGGAGTCAAGGTGAGGCTCAGAGGAATGGAAAAAAAAATTCTAATACTGCAAAAGAAACATGAAAATTTCTCTTACCCTAAGATTATTTAAAGCAAAGAATAGCTAAGAATATTTAAAGCCTAGTAAACATTTACTTATTCATTACTACGAAGATTTGATGACAGAAATACACCAAGTCTGATACAGAATAAAACCAAAAGAACTGTGGATGCTGTAAATCAGAAATAAAAACAGAAATTGCTGGAAAAATTCAGCAGATCTGACAGTATCTATGGAGAGAAATCAGAACTTTGGGTTGACTGACCCTTCCTCACAACTTCTGTTTAGCATTTCTTCAGTAATTTCTAATTATGTTTGTTTTTTCAATCAGAGAGAGAGTTGGGTATCACAGATATTACATTATTTTACACAATTCAGTACTGATTCAAAATTAGGCAGCAAGTCAAATGCAGAATAAGCAAGCATACTTCCATATTCCATTGGAGGCATATCAGATGATGTAATTGCTTGATAAGGGATTAATGAAGCAACAGTCAAATTTCATGAAGTTTTAAGAACTTTTGAAAAGTGCTTTAATCTTAGAACTTAAAAAAATTCCATTATAAAAGACAAACAAAGAGTCTGGCATCTTAGTGAATCAGTGGAATATTTTTTGAAAGAAAGGAAATGTGAAGTGGTGATTCCAAGGCAAATTGATCAGAGACTGCATGGTTGCATATATTACTGATGAATCTTTGTCAGATTTATTACAGACAAACGAAGACCTTATTTTGGAGAAAACCATTCATTTGGTTGGAGAAACAAAATTAGAACATATTAATCCTCTAAGGAGAGGAAACACTTTGGTACAAGAGATTTACTAAATATATTTATTCCCTTAAGAATAAGGCAGTAAAATAAACCCAAAAAAGACACAGCTGGGAAGACAACAACAAGAGATCAGAAATCATTGACATAAATGTAGTGTCAAAAACCTTCATAGACATGAATAGTGTTCAGCCATTGAAAAGAATACTTTCACTGAAAGCAAATAGGTAATTTTCAGTCAGAATGGAAAAACAGAACACATACTGGAAAAAATGATGACAAAAACCTTCAAACATAAAACTGGGTCAAAATTCTGGAAACCACTCCTTAACAGCAATGCCATTATGTCTATACTACATGAACTACAGCAGTTTAAGAGTAGAGCTCACCTCTACTGTTTAACAGCCAATTAAAGGAATAACAACAAATGCCTAGTTAATGACATCTGAATTTTATGAATGATTTTTTTAAAAAAAAGATAATCTTTGAAATTGAGCAATTTCTATTGGAAGATAAATTCAAAGTCTTCCTTGATTAGATAAATAACTTTGAACAAACATTTTTGCCTGCAGAAATGTATATTTCAAGGACGTCTTACAAATTTTAAGTTAGGTACTGGAGAAAGTGTAACAATCTTGTCAGACAGAGAATGTTATTGAGGTTGGTTGGCTCGCTGAGCTGGTTTGTTGTTCCGCAGACGTTTCGTTACAGTGCTGGGTAACATCATCAGTGCATCCTCCGATGAAGTGTCGTTGTGTATTCGCGCCTGGTTTTTAAACTCTGGAGTCCGTTGAGCTGAATTGTCTCACTTGTGATTTTCCTTTGTAGTGGAGTGTATATGGGGTTGAGTTCTGTGTGTTTATTAATGACTTTCTTTGTGGAGTGCCAGCCTTCTAGGAATTCCTGTGCCTGTCTCTGCTGAGCTTGTCTCAGGATTTTGGTGTTGTCCCAGTTGAATTGGTGGTTCTACTCATCCATGTAGATTGAGATGAGTGAGTATTGGTCGTGTCTTTTTGTGGCCACTTGGTGTTTATGTACCCTTGTTGTTAGTTTCCTTCCTGTTTGTCCAATGTAATGTTTCTCACAGTCTCTGCAGGGGATCTTACAGATGACATTGGTCCTGTCCATGGTGGGGAGCGGGTCTTTAGTTCAGGTGAGTTGTTCCCATAAGGTTGATGTGGGTTTTTGTGCCACTCTGATGCCCAGCGGTGATAGAAGTCTTGTGGTTAGTTCCAATGTGTTCCTGGTGTAGGGAATCTTCCTGATGTTGTTCATGTAGGCATCTCCTGACCCAGTTTTTTCTGGATATCCATTACCTTTGAAAACCTGGAAGAGGATCAGAAGATGCCTACACAACAACATCAGGAAGATACTACACACTCTGACACACTCATCACACTACTCTACATCAGGAACACATTGGAAGTAATTCCTAGAAGCTTGGTACTCCTTGAAGAAAGCCATCAATAAACACATAGAACTTGACCCCTTATATACTCCACTATGAAGGAAAACCTGAAGTGAGGCAATCCAGCTCAACAGATTCCAGAGTTGAAAAACCAGGCAGGAAAACACACTGACACTTCATTGGAGGCTGCACTGAGAATGGTATCCAACAGGGTAATGAAATTTCTTTGGAACGATAAACCAGCTCAGCGAACCAACCAACTTCAACATCCACAACCCCAGCTACAAATCTACTCCAAAACCTTAGAGAGAACACTGATTAACAAAGCCCCACAAAAAATATAAGGAAGCTTATCCCAATCCATTAGCAAAATCAACCATAGATAACAAACTGTGTAGAGCTTGATGAACACAGCAGGCCAAGCAGCATCTCAGGAGCACAAAAGCTGACATTTCGGGCCTAGACGCTTCATCAGCGAGGGGCTTGGGCAGAGGGTATTGACCAAAGATGGAGAGAAAAGAAGATAGGAAAAAAAAAGATGCTGCTTGGCCTGCTGTGTTCATCCAGCTCCACACTTTATTATCTTGGATTCTCCAGCATCTGCAGTTCCCATTATCTCTGAGCAAAATCAACCAGTTACATTTTGGGATGAGCAAAATATTGAATCTGAAAGCTGAGAGGAACAGGAAAACTAAAACCTTCAAGAAGACTGTCCCAGCACAGAACCAAATTCTACAAGATATGCTATCATTCTTTTGCATCGTAAAAATGTTAATTGAGTGTTTTGAAGCTTCCAAACTGACCTAATCTGAGAAGCAGAGACTTTGACAGTCAGGGGAAAGGGTTACCGTGTAAATATAAATAAATAAATAAATTGTACCTAATAGTAGTTGGGTTAAAGACTGGGGAGCGGGGCTAATGTTGTGTGTGGAAATGAAATGGTTAGTATCTGGAAGAGTTTGGTAAGCACCACCCACTGTATTGATGTCACACATAGTCACATGGACTGTCTTATAGAGAAACAGAGACAACAGTGGCAAGATCCAGAAGTTCTTATGTAACCTGTACATATTGCAATAATACATGAAACATCTTACTGTTGATTTTGTGATGATGCTATGGCTTTAAGAGCTGTATTTTGTCTTTTTTTTAATGAAGAGAAGTTGAGACAGAAGCACTGACCAGTTTGTTACAAGCCAATAAACAACTCGTGAGACCTTTGGATTTTTTGAAAAGTCGGAACCATAGAAGCAGCATGAATGGGTGGAGTCAGGCATTTCAGGGTTTCAGTTTAACTTTCAACAGTTGCTGGAGTCTTGAAGCTGGATGTGGAAGCTGTTTTTCCTCTCTGTGTTACAGCTAAAAGCAGGACTTCTCTCAGCTGTGAGAATTGCATGTGAGAGAATCTATTTGCCTTTGCCAAGGGTGTGTTTATGGGATGTTACTGTATTGGAACAGTTGCTGTTGTGTAGTTAAATAATGTATTAATCTGTTCAATAATAGAGTTAAGGTTGTATCAATTGTTCTTTCTTTTGTTTGTATTTTAACTATATGGTAAGAATAAAGTGTGTTTTGCTTAAAGCCGAGTAGTTTAACCAAACAAATTACATCTGGAATGTTGCACCTTAAGCTTGCCTTTAAATAAGATAAAGTAGGGCCTAGGCTATCTCCTTCATGTATCTGAAGGATGTTTAGTTAGGTCCAAAACAATTTTACCTGCATCCTGAGATCGCTATAAGCTAATCAAAAGAGGTGGATGACCTCAAACACCCCAGATCACTACAAACCCATAGCAATGGTCTCAACATTTTGAAGTTGTGAAAGACACTATGTAATTTCAAGTTTGCTCCTTCTCTTTACAATACACAGGTAACTGTGAAGACTTCCTAGAAGAAGACACAAATGAATCAAATGAATGACAGTTATAGGTATTCACTTGGATTCTTTCAATGTCTGAAAATTAATGTCTGAAAAGGAAAAATGTCTGCAGAGATAAGTAGGAAAGGCAAAATCTTTGCCTACTCCAATATGTGAAATTTACAATGAACAATGTGGCAGCAAATGAAATTATAAATAATGCCACCCTGTGGTGTAGAGTTTCCATTTTGGGCCTAATGGTGAAATGGATGAAAATTGCATCCAAGTCAAAAAGTGTCTCTTTTCCCTCTGGAATTGCCATTCAAACACATCTGTAAATTGGAAAATGCGAAATCTGTCATGAACCAGTGCAATCTGGTAATGTTGTAAAATGCAACTTTTAAAAGATAAACTTTGCTAACAAATGTACGTTGATATTTAAGAGTGGAATGTAGATTGATTATTTCAACTGAAAGCATGTTTATCATTAAAATAAACAGTTTTCATCAACCACTAAATATGAGTAACTTAATTGTAATTTATTGAAATTTTACTGAAAAACATATTATTTCTTAACTTTATTGCGATATGGTATTCAGTCTCTCAGTAACTAACAGAAATCAATTTGTTTAAAAGATAAATTCCGTTCATGCTCTTGATCTCAAATGAACAAGCTGTATTTTTAGGCCCTGCTCAGAAGCCAATAAATTGCAGTTAGAAGTGAGGATTGGTGAGGCTGAGGGAGAGAATTCTATATAGTAGAGAGTGTGGTGAAGGGAAGAATGTACATAAAAAGGAAAATAGCAGAAACATAGCAATCTCCACAGTTTTAAAAGTTCAGAAAATGAGATCATTCCCAACTTTATAGCAGACCAATAACCTATCTCTTTTTCAAGGCTGACAACAGCTTTCCTTTGATCCAGCCTGTAGCCTTCAATTATCTTTCTTCCCTGAGGGAGATCTGCCTGACTTTCTGATAACAAGTGATGTTGTTGATCACTGGCCAACCATATGTTCCCTCTCCACACGGTAACAATGCGGTACCCACGTCGTTTCTCTCATTCCTTCTTGAGCATCCTCATTATCTTATGTTTGTCTGTCATGGCCTGTTTCTGGACCATGGCATCATAATGGCACATGAGAAGAAGTATCCCACCTCCAAAGAGATATATGAAGTGCGGCTTTGAACCCATGCCGTCCTTAAGCACTGCAACATGCCAACTTTTTAAAAAAAGCCATTCACAGCTATGCCAGCATTTATTGGCCATCCCAGAGAACAACTAAGAATCAAACACATTGTTGTGGTTCTGGAGTCCCGTGGAGTACAGACTAGGCAAGGATGACAATTCCCTTCCCTTAAGGACATTAGTGAGCCAGATGGGTTTGCCAATAACAGATTCATAGCCATCATTAGACTCTTAATTCCAGGTTTTTTATTGAATTCAAATTCCACCATCTGCTGTGAATGGGATTTGAATTCAGGTCCTAGGAACATTACCTTGGTCTCTGGATTAACAGCCTGGCAATAATACCACTCAGCCATTGACACTGCTGAGATAACCAGTCTATTGGAGCACTTCCACAACCAATGTTTCTCCTAACTTCTTCTCCCCATTGTGCTGATCTCCACTATCCATCTGCAAGTGCAGAACTACCAAGGAGGTGCACACCACTCATACAGCTGAGAGGGAACATTGTCCGTGACCTAAAAGGAAATGCACTTAAGAGAGAGCAATGCTTTCTTCTTTCAATAATCATGATCTACTTTCAAAAACAATGACGTAGATCTGTGAGTTTCCACTGAAACTAGATTCAGCAGAGGGAGCCAAGAAAAATTGGCTGATTTCAAAATGTCAGTAACAGTGTTCTTTTAACACTTATGAAGCCGCTAATGAACTAATTCCCTGGTGTAAACTGCCAAAACATTGTTAGTACTGAAGAATAGAAATGCTCTGAGTTCCCTTGGTACTCTGATAGAATCTTGCGCAGATAGGTCTGGACAGAGTTGACAGGGAGAAACTTCCTATGCTCAAAGGAATCAAGAATCAAATGGTACTATAATTGATAAAAAGGCCAAAAGGGACATGAGGAAAAACTTCTTCACGTGGTGAGTGGTTAAGTTTGGAAATGTGAGAATACAATTGAAGCCAGGCCAACTGAAGAATTTCAACAGGAATAAGACTGCTACCTGGAAAAGAAGAATGTTGGAACAAACCACCTGGTTCACTAATATCCTATAGGGGAGGAAACTGCCGTCCTTTCCTGGCCAGTATGATATCTGACTATAGACCCACAGCAATATGGTTGACTCTTAACTGACCTCTGTGGTGACCAATAAATGCTGGCCTAGGGTTACGGCGAGATGGTGGCTGAATGGGACAAAATCAATTGCTCAAATGGAGTGCTGGTACAGTGTTATTGAGCCAAACAGCATCCATCTGCAGTGAAACATTTTGGAGATTCATGACATTATTTCCAGGAATAGGGACTGTTCCCAGGTCCTGACTCTGCATGAGTTTGTACCGTGCACTTCAGTACCACCTTTTGGGAGCCAGTCTCCCATCCATGTATCTCCAAATCTGCCATACAGTTAGGTAAGGTAGATAGTTTGCTAAGGCTGCAGGCCCAAACAGAGAGCCCACTTCTTTTCAAGCACCAGGAGAGGTGGGTTCTGTTGGGCAGAAGGGAGAGCGTGAGGGTTCTTCAAAAATAGAGGTGTCTTTGGAAGCTTTATGAAAATTTCAAAACTGAAGAGTACTAATACTAGGTGCCATTGGAATCACAGGATTTGTTTGAACCACATGTGTGACCTGTCACTCCCATGGCCTTGTTGTTAGGGTTGGATCCTTAGACACTGATGGACCCCAGGAAGCAAGAAAAGTGGGAGACTAACTAAAGGGAATCATTAGATTCCACACTATGCAAGGGCTGGCTCTGTGTCAAGGAGATTCTGGTGCAATCATTCCCATCCTGCTCATTAGTCACTTCGTTATTCATTCATCAGAAATCACTCGCTAACCAGTCTGATTGTCCACATCAGAAATTCTGTATTGCTGGTTGTGGGTTCTGTGGGTCTTTTAGTGATTGGTAAGCCTGACCCTAGAGTCACATCTCCAGCCACACATTTGGCAGATGTTTCTGGGAGGTGGGAATGGCCTTTGGCCTTAAGATTGTGGGTGTTGCTTTCCCCAGTTTCTTTTCCATACTTCCTCTTGCTGAGTGGTCTTCTCAAAGAATGTGTTGCTATTTACAGGATTTTCCTCAGTTTCTTCTGAACTAGGATCTCCCATGTACTGAGATCTACGTTGCAATTCTTGAGGGAAGCCTTGACAGAGTCTTTGAAAGCCTTCGATTATTCTTGTTTTGTTTGAGTGCCTTCCTTGAGCTGGGTGATGTGGATTTGGTTTGGTAGGCTGAACTCAGGCATCCTAAGCATATGGCTGGCCTTGGAGAGTTGGTTTCAGATGATCATGGCCTCGTTGCTGATTTTATTAGCTGCTTCAATGATGCTGATGTTAGCATGTCTGTCCTCCCAGCTGATGTAGAGAATCCATCTCAAGCAACAATAACGATATTTCTTATTATTAGCCTCAATGATTTTTGGTCAATGCTGTTGTTCACCTACCTCTAACAAGATTGCTGTATCTGGATGTGAGTTTGCTCGCTGAGCTGGAAGGTTAGTTTTCAGACGTTTCGTCACCATTCTAGGTAACATCATCAGTGAGCCTCCAACGAAGTGCTGGTGTTATGTCCCGCTTTCTATTTATCTGGTTAGGTTTCCTTGGGTTGGTGATGTCATTTCCTGTTCTTTTTCTCAGGCTCCAAGTCAATGTGTTTGTTGATGGAGTTCCGGTTGGAATGCCATGCTTCTAGGAATTCTTGTGCATGTCTCTGTTTGGCTTGTCCTAGGATGGATGTGTTGTCCCAATCAAAGTGGTGTCCTTCCTTATCTGTATGTAAGGATACGAGTGATAGTGGGTCATGTCGTTTTGTGGCTAGTTGATGTTCATGTATCCTGGTGGCTAGCTTCCTGCCAGTTTGTCCAATGTAGTGTTTGTCACAGTTCTTGCAAGGTATTTTGTAGATGACGTTCGTTTTATTTGTTGTCTGTATAGGGTCTTTTAAGTTCATTAGCTGTTGTCTTAGTGTGTTGGTGGGTTTGTGGGCTACCCTGATGCCAAGGGGTCCGAGTAGTCTGGCAGTCATTTCGGAAATGTCTTTGCTGTAGGGGAGAGTGGTTATGGTTTCTGAGCCCGTTTTGTCTGTTTGTTTGGGTTTGTTGCTGAGAAATCGGCAGACTGTGTTCATAGGGTACCCATTCTTTTAAAATACGTCACCTATACGATCACCTATACAGCGTATTCAAAAAGAATGGGTACCCTATGAACACAGTCCGCCGATTTCTCAGCAACAAACCCAAACAAACAGACAAAACGGGCTCAGAAACCATAACCACTCTCCCCTACATCAAAGACATTTCCAAAATGACTGCCAGACTACTCGGACCCCTTGGCATCAGGGTAGCCCACAAACCCACCAACACACTAAGACAACAGCTAATGAACTTAAAAGACCCTATACAGACAACAAATAAAACGAACGTCATCTACAAAATACCTTGCAAGAACTGTGACAAACACTACATTGGACAAACTGGCAGAAAGCTAGCCACCAGGATACATGAACAGCAACTAGCCACAAAAAGACATGACCCACTATCACTAGTATCCTTACATACAGATAAGGAAGGACACCACTTTGATTGGGACAACACATCCATCCTAGGACAAGCCAAACAGAGACATGCACAAGAATTCCTAGAAGCATGGCATTCCAACCGGAACTCCATCAACAAACACATTGACTTGGAGCCTGAGAAAAAGAACAGGAAATGACATCACCAACCCAAGGAAACCTAACCAGATAAATAGAAAGCGGGACATAACACCAGCGCTTCGTCGGAGGCTTACTGATGATGTTACCTAGAATGGTGACGAAACGTCTGAAAACTAACCTTCCAGCTCAGCGAGCAGGCTCACATCCAGAACCTCAACCTGAGCTACAAATCTTCTCAAAACTCGCTAGATTGCTGTATGGTGACAACAGGAAGAGGCTCCTCTGCTTTGCTTTTACTCTGGATTTTCACTTGTTCCTGTCTTCAAGCCTCGCTCCTTAAGACCAGGATGTTTCTGCTCTGTAATGAAACATTAGAACAATGCTTTTGGTGTGCAAGCAATGGCTCTAATGAAGCTGAAAGTGAGAGATGTGAAGGAGTGGGTCATTCTGGCAATGAATGCAATCTCTGACTAAACGACCCAGGGAGAGAAAGAAAATAGATTATTGAGGTAAGAGTTCAAGAAAAGGTCAATATTGATGTAAGCTAGCAACAAAGGTTGAAAGTTTGCCGCTACGAATTCAAACTTTTATTTTCCAAACAAACAGCAAGAATGCAGCAAGTAACTCATCAGAACTGAAAATAGCCAAATTATACATACGGCATTGTTCATGCTATGAATAAGAGAAAGCATGAAATCAGTGATGAATTTCCACGCATCAAAACTGCTCTTTCAATCTCCACCACATTTATATTTAAAGGCAAGACATACATATGGCAAAAAATAAATGCGCAAAATGTTAGCCCCCACAGGGAAGATGAGATCTTTTGGAAAGTATTGTCTTCAGAGACTGAACTAAGTTGTAAAATTGAGGGCCTTTGCTCTTCCATTTTTCCCAACTACGTATTCTTTCAAATCATCAGACCTGGAAGAAAACTACTGCGACTGTTGCCTGGAAAGTAGGCATTGATCTTTCTGATCTTTGTGACTGAATATGTGGGCATTGACTCATGAGAAAGTGAACTGGTCCATTAAAATCCCAGAACCAAGCTAGGTACTTGGGCATCCTCAATGTCTTCCTGGATTTGCAGTGCCCTTTCATTCTGCTATTGAGTTAACAAGGAAAATGTAGTTTGTGCTTGTGTTGAAAAAATCAATGACTCGTTTAATGTACAAATGCACATGAAGTTCCCAATGTTCTCTGCAGCAATTAAAATGGGCCCAGAGCACACACTTCCATTGGCATGTTACCAATGCTGTTAGTGGGAATTGTCACTAGGTCAGTTTTGAGCAGACTCATTCTGCAAAGCCAACTCCTAATGTTAGTTTAATGGCTATGGCATTGGCTTGTAGCAGTGTATATATTTCCAAAGTACTTCATCACTGTGGAACATGTTGGGATGTCTGGATATCATGAAAGGCAGTGTGAAATGACAAGTTTGTACTTTTCAAATAGCCTCTTGAAAATTCTTCATCATCTTAGAAAAGCCCTCTGGAATCATTGGAGGTAGCATGAGCCAGGAATCTTTTAGTGTCTTTCAAGGCTTGCTATTTTGCATTTTGTTTGAAATCAGCATCAACTAATCTTGGCATTTAGTCGTAGAGTCATACAGCATGGAAACAAACCCTTCAGTCCAACTAATCCACGCCGACCAAAGTCCCAAATTAAACTAGTTCCACCTGCTAGCACTTGGCCCATATCCATCCAAACATTTCTCATTCAAGTGCTTACCTAAATGTCTCTTAATTATTGTAACTGTAACCATATCTGCTACTTCCTCTGAAAGTTTATTCCACACATGAGCCACACTCTGTTAAAAAAATTACCCCTTTTACAAATCTTTCACCTTAAAAATATGCCCCCCTAGTCTTGAAATCCCACACATTAGGGAAAAGACACCTGCCATTCACCTTATCAATATTCCTCAGGATTTTATAAACTTCTATATGGCTACTCCTCAATCTCCTAAGTGCCAACGAAAAAAAGTACAAGTCTATCTAGCCTTTCCTTATAATTCAAACCCCCCGTTCTGACAACATCCTGATAATTGTCTTCTGAATGCTCTACAGCTTAATAATATCCATCCTAAAACAGGGCAACCAGAACTGGACACGATACACCAGAAGAGGCCTCACCAATATTCCATACAATCTCAACAAAACATTCCAACTCCTATACTCAAATGTCTGAGCAATGAAGGCATGTGAGCCTAACATACCAGAGCTGTGGTGGTCTGAGTTGGTTTAGGGAAAAATTCCTTTAGTGTCCTTAATTTGTTCTGTGCTTAGTGGTTTTCTGTATGTTACCATAAAGTATGCAATCTACATTCCAGACTACTAAAGGAAGTGGACCTGGAAGTGTTGGATGCATTGGTGGCCATCTTCAAACATTCTACAGACTGTGAAGTATTTCCTCTCGCTTGGAGGGTGGAAAATATAGCCCTGCTATTTAAAAAGAGAATGAGAGAAAAATAAACAAAGAATTGCAGACTGATTAGCCTGACATCGGTCATGGAGTAAATACTTGAGTCTGTTATAACACGTGATAGTAGAACAATGCTTGGAAAGCATTGATGGGATTGGGTTTATGAAAGGTAAATCATGTTTAATACATCTATTGGAGTATTTCTGATAATGTGACTGGCAGAATAGATCAGGGAGAACCAATGGTTGTGGTGTATTTGGATTTTCAGAAAGCTTTTGATAAATTCCCATCTAACAGTTTCGTTTGCAAAGTTACAAATATGGAATTGGGTATAAAAATTGGGCTGGATTGAGGTGTGGTTGACAGACAGGAAGCAGATAGTGGGAATAAATGGATCTTTGTTGAGTAGCAAGCTGTAACTGTTAGAGTACCATAAGGATCAGAGTGAAAGCTGCAGCTATGAATTATAAGTATAAATGATCTGTATGAGGGAGCCATATGCAACATTTCCAAGTTTGCTGACAACACAAAACTGGGCAGGATTGTGAGGAGGATGAAAGGAGGCTTCAAGATGAGTTAGACATGTTGAAATACTGGGCAAACGCATGACAAATGCAGTACAATTTAGACATGTGAAGTTTTACGCTTCAATGTGACAAACAGAAAGGTAAAGTATTATTTAAATGATTATACATTGGAAAGTGTGATGTGCAAAGGAATCTAGGTGTCCTTGCACACTAGTCAATGAAAGTAAACAGGGAAATGCAGCAAGTAATTAGGGAGCCAAATGGTATCCCAGGCTTTCACTGAAAATGATTTGAGTTCAGAAGTAAGGTTGTCTTGCTGCAGTTATACAGGGCCTTCCTGAGTCTACACCTGGAGTATACAGATTTGGTCTCCCTACCTAAGGCAGGATAAACCTGCCCTTGAGGGAGTGCAGCAGAAGTTCACTTAACTGATCATGGAGATGGCACGACTGTTGTATGAAGAGGAATTGATTTGACTAGGCCTGCATTTGTTAGAGTTTAGAAGGCATCTGTTCAAAATATGTAAGATTTGATTAGGGCTGGGCAGACTAGAAGAAGAGAAGATGTTTTCCTTGGCTGGGGAAGCTAGAACTTGTGGTCAAAATCTCAACCATGTTGCGGAGGTGCTGGTGTTGTACAGGGGTGGAAAATGTCAGAAGCCATATAGCCCAGCAGGTTTATTTGAAATTGCACAAGGTTTCAGAGCGCAGCCCCTTTGTCAGGTGCAGTGAAAGAGGAGAGCACACAAACCCAGAGTTTATAGACAGAGAGATCAAGGGCAGAGAGATCAAAAGATCATGTGAGTACAGTGCCAGATAACAATTCTCTGCAGGTGACTGAGAGTGTTAGAAGGTAAGTAAAGTGGCAATAGCTGAATAACCAGTGAAGGGATGACCAATAATCTGATCAAATGAGGCAAAGAGATAATTGCAAAAAATTAAAAATAAGGTGGTGCTGGAAACAAAATATATGACTTGAATCGCACATCAAATTCAAAATTGTACCAATTAATTAAGATAGAGAGATCATAACAATTTATCAAAGTGATGGTGTCAAAACAGGACAGTAAGGAAGATTTTACAGACACAGAACAGTGTGTGGTGATGTCACCGGTGGCATGACACGAACTCAAGATCACAGCTGATGCTGTCTTCATGGGTACAGAACATGGCTATCAGTCTCTGCTTGACAATTCTGTGTTGTTGTGCCTTGGAGATCACTTACCCAAAGATTGGAGGGTGAATATCCTTGACCACTGAAGTGTTCCTTGACTGGGAAGGAACATACCTGTCTGGCGATTGTTGTACAGTACCCATTCATCCATTGTCGTAGCGTCTGCATGGTGTCTCCAATATACCATGCCTTGGGGCATTCTTGCCTGCAGTGTATGAGACAGACAACAGACGAGTATCTGCCATGCACGTGGTGGGTGGTGTTCCCACATGTGATGGTAGAATCCATGTCGATGATCTGACATGTCTTGCACAGGTTGCCATGGCCGGTTTGTGTGGTGTTGTGGTCTGTGTTCTCCAGAAGGCTGGGTAATTCACTGCTAATGATGGCCTGTTGAATGTTTGGTGGTTGTTGGAAGGCAAGAAGTGGAGGCCGAGGGAAAATCTTGGCAGAATGCTTATTATCATCAATGACATGTTGAAGACTGCGAAGGTCATGATGTATTTTTGCCTCTCTGGAGAAGTACTGGACAATGAAGGTACTCTATTGGTTGTATCCTGTATCAGTCTTCTGAAGAAGTTGTTATGGTTTTTTACTGTGGTGCATCGGAACTGGGAATCGATGAGTTGAGCATCGCATCCGGTTCTTATGAGGGTGTTCTTCAAAACTTTCAGGTGTCTGTTGCAATCCTCCTCATTGAGCTGATCCCGTGCACACGCAGGGCTTGCCCATGGGGGATGGCTTCTCTAGTATGTTTAGGGTGAAAGCTGGAGAAATGCAGCAGTATGAAATTATCCATGGGCATGCAGTCGAGTGAGGTACTGAGGTGTCTGTCCTTGATGGAGATAAGTATGTCTAAGGATGAGACTGATTCTGAAGAGTAGTCCATGGTAAGACTAATGGTGGAATGGAATTTGTTGATTTTGCTATGTAGTTGTTTCAGTGATTCCTCACCATGAGTCCAAAGGAAGAAAATATCACCAATGTGTCTGGTATACAGCATTGATCAGAGGTCATGCACAGCAAAGAAGTCTTCCTTGAACTTGTACATAAAAATGTTGGCATATTGGAGTGCGAGTTTGGTCCCCATGGCTGTTCCATGTATCTGAATAAAGAACTGGTTGCTGGAGATGAGGAAGTTGTGGTCAAGGATGAAATGGATGAGTTGTAGGATGGCATCTGGAAATTGGTACATGCTAGTATTGAGTACTGAGGCTGTTGCAGTGATGTAGTTGTCGTGGGCGATGCTGGTGTAGAGTGTCAAAACATCCATTGTGACGAGGAATGTTGCTAGTTTGACTGACCCATGGGTGCTCTCTGCCCTTGATATCTCTGCCTATAAATGCTGGATCTGTGTGCTCTGCTGTCTCACTGTACCTGGTGAAGAGCTATGCTCTGAAAGAATGTGATTTCAAATAAACTTGTTGGACTGTAACCTGATGTCATGTGATTTCTGACAAAATCTCAGTATACAAGGTAAGTTATTTTGGACTGAGTTGAGGAAGCAATTGACTGTGGTGGCCAGGTCGCTGAATATATTCAAGGAAGAGATAGTTACTTTTTTTAATATTAAAGTATCAAGGAGTATGGGGAGAAAATGGGAATATGGTTTTGAAATAGGGAATCAGCCATGATCAAATTGAATAGCAGAGCGGTTTTGAAGTATCAAATGGCCTACTCCTGCTCCTTATTTCTATGTCACTCTATGCCATGAAAACCAAGTTCTTGTTGAGTCAGATGTCTCAAAGTTTATTTACAACACCAACTATTTACACGGCTACAATATTACGCGCACAGTTACCGCAATTGCCATTGACTTTCCTTTGTGTCCTCTGGGTCTAGCCCCTGGATGCCTCATGATATGAAGAAAACAGATCTGGGAGTGTGGGGATGAAATAAACTACCTGGAGTGTGGTGAGGATGGGGCAGCAGAGAACTGCTCTGGGGTGGCATGAGGGATGTTTTACAATCTGTAGGGAGAAGGGAGGGTGGTAGAGAAATTTGTTCCTTGCTCCAAATGACCTTTGTGTTGAAGACCAGGCAACATCTCAGGCATGCTTCATGGATACCAGTCTCACACACACCCCACATCCACAGACATTGGCATCTGACCTATTCCAGCACAGGTCTGATCCACTTACTGGATGCCTGTGCACTTCAATGCTACACCTCAGGCTGGACCTCCGGCTCATGGACTGAACCAGTCTGCAGTGTCATTGCCCTCACTCTCTTTAAGCCTTCCTGAATGCTCACAACATCCTTGCCTTGTATTGTCTTGCTTGCATTTTTGCATATTACTCCCTCAGCCAGAGATATCTGACTTATTTTATTACTGTCTTCCTATGTTATTCAGCACAGACACAAAGCCAGGAAGCTTGTCAGCAGGCTTTAGTCCAGTCAAGATGGATAGCTTTCGCCTAAGGATCCTGGCTCAGTAAGTTAAGGGCACCATCCAATACCACAACGAAGCAGTCTTCAGTGCAGTCAGAGTCAAGATCCACTGCTGATAAGGAGTAATGATAGGCTGAACAACATGAACTCTTTCTGCCTCTCTGGGGGTTGTTTTGCACTAGGAATGAGAGAAATTGGGGTATTATGCAACATGAAAGTGGGTGGATCAGCTAAAACTGTTGGTACTGGTGGGGAGGTGTCCAAAAACTGAGTGAGTAGGCAGTGCAGAGGGAATGCAGGGTTAGCAGTATTACAGGTTGGGGTGAGTGAAGGTGGGTGGGGAAGATGTTGCAGGCATTAGTGAGTGTGGTAGAGCATGAGACTTGGCAGGATGTGGGTCCAGTAGCAGAGATAGAGTGAGTGGGTGGTTTCAGAGAGAATGTGGCTCTTCTGCTGGCAGAATGGAGGAAATCAACTTTTTTACTACAGTGCTGAGCATATTTCCAAACTGCTGTAATATGGGTGACAACTCAGGCCAGGTGTGGTGCCATGATGACCAATGCTGACTTAGGGGGACGAGGAAGTCCCATTTGTGAACCACCCCATCCAGCAGGACCGTATCCACAAAATAGGTTGCTTATCTTAGTCCCTGCCTGCCATATCTCCAGCAAATGCCAGCAACAATGCAAGGCAGCTCCTTACTGCCAGGGCTTGTCCGGCCTTTTAGATCTGGCACTGGTGTCAGGGAAAGGGGTCAGTTCCGAGATTACAAGTAAGTGGCATGTTACTCTGGGAATGACACAGAGTAAAAAGGGATGGAAATCAGACCTGATACTTGCTGTAAAGGATTAAATACCAATTAATGCAATGAATCTGGTGAGATATGGCAAGAACAGTGCCTTCACAGAAAGAAATATTTCATCAAACTCAGTGCAACTCACACTTAGCTAAAAATACCTTCAAATTTTAGCCCAAATTTTAACCGTATTTTCCATAGCCAAAACAGATTTTCCCTTCACATTGAATAGTAGCATTATTGATGTATTGGCATCGTGAGGGCTACCATTATGTGGACACTGAACTGGACTGATCATATAAATAATATGACTTACAAGAGCAGGTCAGAGGCTAGGAATTTAGATGTGAGTGACCTGTCTTCTGAGTCCCCAAAATCTGTCCAACATTTACATTGCACAAGTCAGATATGATGGAATAGCCTAAACTTGCCTGCATAAATGCAACTTCAACAACACTCATGACACCTCCAGAACAAAGCAGCCTGCTCGATAGGTGCCTTATCTAATCCCTCTCATGTTTCATTCCCTCCACAGCCAATGCACAGTTTGTACCGTCTGTGAGACGCACTGCAGCACCTCACCAAGGCTTCTTAGCCTGTGTCTTCCAAGCTCGCAATGTCTGCAAGCTACAAAGTTGATACACTGGTATACCATCACCTATAAGTTACACAGTTACAAATTCCTGGAGAGGCCTCCCTAACAACACTGTGTGTGTACCTTTATCAGAGGGATTGAATGGTTCAGGAAAGCAGCTTCCCAATAACTTCAAAAGCCATTATCGATGGACAATCTGTGTTTCCTTCATATATTGGTTTAAATCATTCTTGACATAATAACTGTTGACACTCACATCCCACAAACTAATAAATAAAAAAATACAGGTGATGTAAAGACGAGCGACTTGAAGCCTGGCTTAGATGTAAGGACATTACCACTGCATTACAAGACGCCATGGCAAATAATATACGCAATACATGCATAAGCTCTAACAGCTGCCACTTGAATAAAATCTTAGTCAATTTTGTCATGATCACACAATTTTTGGACAGACAGGCTGAGTGAGCAAATACTTGGTATATGCAAAATGGATAAATGTGAGGTTTTGCACTTTGATCACAAAACCAGGAGGGCAGATTACTCTCTGAATGCTGGCAGTTTAGGAAAAGCTGAAGTGCAATGAAACCTGAGTGTCACAGTGGAATGGTCACTGAAGGTGCAGATGCAACAGATGGTGAGGAAAGCTAGTGGCATGCTGGCCTTCATAGCGAGAGGATTTAAGTATTGGACTAAGGACGTCTTACTGTAGTTATACAGGGCCTTAGTGAGGCCACACCTTGAGTACTGTGTGCACATTTGGTCTCCTAGTCTGAGGAAGGACATTCTTATTATTGAGGGAGTCCAGCAAAGGTTCACCAGACTGATTTCCGGGATAGGAGGTCTAACATATGGGGAAAGATGGATTGACCAGGCTTGTACTCGCTGGAATTTAAAAGAATGAAGGAGGAATCTCATAGAAACCTATAAATCCTGACGGGGACCGGACCGGCTAGACATGTGAAGAATGTTCCTGATGTTGGGGAAGTCCAGAACTAGGGGTCGCAGTCTAATAATAAGGGGTAAACCATTCAGGACTGCAATGAGCAAGAATTTCCATTTCAGAGAGTTGTGAGCCTGTGAAATTCTCTCCCACTGCAAGCTGTTGGGGAAAGTTTGTTATATATATTCATAAGGGAGCTGGACATGGCTGTTGCAGCTAAACAGATCAAGGGGCACAGGTGAGGGTGGGAATAGGATACTGAGATTGCATAATCAGCCAAGATTGTATTGAATGGTGGTGCAGGCTCAAAGGGCTGAATGGCCTACTCCTGCAACTATTTTTCTATGTTTTATGTTTCTAAGTTTTCTAAATGAGTTTTTCCATGTGAAGAAGCACGTTGATCACTTTTGATATCAGTTGAATGCACTTTGAGCTGTAAGATAATCACAGATTTGAGATTTGTACAATTTAATTTCATTTCAGTTGCTTGCCGGTGATATGAATTGATCACAATTTGACGTCAGATGAGAACTAAAGGCTTTTGAACACAGGTCAATGCAAATGAGCACAAATGGAGACACTGAATTCAAAATGTCAAAATTTTCTGGTAAAGAGAGCTTCTTAGATTCTCCTGTCACAGGACATCAGTACACAATACATGGCCCTTACGAAATTACGGAGCACACAGATTACTGGCCGCCACACTGAAGGCTGGTTATCTGCTAGTAAATATACCCTTTAAAATACATGTTGTTCCTTTGTAAATACACTTTAGTAAAACTAAAGAAGCACTCTCCTACTGATGCAATGTATTTTCTAGTACTTAAGTCAAATTCAACATGAATCCAGTTACCATTTGGTTATCAAGACCTAGCAGTTGAGTTCCATCCAGTTAATGGCAACAGTCACTTGTAGGAATGTTTGTTGAAACAATAATTAAAGCTCCCTGAGCCCTACAGTGCACAATTATAATTGAACTCAGGAAGTACTTTGCTTACCTCAGGCCTATTCCTATGAAGAACATTCTACAGTATTTTCGGCAGTAACCTGGTTGCAACTTGCAAATAGGGATTTTCATTGAAAAGTGCTCAAAATATTCAATCGAGGTATGGCTGCTACCACATAAATGTGGTTCTAACCAAAAGAAAAGGAAAATTAAACTAAATTGTTTAGAACATCTACGTTTTCTGAGCATTTGTCGACCCTGAGATACTGTCAAGTCACTTTTTCAATATGGGTTTAAGGCAATCTTAAATTATTACCATTCACGCACTGAAACATTAAATTCATAAAAGCTGGGGCACCACTATTGAAATTTAAGACTCCTGTTTTCAGATGCCTTTATAAATCTATTCTACAAATCACATATTTTTCTGTACATTGAGAAATCACTCTCCCTTGTCCAATTTGTTAACATGCAATATGGCCACATTGTAATGCAATATGCAATAGATATCTTGCTTTGACTTATGGACTGGTGTGGTCAAGGTGGGATGTAGAGGAAATGGAGGAAATATCTGTAACTGTTGCCACCTTGCCATTCAACTTAATTGATGCTTCAACATAAGTGAACCATGTAGCACTTCTGGAGGATCCAGTCATGGATTTGATATACTTGCGCAACAGACCATCTTGTGAACTCCAGATTTCCTTGTTGTTAGGAAAATATCTTCTCTCTGGTCAAATGCACATTATCTTTACCTATATTGTTTTGTTCCCCAAAATGACACTACCTTTATGTGGCAGACGGTGAGAGTTTTTTTCTTTTTGTGGGAGAATGTCAGTAGGGAGGGGAAAAATCTCAGAGTAAGGTGCCACCCAGTTAGGACATCAATGAGGAAGAATCTACTTTCTCAGATGCCAGTGGATCTTGTGGAAGTCTTTACCACAGGGTCTGTGGAGGCTGTTATCAAGTATATTCAAGGCTGAGATGGACAGATTTTTAATCTAAAGAGAACCAAGGGTTATGTGGAAAAGGCAGGAATGTGGAGTTAAGGACTATCAGATGAGCCATGATGTTACTGAGTGGCAGAGAAGACTTGATGGGATAAATGGCCTACTTCTGCTCCTACATCTTATAGTCCTATGGACAGGCGTAGAGGTAGTATGGGTGATCTGAAAGGGCATAAGTTAAATGGTGGTAAAAATGCCATTGAGACGCATGCAGAGGGGATGTGAAGTGATTCAAGAGATTGGGCAGTAGGTTGAAGAAGTTGAGAGGTAATGTTTAGGGAGCCTTTAAAAAATGTTGGGAGCTGGGTTACTCCATTAGGAAATGGAGCAGACATTCTAACTGACCCGACTCCATGTCCACACCTCTCACACACTTCAAACCAGCACACAAAATACCCTCAAGCCCAAACCCTGTGTGAAAAGACAAACATCCTGTGCAAAATCATACATGGCTCAAATGTGCGTTACAGAAGGTGCCAAAAGTGTGCATATGGTATTTTCCCAAACCCATAGGAATAAGTAGCATTTTATCTGATTTCACCACTGTGCAGCATCTTGGAATATTTTATTATAACAAATATGCACATTGCTATTGTTGTAAATTCTCAGGTTTTCAGTTGAAGATATCACTTGAAACACTTTTCTATATTGGACAACCCACCAATTAACTTGAGCTGACTATCAAACCTGGATCCAGTGAGCAAACATTAAATGCAGCATCTCTTATCAGCTAAAGCCTGGGACTATTTTAGTTTCTAAACTTTGGTTTTTATTTATTTCTTTATGAAATCAACATCACTGGCTAAGGAAACATTTACTGCCCATACTAAATGCCCCTGATAACATAATGATGAACTGATTTCATGAATTATTGCAGTCCATGTGCTGCAAGTTGACTCACAATGCTATTAGGCAGGGAGGGTCAAGAATTTGATGTCATGACGAAACGTGGATGTAATTCCAAGTCAAATTGGCAGGTAGCTTTGAGGGAAGTTGTAGGTAGTGGTGTTCCCATGCATCTGTTGCCTTTAGATTTCTGGGTGGTAGAAGTCACAGATTTGGAAGATTTTGTCAAAGGAGCTTAGGTGAGATAGAAGCTGTTTTTAAACCATATGTTTATAACTAAGACTCGCTTTCACTGCCTTTATATGGAACTTTAGTCTGGATTCCATAATCAGCACTACAGCCAACCAATGCTGCTCTCTGCTCAGGCTCACTTAAAAGAGACAGCTTCCTTTATTTCATGCTGCACAGAGTGCATTTCTAATGAGCTGGAGTAAAATCTGTATGATACCATGGCAAACTTAAGCTTATTCCTCCCATTGTTGGGTTGTTGAGTTGTGAATGAAAGTTTTAAAATTCCTGAAACCCTACAGAAAGGTAATATGCTAGAGACATTGTAGCATATGTTGATTTCTATTATTAACATTTTTGACAGTCAACTAAAGTGTTTGTTTGGTAGTGTGTTAGTTCTGACACTGGGTTAGTGACTGAGATACTGTGAGCTCAAACCATGTAAAATCAAATCTTAAATGTAATTTAATAAACCTTCAATTGATCAGTGGGATCAAATGGGTAAGAACAGTTATTCAGGCCTTCACTTCTATTCTGTGATTTTAATAAATCCTGGCTGAATTTCACTTTAATTTTATGTACTTTTCTTATCGTATCCTTTGATACCCTCACTTAATGAATGTAATTTGATTGAGACTTAAAAATATTATTGACCCTGATCAGTCACAGCTTTTGGGGATTTCAACTATGCTCTATGAGAAAAAAGTGTTTCCAATTTCATTTCTGCTGAAATTTATGCCAATTTTATGATTGTCCCCCATTGTTCAGGAACACCCACACCAAAGTAAATAATTTATCTGCATCTACACTGCTACTTTTTTTTTCATTTCCAAACTTAACCTTCTGAACATGTCAATCAACTTAGATTGAGAATTGGGATCTCTACTGAGTTTGGGATTTTGGTAAGTTGTATCTTCCTGACTTCGGTATAAGATAAATTTCGGGATCCAGCTTGAGAGCAAAAGCAGTGGTTGCTGGCCTAAAAATAAGGAGTCAACAGAATTCTTATTAGCAGTCCAGATTTAGCATCTTCACCGCCACTTTATTTAACTTTATTTATTTGGTGACATAGTACTGTTTGTGTAGATAATACACTGGGCAAGCTATAAGGAGCCTATCTATTGGACATTAGTTATCCATATGCTCCCTTTAAGGAATTCAATGGGATTGTTTTGGGAAGTTTTTTGAGTGGGAGTGACCGTTTGTGAACTAAGCAGTGAATGCGGCTTTATTCTCCACAGTTCTTTGATATCAATAATACTATAGTGATCCAGAAAGAAATGCAAATGGAAGCTTATGTATAATTTGACAGTAAATGATTTAGTCCCTTGTCTGCATTTAGTCTTTTAGGTTTTGCATTGATAATAATTTGGGCTCTGCTGAAAGAAATTGTATCAACAGCCAGTAAATCCATCCAGAATAACTGCATCTCCATTATTTTGAATATGATCATGTTGAACTTTAAAGAACAGTGGTCCGATGACTTATTTATGAATGCATTAATTTTCTCTGACATTCTATGAACTCAACTGTCAAGCACACAGTGTCTCTGATTTGTAGAGCAGATGTATCATGAGCAAGACTTAAAACAGATTCTTCAGATGTTTTCCAATTAACAGCATTGCGTTCTAGTATGAGAATAGTCTAAAATCCAACTTTGTAATGAGGTACTGTACATGACAGTTCTGCTTTGTGTCACTTGAGAGGAAGTGTCTTCCCGGAATAGGCCTTTGAATAGCAGAGATCAAACATTGCTCTCTCTCTCTCTCTCCTCCTCTCAAGGCTGGCAGCCAGCAGTGTCTTCTTTTCTCTTTTTCTTTTTATATACTGGGCTCAAAAGATCAAGCTGTTGTGACTTTGAAGTGACACGCTGTTGTGATGTTTGCAATATATTCTCAATGACTTTTAGGGGGCAGTGGGTACTATTTATTGCATTATTATGTGCCATAGGCTTGGATCCTTGGCTTGTTATCTCCATACGGCCCATCTTACCTTTGTAGTGTTAATAAGTAGACTGAATGAGGAGGTGCTGAATGTTGACTGAAGGTATAAATACGCGGTTCTGCAGCTTTAATAGAAAAATAATCATTTGGCAAAATTTAATGGCTAAGTTTAACAAGATTAATATTGCTTTCAAGTGCATAAAACTTATGCAGCCTTTTTGCAAAACTTGTATCTCCCAGAGCAAATTACTGAATGTCTCCCTCTATGGCGTTAAATTACCGTATAAACTGATAGAACATTTTGGTGAAAATGCAGCTTGTTGTAAGCTTCGGGAAACCATCAGGCTATAAATTAGATCCACAAAGCCTGCTAATTGAAAGTTAAACATGATGTGTTACTTAAGTGACAACTCAATAAGCATTCAGTCTTCTATGTTGGAGCATCAACCATACAGAGATATGAGAGTCTGGTGCCTGATTGAGGACATGTATTTACAGTAGAAGCCTGGCAGCTGTGACTCACTTTTCTGCCCTTTGTTCTGACCGCAACCCTAACATTTTCTGCAACTCCCACTCCTCGGAACCCAGGCCCCAAAGATCATGACCTGACTCCTTGGCCTTCGGAGTTACATTCCTGGGATCCAGCATCTTCCATGTGGTGCTAATGGCCTCAGAATCTGCCTGCCCTGATCAGATTAATTTTCTTACCCCACTCCCCCACTCACAGGACCTAATTCCAGAGGAAGACCTGTTGATGTCCTTGGAACTGCCTGATTGCCACTGGACTCCTAAATGTTAGGGTTTAAAAAAAACGAGAAGGTAAGTACCTTCTTTTTTGATCTCATGTGGTGGGAGATATTGGGAGAGGGAGTTCAGGGGGTTATTGGAGGTAAGGGCCCAGTGATGATCTTCAATAGCCCTTCCACCTCAGTTAGCTTCAGAATGGGACAAAAGGAGGTTCCGCTTAGGAATCACTTTTTAGTTGGCTGGGAAATTAGATCAAACACAAGTATAGAATAGAATAGAACCCCTGCAGTGCAAGTTAAGGCCATTTGGTCCATCAAATCTCCATCAGCCTTCTGAAGAGCATCCCATCGTAACCTGGCCACCTCACCCTATCCCTGTAACCCTGCATTTGTCACGACTAGTCTGCGCATGCTTGGACATTCTGCGGCAATTTATAGCATGGCCATTCCACCTAAATTACACTGTAGAGAGGAAACTGGAGCACCCAGCACAAACCCTTGCAGGCACGCGTAGAATGTGCAAACTCCATGCAGACAGTCAGCCAAGGCTGGAATCAAATCTGAGTCCCTGATGCTGTGAGGTGGTAACTATTATGCCGCAATTAATTGCCCAGTCAAGGGCCTTAAATGCTGGCAAGTTAGGAAGGTCATCCATGGACCCTTTTGCCCATATTTAGTTGCTGAGGTGATGAGAAGTGAGCGTTTTCATAGTGATTTGCATTTAATTGCTGCCACTGGCTACACACAAAAGACTCTAACAGCTGTGGTAGGGGCCACTTAACTTTGGCAAGACATCCAGTACAACACGATCACAATTGCCTTTCCTCAAAAGTCTTGCATTTTATAAAATAAAAAAATAAACTCCACGCAGCACCAATTGACAATACAAGTTATACATGTTACTCAATATACATGTTGCAAAGAAAAATATAATCGATTGACAATTTATTTGTTAATCAATTTTGGAAGAAAGGTCACTGGAGATGCCGGTGTCAGAATGGGATGGGCAAAATCAGAAGTCACACAACATCAGATTATAGTCTGACAGGTTTATTTAAAATAACCTGATGTTTCTTTGTCAGGTGAAGTTGATCTCACCTGAAAAGCACCTGAAGAAGGATCAGCGTTCCGAAAGCTTGTGATTTTAAATAAACCTAGTAGATTATAACCTGATGTTGTGTAATTTCTCATTTTGTCTACTTTCTCACCACAGCTGCAGTTAGACCTGCTGAGTTTTCCCAGCCATTTCTGTTTTACCTTCTGACTTCCAATGTCTGCAGTGCTTTAAAAACTGAAAGAAATGCGGATGTTGTAAATCAAAACCAAAAGCAGAAGGTGCTGGAAAAGCTTAGCCGGTTTGGCAGCATCTGTGAGGAAAAAATCAGAGTTAACATTTGGTCACCATCCCTATATGTTAACTCTGCAGTTTTTTTTATTTAATTTGTTAACTCTAGTTATTTTCACATTCATTAGTCTCTGCACAGACACTGTATACATGGTCTTTGAATTGTGCAGATCTCTTAATGGTACTAATGTTTATTGTTGTTGGCTGTTCATCTGATAGCTGCTCGTTTAAAGGGTGATGTTCCTTTTCCATAGAGTTATGCTCCCATTGTGAGTGCTGTTGCTGTGATACCTGTTGTTGCTGGTCTATTTCTGTTGCCGGAATGCAACAGATCTCTGAAGTTGATGGTCGCTCTCTACCCCTTCCAGGTGGTGAGGTAATTTCTTCCAGATTTACTGCCCGTAATGAAGGAATAGCTTCTCTAGTTGTGCGAGTATCTTTGATTGTGACACAATACAATTGACGTGACAACCGTTCTACACAGGTTCCAATCTTTGTTGACAGCGTTGTACGTTTGCATTCTGATTGGCTCTCCATTGCTCTGCTTTGGTAATGTCTTGGCTGTTTTATCAAAGTGAAACTTGACTTTCTATTGTTTCATCTTGATTTTGTCATTCATGCCTGTTAACTATTCTAGCTCCAGTACTTTTTTCACTATTGGAAAAGGAGCTTGGGTACGGCATGATTTTAATCTTTGGTCTGGACTATTTTTTATGCCTTCTTTAGGTTGTCTCTCTCAATCCAAAGATTGTCTGCACTGGAGTTGCCCAGTTTTTTCTGATTTCTTTAAAGATTTTTACTGCTTCCTCTGTTTTTCTGTTTGACTGGGGAAATGTGGAAAAGATGTATAGTACTAAACTTCCCAAACCTTTTGAAGTAATTGCAGTCTTCATTCAAGAATTGAGGGCTATTATCGTTCATCACAATGTGTGGAATGCCATCACATCTGAAGCGTGCTTTCAGGCATACTGTAATCTCATTGATAATTGTTGTCATCAGCTGGTCTAACTCCAAGTCATCAGAGTAGTAGTCGATAGTAATAATCATACAGCTCCTGTGACAGTGAAGAGGTTTACTCTAAGCTCTACCTACAGCCTGTGTGATGTCTTTTGTCATAAGCAGCTCCCTAGCTTTCTTAGCTTAGTATTTGTTGCAGTATGCAAAGACTGCACAGAACTGCCCTGCTCTAGTAACTATATATGTATACAGCGATATTTTTATTGTTAAAGTATATTTTTGAAATTAAAAAATGTTTTTGCAAGCACTGCACTGTCTGACATTAACCTCAAGCTCATTTCCTATGCTTGGTAGCAGAACACTTATTTTGCCTTCCTTGGATTAAACTCAATTCCATGATGGTTTGCATAGATGTGCTTCAGCATTTCTTTCCTCACCACCACAGGGATAATGGCTCTGTTTAATTTGGGCAACCAATTCATCTCAGTACTCAATGGTCTCTTAAAGCAACAAGTCTGGCTTTGATGCTTTCAGACCATTCTTTCTTTTTGGTTTGATTTATTAATATCATGTGTGCCTAGATACAGTGAAAAGGTTTTGTTTTGCATGCAGTACAGGCAGATCAAACCGTATAAAGTGCGTTAGTGGAATAGAACTGAGCAAAGTATACAAAGTTACAGCTGCAGAGAAGGTGCACTAGGAGTGAGATCAACATTTAAATTTAGAAAGGTCCGTTCGGAAGTCTGATAATCATGGGGAAGAAGCTGGTCTTGAATCTGTTTAGATTAGATTCCCTACAGTGTGGAAACAGGCCCTTTGGCCCAACAAATCCATACCGCCCCTTGGAGCATCCCACCCAGATCCATCCCCATTTAACCCACACACCCCTGAACACTACAGGCAATTTAGCATGGCCAATCCACCTAACCTGCACAACTTTGGAATGTGGGAGGAAACCGGAGCATCCAGAGGAAACCCACGCAGATATGGGGAGAACGTGCAAACTCCACACAGACAGTTACCCGAGGCAGGAATCGAACCTGGACCCCTGGAGCTGTGAGGCTGCAGTGCTAACCATTGAGCCACTGTGCCGCCACTAAATCTGTTGATACACGTGTTTAAGCTTTCATATCTTCTGCCCAACAGAAGAGGTTGGAAGAGATTATAACTGAGATGGGAGGGGTTTTTGATTATGTTGGCTGCCTTTCTGAGTCAATGGGTGGAGGGTGGCTTACGTGATGGACCGGCCTGTTTTAATAATTCTTTTTCACTTCCTCTTACAGCATTTGCATCTAATTGTGCAATTTGCTTGATTTGAGATAGACAGTTGTTTTTTGGATTCAATATCTCAGAACATGTTGAGATGATACCTCTTGTTAAGCATGGAAGATTTCTCACCCTATCTTAGCTTCTTCAACTTTCTTTTATCACACTTCACCATGGCACAGCACTGGAAATCAAGCTGTGCTTGATTGCTGTTGCCAAGTCCCTACCTCTGAGCCCAGCTTGATTTCCTGGTTTTGTCCCAAAACTTAAGGATTTTATAAAAGTTAACACAATTTCCCAATTTGCCTGTGTTTTTAAACCCAGAAAGCAAGCATTCTGTACAATGCAAGAATTACAATTTAATACATATAAACAGATTTTAGCAACAGGTAGACACGTAGAAACTGTCAACATATAGCTCTACTGGTTATAATATTAACTTGCTTATAAACACCCCCTACATGCGCATACAGACAAACTCAAAGAAAAAGTAAAGTAATGACAAGGGAAAGTGCGGAAGGCAGTTTGATTGTCACTATCCCAAGCTTTGCTAAGCAGATCCTTTTGCCTTGGCTGGACTTGTTGCTATATGGATTCAAGACAGCTCCAGCCCAGGGTGAGTTTTTGCGAGCTTTGTACAGCAGATCTTATTCTCACATTCCTTACACTCGTCCCAGACTTTTAAACCTCAATTCAATCACCCTGTGATCTGTATGTGCTTGTATGTTAAGATCTGCCTATACCACACGCAAAACAAAACTTTTCACTGTACATGTAACAACAATGAATCAAATCTGTTCCTTGATCTCTCTTCTCCAGGTAGTTTCACTGGCCTACAGAAGACACAGAGCAACTGTTTCAAAACTTCTGAAGTCTCTGACTTTTGGTTAATAGCAACAGCTTACAGCATTTGGTGAGGGAAAATAAACTGGCTTTCTTCAGTCTTTGGGTTTTTCTCAGTGTGCAGGAAAAAGACACCACATCCTCTTTCAAAAGTCCAAGGCTTCTGGCATGCATACCCACAAGCGGTTCAGTTCCCTGGTAGCCAATCATATTCTTGTTTGCAGGCAGAAAGCCTTTGTTATCAACAACTGGTTATCACTCTATAGACCAATGAGCCTACTTGTTCACATCCAACTCTCATTTGTACGCACTCATTGGTTCCAGCTTGTCTGTAGTAACCTTGCCTCACTGCTTGAACAAACATTGCAAAAAGCACTTAAAATGCGTGTGGGCAACCTGTTTTTAAAAAGTGCAGCAATTCCTTCCACAAATTTTGGCTTTTAAAGCAGTCTGTTTCCTAATTCAGTCCACAATCAGAAATTCAGAAAAATGAAAAGATATGATCATTACACTCCGTTAGGAATGCCGCTCTCGACAGCATGCCTACAATGTACATTAGCTTCCCTTCCATGTGTGTCCCGTCCAGATGATATATCTGCAAACGAAATTACATTGTTTATCTTGTTAACATTGCATGTAACTTGATTAATTGAAAACATAGGTAATTTAGTGATGGTGAATAATAGATTAAAAATGTGGACTATTTGGTAATGGGTCAAAGATCCATTCAATAAAAACCGAAAGAACTGCAGATGCTGTGAATCAGGAACAAAAACAGAAGTTGCTGGAAAAGGCTCAGCTGGTCTGGCAGCATCTGTGAAGGAAGAAACAGAGTTAGTGTTTCGGGTCTGGTGACCCTTCCTCACTTCTGAAATATTAACTCCGTTTCTTCCTTCACAGATGCTGTCAGGCCTGCTGAGCTTTTCCAGCAACTTTGTTTTTGTTCCTGTCAAAGATTCACTCAGTTACATGTGTTAACTCTTCTAGATATGGAGAAAAAGAGTCGAGCACTGTCAGAGTCCCTTTCTCTGAGCCCAGAGGCCTGGCTTCAAGGTCTTCCTGTTCCAGAGGTGTATATTAACATTTCTAAACAGGTTGATTAGAAAATATTAAGGCAGATGTGAATCTGCAAATCTTACTGCCTCTTCCAGGCGCTGTACATAACTTGATTAATTAGAAATAGCTGATTATTGGTGATAGACAATAAATGTAATTAGTGGTAGAATAAAAGCAATTCAGTTGTGTGTGATGAAGCTTCTAAATATATAATATCTATATATTGGTTCCCCACCAATATTCACAATGCTTTTAAAGAAATAAAGGCTGTTTGGAGGAATTTAACAGTTATAATCCACAGGAATACTACATGAAAAACATAACAAGGAATGACGTTTCAGTATGGAAGCCAATCAAAATGTCAAAGGTTATCCCAATTATTTGCTTGAGATTTATTGCATGTACTTAAAAAATGAATTCTTGCATTTATTAATGTGACATTCTGCTGCATGGTGGCACGGTGGCTCAGTGGTTAGCACTGCAGCCTCAAGGTACCAGGGACCCGGGTTTGATTCCAGCCTCGGGTAACTGTCTGTGTGGAGTTTGCACATTCTCACCGTGTCTGCATGGGTTTCCTCCCACAATCCAAAGATGTGCAGGCTAGGTGGATCGGCCATGCTAAATTGCCTGTAGTGTTCAGGGTTGTGTGGGTTATAGGGGGATGGGTCTGGGTGGGATGTTTCAAGGGGTGGTGTGGACTTGCTGGGCCGAAGGGCCTGTTTCCACACTGTAGGGAATCTAATCTAATCTAATCTAATCTATATTATGCCTCTAACAAAGACAAAAGTTGCAACCTGCTTTCAGTTTGGGGGATGTGCAGAAAGCCTATCATCTTCGCTGGTCTCCTCGGGGTTTAGGTACATAATTCTTTGAAATTTGCATCACAGGTAGACAGAGTGGTTAAGAAGGCTTTCAGCACACTTACCTTCACTACTCAGCCTTTGAGTATGGGAATTGGGATGTCATGTCGGTGAGCCCTCTTCGAGAGTACTGTGAACAGTTCTGGTCACCCTGCTATAGGAAAGGTATTATTAAATTGGAGAGAGTTCAGAAAAGATTTACTAGGATGTTGCCGGGCATGGAATGCTTGTGTTATAAAGATAGGCTGGAAAGGCTAGGAATTTTTTCGCTGGTGTGTAGGAGGTTGAGAAATTACTTTATAGAGCTTTATAAAATCGTGAGGGGCAAAGGCAATGTGAATAGCAAGGGTCTTTTTCCTACAATTGGGGTACTCAAAACTCGGGGATATATTTTTAACAAAAACAGAAATTGTTGGAAAAGTTCAGCAGGCCTGAAAGCATCTATAGAGAGAAATCAGAGTTAATGTTTTGGGTCGAGCGACCTTTCCTCAGAACTACTAAGTGGTCTGCTCAAAGCCAATAAGGTTAACAGCTTGTGTGGCCTTGGGTATTTTTTTAAAAGTTAGAATAATAGAAGCTGTCTGAATGGGCAGGGTCAACCTTCCACAGAACCAGAATTTTTAGTTTTAGCTTTCTGCACTTACTGGGGACTGGAAGTTGGATGTGGAAACTTTTATTCTTCTGTCTGTTACAAATTAATGCTGGAGCTCTCTTCCTGCTGCTAGAAGTGCGTGTGAGATATTCTATTTTACTGAATTTGCCTTTGCAAGGGTGCATTTATGGGATGTTATTATATTGGAACAGCTAATTAATAATTGGTTATGTATATATTCTTTTATTTAGTATTTTGATAAAGTTACAGTTAAGCCAATTCTTTTATTTTGTTTGTATTTTAACGGTAGTATAAAAATAAAGTATGTTTTGTTTAAATTCAAGTAGTTTGACTGATCGAATTGCATCTGAATGCAGTGCCTTACACTTACCTTAAAAATAAGAAAAGGTTAGGATCTATCTTCTTAATATATTTTGAGAGGGTATAGTCTGGTCTATAACAAACTGGGGGCTATTTTTGGGATCAAAGTCTCCAATCCCAGTTCGGTATAGGACTCAAAGCAGTGAGTAGTGAGAGTCGGTGTTCAGGTCTTGAATTCAGTTGATTTAAACAGGTGTGCCTTGTGTTTTAATGGCTCTTTCAGTCACTAAGAGGCTCCTGGAGCTAGAAGAAGTCACTTCAGGAGCTTCACAGAATGTAAGCAAGGCAAAGCTTTTGGAATTGGCAGACAACCTAGTGTTGGGGTTGCCTTTATCAGTGCAAAAGCACAACCTTTACAGTTGCTGGAAATGCCATTGCAATCTTTGGAAATGGCTAAAATTCAGTTGAAAATGAAATAGCCTGAACATAAAAAGAAAATGAACCAGCCTGAATGATTGACAGCAGGAGAAAAGCAGAAAGAGTGAAGAGCTCTAGTGGAGGCAAAAGAAAAGGAAAGAATGACCTAAGCAGAAGAAAGGGAGAAAATGCGAGGTTTTGAATTTCAGAGGTTGGAACTGAAAACTCAAAGTCAACTTAAAATGGCAGAGGTAGAGGTGTAAGGTAGGAGTAGCGATGAGGGCTGAGATGGAGAGCAATCCCACCGTAGCCAAAGACCTGGTGGGGATCAGTTTAAATATGTCCAAGTGTTGCCAAAGTTTGACAAGAAGGATGTAGAAGCATTTTCATTTAGTTTGAGAAAATGACTAAATAAACGAAATGGGCAGTGGTGATGTGGGGTATTGTTAATCAAAATGGAATCAGCAGGTATGTGCATCATTCTCACAGGAGTTATCTGAGGAGTATGATGTGGTGAAAAAAGCCATTTTAAGTGTATATGAGCTAGTATTAAAAGCCTACAGAAAACATTTTAAGAATCAAAGGAAGGAATCTGGACAAACTTACGTGAAATTTGAAACAAAGTAATTTTGGTAGGTAGATTAAGGCTTTGAAAATTGATGAAACATGTGACGCTCTTAGAGACGTGCCTATTTTGGAGGAGTGAAAAAATTCAGTTCCTGAAGTCATGAAAACTCATGTAGAAAAGCAGAGAGTTGAGATTGCAAGATTAGCAGCTGAAATGCCAGGCGATTATGAGTTGGTCCTTAAATCAAAGTTTAGCTTCAGACATCAATTTCAGTCTGGGGAAAAGAGAAATTCTCAGGTGGTAAGAGGAAAGGAGATTTAATTGAAGATAGTAAAGATAGTTTACCACCAGGTAAAAAGGAAACCGATGAGGGGGAAGGAGAAGGAAAAAAGCTCACGTATTTTCACTTTAATAAAATAAGCTGCACGACGCAGCAGGATTAGAGATTTAGGAAAAGCAATGGGAAGACTGAAGTGGGAAAACAGGATAAGCTGGTGAGTTTTGTGGAAGTGGCAAAGGAAAGCACGAGTGGGAGCTAAAACTTTGCAAAAGAATGTATAACTTAGTAAGGGGTTGGTTGAGAAGTAAGTGCCAGACCTGTTTAAAGAATTTACTTGTTTGAATAAGTTTTACACATGTATGCCAAGAGGAGCAGGTAAAGAAATTAAGATTTTAAGAGACACGGGAGCATGTCAATCTTTGATTTTGAGAGGTGATGAGTAATTCAGAAGGAGTATTGCCAGGAAAAATGGTCATATGTGGAATTCATGGTGAGAAGGGTAGTGTTCCAATATATAAAATGATATTGGGTGAGTCTGGTGATAAGTAGGTGATGTGCTGATAGGAGTCATAGAGAAATTCTTGGTTCCGGAAAAATGGGTAATCCTTGGTAATGTTATAGCTAGATCACAGGTGGGAGTGATTCCTGTGGTGGTTGAAAAGCCAGTGGTAAATAAGACAAGTGAGATTTTACATTTGCTGTTTCTTGCAGTAGCTGGTTTCCTGTCCATTCATCTTCAGCTGGACTTTCTTTGCCATATTTTTCATAGTGTCTGGTTTTATTAACAGCTCTGGAAATGTGTGCACCACTCTGACGCCATGTCACAGAAGATGGATGTTTGATGTCTGCCACAGCTGCACGCTAAGGTATTTATAGCAGAGGTCACATGACACTGCCAGGTCAGCCCGTAGAATAAAGGCACGGTTGCATTGCCCAAAACAAGTTGAGTAACTCTCCCCGGACAACTTACCTGATCATTTATCCTCCTTGCTATTTCCTTACATTGACTGTAAAATCTAAGGCTGGGAATTTATGCCAGGCTGTTGCCAATTCGTAAATGTTAAAGTAACATTCAAGGAGTGTTAATAACTGAAAGGAATTTCCCTTGCCTTCCTGTACCATTCGTGTCACCAGCCACTGTGTTGCTTTCAACTAAATGGTTTGGTTTGGGTTGGTCTGTCTCCTTTGAGTATTCTGCATTGGACATTCCCTGCCTAAACATCAGCATATTCCTTCTAAGAGATAATGGCACACCCCTATAATGTTGAGAAGATGATGGCTGATCCTCTTGGGCCATCACAGCTCTGAAGTAATTACTCATCCCAACATTTCTTCCAAGTTTCTCTTTCACTGTGCAGACCCTCTGATATCTGTGTGCAGTAGTGCAGAGCTTTTCAGAAGCTATATTAGAGGGAATGTCAATGACCATGTTCATGTTAAGTAGGGAATGTTCAATACAGGAAAGTTGAAGGCGGTTTGGATAGGCTAACGCAAACCAAACTGCTTATTGAAGGCAACACCGCAATTGTTGACAAGAAGTGGGAAATAGACTGGGAAATTCCTTGCAGTTATAAACACTGCACAAACGTCAGTTTACCATTTATGGATTGGGACAACCTGGAGTTAATTCCCAGCCTTAGCTTTTACAGAAAAAGTTTCTGTTTTCTACAAACTGGAAATATATGCCCATTATTTTGGGAACCAAGAATTTTGCACCAGATTGCCTGTGCCAGCTCAGATTTCATTTCCTGCTTGACTGCATTAACAAAAAACAAAAGAAAATCTCCAGATTTGACCCCTGCAGTTACCTATGCTGTATTTTCTGCTGATATGGTTCAGATGAAATCTCACTGATCTTTGGCATTTTAGACACATCAATAAAGTAGAAATAATTAGGAACAGGTTTTGCCTTCTTGGTGTTGAAAGTTGAGGGACGAAAATCCACTGTGTTACTCACACCACTCTGGTTTCCCTTTCCAATGCTAAATATTAATGATCAAACATTCAACAAGTCTCTCCACTCCTTGCCAGTATTTAGCCTGCCTCTAAGCCCTTTGAGCTTTTGGAAGCTTGAAATATGACCTATATTCTTGTTCGTAGTTTTTTGCTCTGGAATTTTCCATATTTATCATAGTGAAAAGCTGTGAACAGTAGCTGAATCTAAACTAAGATAGTTTTCACAATTATTGAAACAGATGCCATGGAAAGCTATGTCTGCACATTGCATTGCGCACTTGTTAAAAATTCTCTTTTTTTTAAAGTGGGTGATGTTTGGCTTTCGTGAAATTTTGAATCTACATACTTTATTTTCTTAAGTCTAACATTATATCAAGGTTACAATCCCTAAAGGAAAGTGCCCACCCTGTGAAAATTGTTTGCAGGAATTTGCTTAAAAACTGTAATAAGAATTTAAAGTAGAGATTGACTTTAAATTATAAGCCATTTTTGTACCACCAGCTTTGCAAAGTTACATTCTAATTACTGTGTAAAATCAGACAAAGAATGAACTTATTGGGAGCCAATAGTGCCACTAATTAAAGTGCTTGCTTGTAATTTCTTAACTAATCACTGCCTTCCGACAACTGAAGCTATGTATAAAGCAAGTCGTATATAGTTTAAAGTTTTGAGAATCCATGTTGTCATTATAATAACATACAAGAGGTTTTAAACTATTTCCAGGAAAATGCCTGATTAAATTGCTGATTTACTCTGATAGGATTTTCATTCATCTTGCATTACTCCATGAAACATCAGGATTTCAGCAACTTTAAAATTGAAAATCCATATTTAATTATGTCATAAAGCTTGGCTCATTGGAAAAATGTGTTTGTGAAAAGCATGCAAGTACAAATTTTTGTACCAAGAGATTAATTCTAACTCTCAGGTGAGAATCTGGCCTCGCAAAGCATTAGCTGTTTGGACTGCCAGGGCAGAGATCTGACTGATGACAACTACTGGACTTTACAATATTCTTCAGGACAGACTTCCACTAATATCTGATGGAAACAGGATTTTGGGAGACATGAGGCTGTTACCAGGAATTGCAAGGAAGGCTTCCCAGCAAAACTTAGTGATCAGGGCTTAGAGGCATGCTGACGGTAGATGGGGGTGGGCCCAGCAGATTACAGTTTCTGCGTTCAGAATTCCAGAATGTGAAGTCTTTTGTTATTTTTTAGGGTGGTTCAGCTATTACTGCAGTGAGATTATATCAAAGGGGCAATTTATTTTGAAGTGAAAAATAAATATTTGGCCCTGCATTAAGTGTTGACACTGTAACACGCAACACAATAGTTAAAAGACTCAGCTCTCTCCAAATTTAACTCCAGCTAGAGCCCCTTTACAAAATCAGCAAATGACAACAAGATGTACTGAAGTGAAGTAATCAAGAGCCAAGTCTCTTCTGCCCATGGTAGAACAGATTACAATATTGTCTCAATCCCTGTGTTGTTTGTTAATTGAGAAAACATTGCACATAATCACTTTTCACAAACTCAGGACGTTCTTTACTGCCAATGAAATACTTTTGAAGTTTAGTCACATTGTATTTGAGGAAATACAGCAGCCAGCATCACAAACAGCAATAAATGAGCAGATCATTCTGTTTTAATGGTGCTGTCGAGGGATAAGTATCATTGTGGACACCAGGGAATACTGCTATACTGTTCTTTGAAATAGTAGGTGGTTTAATATGATCCTTGTTACAGCATGCTTTATAGACTAGCATTGTTGCTACCATGCGTTATGACCACAATAGATCAGCTCTTGTATCTACAAACACATTGTAGTCTTTCATGCCGCTCCCTTTGTGCTGGGCTGCAAATCCTCTTGGTGTATAGCATTCCTAATTCATTCTTATTTTCAGTACAGTAATGCATCTTATTTACATTTCTATGTATACAGATTATTGACTATAGCTCTCTAGGGCGCTGATTACTCTTATTATATTTTGAGTTTTTCTCAAATCTGTACTGGTCTGTTCTGCTAATGTCAGGGTAACACCAACAATTACAGTACCATTATTTGTATATTCCAATCTGCTACATCTCCCCCGAGTTTCTCTCTTTGTTGGTTTATATAATCCCAAAATTTACTTTTTGTTACATGCATTGCCATATTTATCATGGACATAATTATAACTAACCTCCCCCTCACCCCCGTCGCCCGTCCACTCTGCTAGAATCTGAATCTTAAAGGTCAAGATGATTGGAATTCTGAACTGTTGCCTTGATCTGGTTCATTTGATTTCTACAAGAGGGTGTTGGTTTTCTCCTGATCCTGTAACTGTTGCACCATTTTGTACAGTATTCAACGTAATACAGTTGTCTTTACCCAACATCCTTTGATTTCATTGATAATGGGAACTGCAGATGCTGGAGAATCCAAGATAATAAAGTGTGAGGCTGGATGAACACAGCAGGCCAAGCAGCATCTCAGGAGCACAAAAGCTGACGTTTCGGGTCTAGACCCTTCATCAGAGAGCGGGATGCGGAGAGGGTTCTGGAATAAATAGGGAGAGAGGGGGAGGCGGGCCAAAGATGGAGAGAAAAGAAGATAGGTGGAGAGGAGAGTATAGGTGGGGAGTTAGGGAGGGGATAGGTCAGTCAAGGGAAGACGGACAGGTCAAGGAGGTGGGATGAGGTTAGTAGGTAGGAAATGGATGGGAAGAAGGGACGGGTGAGAGGAAGAACAGGTTAGGGAGGCAGAGACAGGCTGGGCTGGTTTTGGGATGCAGTGGGGACAGGGGAAGAGCTGGGCTGGTTGTGTGGTGCAGCGGGGGGAGGGGACGAACTGGGCTGGTTTTGGGATGCGGTGGGGGAAGGGGAGATTTTGAAGCTGGTGAAGTCCACATTGATGCCATTGGGCTGCAGAGTTCCCAAGCGGAATTTGTGTTGCTGTTCCTGCAACCTTCGAGTGGCATCATTGTGGCACTGCAGGAGGCCCATGATGGACATGTCATCTAAAGAATGGGAGGGGGAGTTGAAATGGTTTGCAACTGGGATTTGTAGTTGTTTATTGCGATCCGAGCGGAGGTGTTCTGTAAAGCGGTCCCCAAGCCTCCACTTGGTTTCCAAAATGTAGAGGAAGCCACACCGGGTGCAATGGATACAGTATACCACATTGCCAGATGTGCAGGTGAACCTCTGCTTGATATGGAAAGTCATCTTGGGGCCTGGGATAGGGGTGAGAAAGGAGGTGTGGTGGCAAGTGTAGCACTTCCTGCAGATGCAGGGGAAGGTGCCGGGTGTGGTGGGGTTGGAGGGCAGTGTGGAGCGAACAAGGGAGTCATGGAGAGAGTGGTCTCTCCGGAAAGCAGACAAGGGTGGGGATGGAAAAATGTCTTGGGTGGTGGGGTCGGATTGTAGATGGCGGAAGTGTCAGAGGATGATGCGTCGTATCCGGAGGTTGGTGGGGTGGTGTGTGAGAATGAGGGGGATCCATTTTGGGCGGTTGTGGCGGGGGCGGGGTGTGAGGGGTGTGTTGCGGGAAATGTGGGAGACGCGGTCAAGGGCGTTCTCGACCACTGTGGGGGGAAAGTTGTGGACCTTGAAGAACTTGGACATCTGGGATGTGCGCGAGTGGAATGCCTCATCGTGGGAGCAGATGCGGCGGAGGTGGAGGAATTGGGAATAGGGGATTGAATTTTTGCAGGAGGGTGGGTGGGAGGAGGTGTATTCTAGGTAGCTGTGGGAGTCAGTGGACTTGAAATGGACATCAGTTACAAGCTGGTTGCCTGAGATGGAGACTGAGAGGTCCAGGAAGGCGAGGGATGTGCTGGAGATGGCCCAGGTGGGATTGGGGAAACCAAGTGGAGCCTTGGGGACCGCTTTGCAGAACACCTCTGCTCGGTTCGCAATAAACAACTGCACCTCCCCGTCGCAAACCATTTCAACTCCCCCTCCCATTCTTTAGATGACATGTCCATCATGGGCCTCCTGCAGTGCCACAATGATTCCACCCGAAGGTTGCAGGAACAGCAACACATATTCCGCTTGGGAACTCTGCAGCCCAATGGCATCAATGTGGACTTCACCAGCTTCAAAATCTCCCCTTCCCCCACCGCATCCCAAAACCAGCCCAGCTCGTCCCCTCCCCCCGCTGCACCACACAACCAGCCCAGCTCTTCCCCTGCCCCCACTGCATCCCAAAACCAGCTCAGCCTGTCTCTGCCTCCCTAACCTGTTCTTCCTCTCACCCATCCCTTCCTCCCACCCAAGCCGCACCTGCATTTCCTATCTACTAACCTCATCCCACCTCCTTGACCTGTCCGTCTTCCCTTGACTGACCTATCCCCTCCCTAACTCCCCACCTATACTCTCTTCTCCACCTATCTTCTTTTCTCTCCATCTTCGGCCCGCCTCCCCCTCTCTCCCTATTTATTTCAGAGCCGTCTCCCCATCCCCCTTTTCTGATGAAGGGTCTAGACCCGAAACGTCAGCTTTTGTGCTCCTGAGATGCTGCTTGGCCTGCTGTGTTCATCCAGCCACACACTTTATTATCCTTTGATTTTGTACTCAGTCTTGCTTTTTGGCTGGAGTAAGATCAATTCCCTCCTGTTTCTCCTGAAGTTTGTTCAGGCATATAACCGCATATGACTACAGTTGATCTCTTCTAACAAGTGCTACTTCTGCTTGTTTGACTCTTATCCAGACTTTTTGACCAGGCCTCAAAATCAACATTGTTTTCAGCCTGTGTGATGAGTTACCAATTCTGCTCAGAGATAGTAGGAACTGCTGATGCTGGACTCAGAGATAACACAGTGTGGATCTGGAGGAGCACAGCAGGCCAGGCAGCACTAGCGGTGCAGGAAAATTGACATTTTCTTTTCTGAAACATCAACTTTCCTGCACTCCTGATGCTGCCCGGCCTGCTGTGCTCCTCCAGCTCCACATTGCGTTATATCTAACACCAATTCTGCTGTTTTCTTCTGTGGTGTTTTCATATCTACTTAATCTTCTCATTGTCCTGAGATTTTACTTCTGTCCTGAGATGGCGCCTCAATTATGGGATTTTAATTCTGATTTTAATCTCCTTTCCATGAGTACGGTGAGGATCCATTGTTTAAGGCAGTGGACTTGAGACTGGATAATGCTAATTCCCAATCTCCATTGTTGGATATTAGTAACATTACGGTTTGGTTGAGGATGAAATGGAGAACTTGTCAACTGGTTAGTACCGGCCTCTGTAACTACTGTAATCCTAAACAATTTTCTCTGAGCAACCAGATGTTGCAAAGACTAACTGCTCAAAGACCAAGTGCTTTAATAATAAACTCTGCTGTTGCTGTATGAATTCTTGAAACTTTGATCAATTCTGCATAATAATCCATTAGGATTATATGTATCTCCCCTTTGAAGTTGAATTGATCCATTGTAAGCTTCTCCTAAGGCCTTTGTGGTAGCTTCTTTTTATTCATTTACAGGATGAGGTTAGCACTGGTTAGGCCAGCATTTATTGCCCATCCCTAAATGCCTAGACGGCAGTTAAGAGTCAACCACATTGCTGTGGGTCAGAAGACCAGACCAGGTAAGGATGGCAATTTCCTTCCTTGAAGGACAGAAATGAACCAGGTGAGCTTTTTCTAATAATCAGCAGTGAATTCATGTTTGTCATCAGATGTATAATTCCAGGTTATTTTAACTTAATTCAAATTCCACCATCTGTCTTGGCAGGGTTCAAATACAGAACATTACCTGGATCTCTGGGTTAATATTTCAGTGACAATACCACCAGGCCGTCATCACCTCCCCCTAGTTTTGAAAATATAAATTTCTCTGTTGGTGCTTTAGTGTTGATGGCGCACGTGTGAAATTATGAGATAAAAGTTTCTACTTCCTTCAGAATGATAGGCCTATAGATGAACTGTTAAGCTATAACACTTTTTTTGATTCACAAGTGTCCTCCATGAAGTTGTTCTAAGAATTTGTTTCTCATAGTCCTTGGCATAACCAGTCTATCATCATACACCAGTCATTAAATGTTGCATGTGTTTGTGATACTGTTTCAGAATTTAACTTGATGGACGGTAACTGGGCCATCTCTCCGAACAGAGTGATCTGATCTTTGTACACTCCTTCTATGGATATTTCTCTTTGCTCCTTCAGTGGATAGTAATGTATTATTACGGACGGGTATGATCCCACCCTTCAAATGAGGAGTAAGTTTTCTTTATTAGGCTGAAGCACCATTGCACAGGATAGCTGTATTCTGCACTTTGTCTTGTACATAGACTGTCACGTGGTTTTATCTCATAATTTGAGCCGACTCTTTATACTCTCAATCATTATGATTTCCTTTGATTCTAACAATGTGAAGAGAAGTTCGTGGTCTGTTTCGACACAGAATCTCAATCCTTTGGAATAACCCATGAATCTTTAGCATCCATGCGTAATAGTCAATGCATCATTCTCAATTGTAGCACATCGCTGTTCAGTTTATGTCAATATTTTTATTGCAAAGTATATGGGCCTCTGGGTTTCATCATTCTGCGCCTAAATGAAAATATCCCATAGTCCTGTGAATGATTTATTTGTAATTATTCTAACGAATAACCCTGGTTTGTAGTGGGCTAATAAATCTGAGAAGAGTAACTTCTCCTTAATTTTCTTGAAAAATTGTGATCAATTGCTGACTCTAATATTATGGCTAGCCTTTCTCTAAAAGCCATCTTAGGGTCAAGTGTGAATGACAAAACTAGAAATGAACTAATCCATTTGGTTCACCACTCCCAAGAAGCACTATGCATCATTTATACGCTTCAGATGCGGACGTTTACTTATGCCCTTTGTCTTTTGAGGATCAACAATGATACTTTTCCTCTGTATTATGTGTTTCAAAAAACTTGATTATTGTCTGTGCGAATTGATACTTCTCCTTGAGTGCCAGTCACGCAGGTAATGCTGTTAAACATTTTCAAACACTGATGTCATGCTCCATTTTGGTCTGACTATGCACCAGGAAGCGTACATGTGACAAATGATACTGACAAACCACTTGCCTTAAAGATTTATTGACATTGCATGCTGAAAGACTTCTAAGTGCAATGAAATTTGCAAGGTAGACAATTGAAACTGCTTTGTCCAAGTGGTGTGATGGATGTAGTCAAGAACTTTGACCTGTGGACAAAAAGGAGGCTGGAAGAACACAGCAAGCTGGGCAACATCTGGAGGAAAGGAGCAGTCAATGTTTTGGGTATGACCCTTCTTCAGTCCTTGTTCAGGGTTGAAATACAGTTTGAAGTTTTTTTGTCTCTAACCTTGGCCCACAGTCCAGGTATATTTGTCAAAATCCACTGTTCACATTTAATTTGGTAAAATAATTTGTTTCTGGATATTATTCCCAGAAAAGCCCCTTCTTTTTACAGCATCCATCCCGCATCATCACCTGATTCATCTCTGATCTTTCCATTGATTTCACTGATTCTCTTTTTGGGAATAGGCCAGCCACCGGTATCCATCGCAAACACACTGACTACCAACACCAGCTTGACTATATATCATCACGCCCAGTCTTCTAGTTTTTCCATCTCCATCACCATCTGCTCCCATATTCCCACAATACCATCTTCCACATAAGTTCTTCTGACACATATTCCTTTCTCGTCAAACACTGCCACTGACACCATAGTTGACAAGGCCCTCGGCCACGTCTGATCCATTTCCCACACTTTTGCCCTCACTACTTCCAAACAATGATCGAATTTCCCTAGATGTCACTTTCTACCCCATGAGCCTCTGCCTTCAAGAGATCATGCTCTGCTACCTCAGCCCCTATAGCAGGATGCCACAACCAAATGCATCCTTCTGCCCTCTCCCTTTCTGTAGAGATTGCTCCCTTCTCCCTGGACCATTCCTTCATCAGTCTTAGCACCCCTTCACCCTGAACTACGGCACCTTCTCACTCAATCACAGAGGGTAAAGAAAGCATCCTTTTACCTCCTCCTTCCTCACTGCCCAAGGCCACCAAACACGTCTTCCAGGTGAAGCAGCAATTTACTTGTAATTCATAGCATTTCTTTTTCTGCTGTATTCACTGCTCACAATGCAGTTTCCTCTATATTGGTAAGATTGAATGCTGAGATCTGATCACTGTGCAGAATACCTCTGTTCTCTCCATGAGAATAACTCCGACCTTCCAGTTGCTTACTGTTTTAATTTTCCATTTTTCACTCATTCTAAATATTTCTCTACCAGACCTGCTGCAGGATTCCAACAAAGCCCAACGCAGGCTGGAGGAGCAGCACCTCGTTTTCCATGTAGTTACAATCTATGCACTCAACATTGTGTTCAGCAACTACAGACCATGATCTCTTTCTGCTATTTCAATTTCAATCCCTTCTCCGCCACAGCCCCCACCTCTGCAATCCTACAATGCCTTACTTGCATGGGTTTGCTCACAGCATTGATAGCCTTTTTTTTGCTATTAGTGCTCTTCACCCATATCATTCCTCTACTATCATTAAAACTCTGTTTGACTTTCGCTCTGAGTATCCTCATCATCTGTTCCACTTGTTCCACCTCCCTTCTTTTTCAACAGCATAAAAATATCCTTTTTCCACTCCTCCTTTAGTCCTTAGAAAGAGTTATATTGGATTGAAGCGTCAACTCTGTTTCCCTCTCTACAGATGCTGCCAGACCTGTTGCGTTTCTCCAACACTTTCGTTTATTATTTCATTTCTCAATCATCTCCAGTATTTTGTCTTTCTCTACTTTTTCACATGCTAACTGAGGTTTCACTTTCTCTAATAGAGGATGAGATACTGTTCTAGGAGTAGATAGGCAGATCGGCTTAACATCCTCTTATAGAGCAATGCAGTTTTTCTGTTTTAATTTGTCTAAGCCTCTGAATAACTTTACAAATTGTTGATGAGATTCTCTTTCAATTTTCTCCTGCAGCACCTCATCAATTCCAGGAGACCTAGTTAAATATGTGCATTTCTACTTAATAACAATGTATTTTACTTATTCCAAATTTTGACAGTTCCTCATCCTTTACAACCCAGTGTAGTAGTGAATTAATCATGCACCTGAAGATCTATGCTTCCCGGATCTTGAAGTTTGATTTTTCCTGGCTGAGCCTCCATTGATTTTGAGCTGGCTATCCATCTGCATTTATAAAGAGGTTGGTATCAAGTTTAAATTCTTTCACCTGAAAGGTGGCAGTCCTAAAGTAGGGTAATTCCCAAAACATTGACTACTCCTTTCCTCCAATGCTGCCTAACTTGCTGTGTTCTTCCAGCCTCCTGTTTGTGTACCTTTGGTGGCCTGGCTTAACTTCACTTTGGAATGTTGGATAACGTTTTGGTTATCATCTTTGATTTCTTAGACCTTCTCTTTTCCAGGTATTTACTCTTTTTCAGGAGTCTTTCCCTTGGTAGGATTTCTCAATTTCTGTGGTGATGCATTTGGTTAACAATGTTACATTGCATTTGTGGTAATGTTTTGAAAGAATGGTGCTAAAATTAAGTAAGATAATTAAATAAGTAAGACGGCTAAGGTGGCGAGAGTGGACTGGGAAAGGAGTTTAGCAGAAAATATAGTTGACTCACAATTATTTAAAAAACAATTGATGATTCACAGCAAAGATATGTCCCAATGAGAATGAAGAACTCAAGTAAGAGGATAGACCAATGGTTTACTGAGGAAATTAACAACAGTACCAAACTGAATGAAAAATAAAATACAACGTGGCAAGAGTAGTGGTAAACTAGAGGAAAGGTTTAAAAGCCAATGAAAGATAACCAAAACAATAATAAAGAGGGATAAGCTAAACTATGAGGGCAAACTAGCAAGTAATATGAAAATGGACTGTAAAAGCTTCTTTAAATATATAAAAAAGAAAGGTGAACATAGGCCCTTTAGAGAACCAGGCTGGGAAAATAATGAACAGGAGCCAGGAAATAGCAGAGAAGCTAAATAAATACTTTGCATCAGTCTTCATGGTAGAGGGCATTCATTGCATTTCCAAAAACATTTTGGACACAAGGGTCCCAAAGAGGAAAGAAAGACAATCAAGTATCTATCTAAAGGGAAAAAGTACTGGGGAAACAAATGGAGCTGGGGCCATAAAGTGTCCTGGGTCTGATGGGATCATACTAGGATTTTAAAAGAAGTCGCCAAGGAGGTAGGTGATGTGCTAATAGTTATCTTCAAAGAATTATTAGGTTCATGAAAAATACCTAAGGACTGGAAAACTGCCAAAGTAACATCAAAAAGGGGAGGAGATAAAAATCAGCTAACTGTAGACCAGTTAGCTTGCCATCTGTTATCGGGAAAATGTTAGAGGCTATTACAGCAGAGCAGTTACAAAAACATTGAATGATGAAGCACCTTCAGTATGGCTTCATGATGTGGAAATGACACCTAATAAATTAATTATGGTTTTTTGACGAGGAAAGAAAAGAGATAAATAAAGAGGATGTAATAAATTTGGATTTTCAAAAGATGCTGCACATAAGACAATTTAATAAAAGACAAGGTGTTGAGGATATAAGCATGAGTAGGAGATTCAGTAACATATAAATGTCAGAGGTTGGGACTGGGATAAACCGGGTATTTTCACCATGGCAGCCTGTAACTAGCAGAGTGTCATAGGCACCAGTGCTGGGTCCACAATTATTTACAATATATTTTGACTGTGAAGAGGAAAATGACTGTACTGTTGCTGAGTTTACAGATGACTCTTAAATAGATGGGAAGGCAAGTGGAGAGGAAGATACCAAATATTTATAAAGGGATATGGCCAGGCTAAGTGAGTGGACAAAATCCTGTCAGATAGAATACAATATGGGAAAATTTGAGGTTATGCACTAGAGCAGGAGGAATAGAGGAGCTGAATATTGTTTAAATGAAGAGAGATTGCAGAAATCTGCAGCACAAAGCGCTGTGGGGATCCTTATGCATGAATCACAAAATGCTGACACACAAGATCAGCAGGTAATAGGGAAGGTAAATGGAATTTTTGCCTTTATTTTGAAGGGAATGGAGTTTAAAAATAGGAAGGTTTTGCCAATACTATACAAGGGTCTAGGCAGACCAGAGCTGGAATATTGTGAACAGTTTTGGGCCCTTTACCTGAGGAAAGATATACTGGCATTGGAGGGGGTACATGGAAGGTTTACCGGATTGATTCTGGGTGTGAAGGGATTTCCTTGTGAGAAGATGTTGAGTAGGTAGGCTTTGTATTCATTGGCATTTAGAAGGCTTTGAGAAGAGACCTTATTGAAACAAAGAAGATTGTTAAGAGATTTGACAGGGAAAATGATGAAAGGTTGTTTCTCCTTACGGGAGAGTGTAGGAATAGAGTGTATAATCTCAAGAGTAAGGAGTTACATATTTAAAACAGCGATGAGTTTTTTTTGCAGAGGATAATGAATTTTCTCCAGAATATCTGAAAAATTGCTGATTTTCATTATCCCAACACTAGCAGTTGTGCCTTCAGTGTCAAGACTCTAAGCTCTGAAATTCCATTGTAACTTATCATACCTCTCTGGTTTCCCCTCCACCTTTCTGATGTTCCTTAAAACATACTTCATTAAATAAACCTTTTGCCCACTTGTCCCATATTTGATAATATGCTTGATAATCATGTGATTGATTTAGTCCTGTGCAAACGGAAGCCAGTCAAAACATTAAGCCCATGTCGTCTCTCTATTGTCAATCATCCCTATTCCTTTGCTCTACCTCTATAGCCAAAGAGTCATAGAGGTGAATAGCATGAAAACAGACCCTTTGGTCCATCTCGACTGTGCCAACCAGATATCCTCAATAAACCTAGTCCCATTTGTCAGCATTTGGCCAATATCCCTCTAAACCCTTCCTATTTAGATACACAGATAACAAAGTGTGGAGCTGGATGAACACAACAGGCCAAGCAGCATCTTAGGAGCACTAAGATGCTGCTTGGTCTGCTGTGTTCATCCAGCTCCACACTTTGTTATCTCGGATTCTCCAGCATCTCCAGTTCCCATTATCTCTATTCATATACACACCCTGATGGCTTTGAAATGTTCTAATTTACCAGCTCTACTACTTCCTCTGGCAGCTCCTTCCAAATATGCACCACCCTCTGTGTGAAAAATTTTCCCCTTAGATTCCTTTTAAATTTTGCCTCTCTCACCTTAAACCTATGCCCTGTACTTCTGGACTCCCCTCCTCTGGGGAAAAGACCCGAGCTATTCACCCTATCCATGCACCTCATAATTTTACAAACCTTTATAAGGACGCCCATCAGCCTTTGACACTCCAGTGAAATAGCCCCAACCTAATCAGTGCCCCTCTATAGCTCAAACCCTCCAACACTGGCAACATCCTTGTCAATCTTTTCTGAACCCTTTCAAGTTTCACAACATCCTTCCTTTAGCAGGGAGACCAGAAATGCATGCAGTTTTCCAAAAGTGGCCTAACTAATGTACTGTACAGCCGCAACATGACCTCCCAACTCCCACACTCATTACTCTGACTAATAATGGCAAGCACAACAACGCCTTCTTTGTTGCCCTATCTACCTGCGACTCTACTTTTGAGGAATTATGAACCTGTACTGCAAGGTGTTATTGTTCAGGACCTTACCATTAAGTGCATAGGTGCTGCCCTGATTTGCATTGCCAAAATGCAGCATCTCACATTTATCTAAATTAAATTCCATCTGTCACTCCTAAACCCATTGACCCATCTGGTCAAAATCCCATTGTACTCTGAAGTAACCTTCTTCTCTGTTGACTACACCTCCAATTTTTATGTCATCTGCAAACTTATTAACCATAGATCTTCTGTTCATATTCAAATCATTTACATATGTGAGAAAAAGCAGGCAACCTTGCACTGATCTTGTGGCACACCACTGGTCACAGGCCTCTAGTCATAAAAGCAACTGTCCACCACCACCCTCTGTCTTTTACCTTCAAGCCAGTTCTGGATCCAAATGGCTAGTTCTACCTGTTATACTACGTGATCTAACCTTGCTAACCAGGCTACCATGAGGACCCTTGTCAAATGTCTGAATGAAGCCCATACATATCATGTCTACTGCTCTGTGGTCATCAATTCTCTTTGTTAATTCTTCAAAAAACTCAATTAAGTTAATGAGAAATGATTCCCACAAAACCATGTTGACTATTCCTAATCAGTCCATGCCCTTCCAAATACATGTAAACCCTGTCCCTCAGGATTTCCTCCAACAATTTGGCCATCACTGATGTCAGGCTCACTGGTATTTGGTTCCCTGGATTTTCCTTACCACCTCTCTTAAATAGTGACACCACGTTAGCCTACGTCCAATCTTCTGGTGCCTCACCTGTGGCTATTGATCATACAATTACCTCAGCAAAGGGCCCAGCAATCACTTCCCTCACTTCCCACAGAGTTCTATGGTACACCTGATCAGGTCCTGCGGATTTATCTATCATTATGCATTTTAAACAATTCATTACCTCCTCCTCTGTAATATAGACATTTTTCAAGATATCGCCATTTGTTTCCCCACGTTCTATATCTTCCATATCCTTCTCCACAATAAACACTAAAGCAAAACACTCATTTAATATCTCCCTCATCTCCTGTGGTTAAGCACATAGGCGGCCTTGCTGATGTTTAAGGGGCCCTATTCTCTCCCTAGTTCACCTTTTGTCCTTAATGCATTTGCACAATCCTTTTGGATTCTCCTTAACCCTATTTGCCAAAGCTATCCTGCATCTCCTTTGTGCCATCCCGATTTCCCTCTTAAGTATACTCCTACTGCATTTATACTCTCCTAGGGATTCACTTGACCACTGCTGTCTATACCTGACATATGCTTCCTTCCTTTTTCTTGAACAAAATCTCAATTTCTCAAGTCTAGCAGCATTCCCTATACTTGCCAGCCTTCCATCATCCTGACAAGAACATTACTGCTTCTGGACTTTTGTTATTTCTTTTTTGAAAGCTACCTATTTTCCAGCCATCCCTTTATCTGCAAACATCCATCCCATCAACTTTTGAAAGTTTTTGCCTAATAACATCAAAATTGACCTTTTTCCAATTTCGAACTTTAATTTTGAAATCCCTGCAAATTTAATTTCCTTGAAGGCCAACTCAATTTCCATTAGAATTCATTGGTCACCTACGCTTCCTTTGCCCTTACAAGCATTTTCAGTTGCTATATAAAATGGTTATTCCTTATAAAAGGGACTGAAGGGTGGCTTAATAGATATAGAAAATTACAAAAAATAGCATTAAGATGATAAATAAGGAGAAAACTTTTCTTCTTGTAAGAAAGAACATAATTAATACCAAACAATATAAGATGGCCTCAAACAAATCCATCAGGGAATTCAGTAAAATCTTTATTGCCCAAGGGTTGGGAGAATGTAGATCCGATTACCACAGGGAGAGGTCAAAGCAAATAGCATTGATGGATTTAAGGGGAAGCTGGATAAGTGAATGAAGAAAAAGCACAGAAGGTTGTGATTCTAGATTTAGATGAAGGAAGCTAGAAGAAGATCTTCAGCATTCTTTGTTCCATTGAAGATAGTTTTAAGAGAGCATAAACCCAAGCATGGAGTGGTTGGGTCCAATGCCATGTCTCTTTGCCATTTATCCAATGTAACCTTTATTCCTCCCTGATTTTCTTGCTCAAAACCTTGAATCTCTGACACTTACTTCATACACCATCACTGAATGGGAACAACTTTTCTTTATTTAGCTTACCTATCATAATGAACGGAAAACAGAACTGCACAGGAAGAAGCCTTTCAATGACCCAAGACTGCGCTGATGCATGATGCATTCCTAAACTAGAAACTTCTTGCCTGTGCCCAGCCCATATCCCTCTAGTCCCTACCTATTCATGTATCTGTCAGGGTGTTTCTTAAATGTTGCTATTATATCTTCTTCTACCACCCTGGCAGCACTTTCCAGATATTTACCACCCTCTCCATAAAACAACTTGCCACTCACATCTCCTTTAAGCTTACACTCTTTCACCTTAAACTCTAAGAACTGACATTTCCACAGTGGGAAAAAAAAATTCTCTAACTATTCATCCAATCCATGCCTCTCATAATTTTGTAACCTTCTAATAGATTGTTCCTTATCTTTCAATGTTCAAGTGAAAATAAACAAAAAGGTTGAAGGTAACCTGACATAGATTTATAAAGTAGTAAGGGGTATAAATAAGGTGAATGGCAAATTTATTTTCCCTAGGATGGGGGATTTCAAGACTAGGGGGCATAGTTTTAAAGTGAGAAGAGAAAGATTTTAAAAAAACATGAAGCGCAATTTTTTGTGTGTGGAGCATAGAACATAGAACATAGAACAGTACAGCACAGAACAGGCCCTTCAGCCCACGATGTTGTGCCGACCATTGATCCTCATGTATGCACCCTCAAATTTCTGTGACCATATGCATGTCCAGCAGTCTCTTAAATGGCCCCAATGACCTTGCTTCCACAACTGCTGCTGGCAACACATTCCATGCTCTCACAACTCTCTGTGTAAAGAACCCGCCTCTGACATCCCCTCTATACTTTCCTCCAACCAGCTTAAAACTATGACCCCTCGTGTTAGCCATTTCTGCCCTGGGAAATAGTCTCTGGCTAACAACTCTGTCCATGCCTCTCATTATCTTGTATAGCTCAATTAGGTCCCCTCTCCTCCTCCTTTTCTCCAATGAAAAAAGTCCGAGCTCAGTCAACCTCTCTTCATAAGATAAGCCCTCCAGTCCAGGCAGCATCCTGGTAAACCTCCTCTGAACCGTCTCCAAAGCATCCACATCTTTCCTATAATAGGGCAACCAGAACTGGACGCAGTATTCCAAGTGCGGTCTAACCAAAGTTTTATAGAGCTGCAACAAGATCTCAACACTCTTAAACTCAATCCCCCTGTTAGTGAAAACCAAAACACCATATGCTTTCTTAACAAAAATGTGGAATGAACTTCCCGAGGAAATGGTGGATGCAGGTACAGTTACAATGTTTAAAAGACATTTAGATAAGGACATGAATAGGAAATATTTGGAGGGATGTGGGCCAGGCTTAGGCAGGTGGGACTAGTTTAATTTGGGATTATGGTCAACGTGGACTGGTTGGACTAAAGGTTCTGTTTCCATGCTGTATTACTCCATGACTCTCCTCTTAGCTAATCCCCTCCAAACAAGACAAACTCCTGGTAGACCATTTCTGTACCCACTTCAAGGCCTCTACATTCTCCTGGTGTGGTGACCATAATCTTATATACCTCTATCAAACCCCCCATTCATGCGCTTTTGCTCCAAGAAGATCAACCCCAGCTTTTCCAGCTCAGTTGGTATCAATGCTTACTTAGTAACATGCTTGTGAACTTGAGAGGTTTTAATATGCTAAAGCCACTACACAAATGCAAGCTTTTGTCAATGCTGCTTCAAACGATTTTCTAGCCAACCCTGTTAACACATAGTTCTGAGCTAAAGACCTAGTGAATCCACCTATTGAAATTGGATAGCCCTATGATTTCACCTGTGGATCCTTGCTTTGAAACTACCATGGCTGATGTGGCACATGGGGTTTTATTGGAAGTTTAGTTTATTATGGATTGAGAGGTTAGCCCCCAGTTTCCTTATGTTGCTTGATATTAGCAACAAATATGACAAATAGAAGAAAGTTTTGTTCAAAGCATTAGAAGCCCTCACTGTTTTAAATCCAGAGTACCCAGCTCATTTGATGGCTCAGTTGTTGATGGATCCTATATGATACATGTTGAGCCACGTAGATTGTGGGGTACCTGACTTGAAGGGACACAGTTAGGGTGATGAAAGAAGACGGCATACTTCTTCCTGTCCGGCCAATCTACATGAATCATGGCAGGAAACATTCTGCTTTAAGATCATAGAATTCCTACAGTATGGAAACAGGCCCCTTGACCCAATAAGTCCACACCACTCCTCAGAATATCCCACCCAGACCCATCCCTCTTAACCCATCTAACCTACACATCCCTGAACACTAGGGAGAATTTAGTGTGGCAAATCCACTTTTGGACTGTGGGAGGAAACCAGTGCACCCAGAGGAAACCCATGCAGACACAGGGAGAATGTGCAAACTGGCGCTGTGAGGCATCAGTGCTAACCACTGAGCCTCTGTGCCACCCCTTTTGACAGCCATAAGTGGTTAGAGAAAAAAAAGGCACATGATTAGTGAATGTAATCTTGCAGGGGTTGAGCACAACTTGATAAGATAAAAAAATTCTGGCCATGTTGGAAGTCATTTGAAACAGTCCACAGCTGGGTCAGGGAAATACTTACACCTATTTAAGTAGACTTTGGGAAATAGAGTTCAGATTAACTTCCTTGCTGGTACTATTGGACTTCAGGAGTGACCAAGAAAACCCCTAAATTTTCCAGCAGATTGACCTTTCAAGTAACAGCGTGACTAACAAAGAAAATATATGTAAGCATGTCAAATGTCAATTGCTTTATTCATGTTTTACTGTAACATCATCCGTTTTGGCAAAATTAAGCACAATTTAATCAGTCATAAAGCAAATGTTTCCACATCAAATTGATTCATTAAATTTTTTTGCTGTGATATGATCTAAGGTCATAAAACGGACATCATTAGATTAATCAAAATAGACTGTAATCAAAAATAATCAGAACCAAAATATACATTTCAAACCAGTACGGGCTGATATATGATCAGGCTACAAATAGAGAATTATTATGCAATATACGGAATGTATAGGAGGTGATGTGGTCACAGTCTTCAGTGTAAAATGTTACTCACCTGCCTGTTGTTAAGTTTACCAAAAAGAGAGAAAGTATTGGCCTTTGTGTTATCTTGGCCAGTGGAGCCATCAGAGATATTAAATGTGCGGTCCTGCTTCTCGAACTCACCTCTTACCTGAGATGTGGTGACCCTCAGATTAAACTCACCACCAACTGTCTTTATTTCTCTCTCATTAGAGAGCAGCTCTATGATCTTCTGGGGTTATGCCAACTATCAGTAAACGTGTATATTGATTCAACAAAAGATCACAGAAACATAATAATAGAAGCATAGGACATAAGAGCAGGAGTAGGCCATTTGACGCTTCAAGCCTTCTCCATCATTTACTGTGATTGTGTCAGAACATCCAACTCAGTACCCACTTTCTCCCCATGCCCAAGGAAGCACTGTGACTCTTTTGACTTCTTTTTAAAAATGTTTTGGCCTTAACTGCTTCCTGTAGCAGAGAGTTCCACAGGCTTGCCACTCTCTGGCTGAAGAAACATTTCCTAATGTCAGTCCTAAATGACCTAGTGCACATCCTTAAACCGTGGCCCCTGGTTCTGGGAACATCCTTCCTGTGTTTTTCCTTGCTAGTCCTATTAGAATTTTTGAGGTTTCTATGAGATCCCCCCTCGTTCTTTTAAACTCCAGCAGATACAGTCCTAAACATTCCAAACTCTCTTTGTTGTCAGTCCTGGCACTCCAGAAAATCAACCTAGGATTCAAGAAAGAAAATGTACAGGTGTCACAGTAGAATGCGGGAGCAGATGGCATGCTTTTCCCTCAAGAGGCAGCTGAAGAGTGAACTACAACAACTTGTTCTTTTATGTACACACCAGAGGAAAACAGCACTGATTCACCCATTGGATTTCATCCCTACTACAACTTGTTGCTCCTGGTGTGAAGATGAAAAGGATTGATTAGCTGGAGCTGACTAGTGCAAGAAAATCTGAGACATGAGTCAACATAACCAGTGATCTGTATGGAGTCAATGGAGATCCAATGATATGAAATTTCAATGAGACAAGTTAATGATCACATTTCTCCTTTCAAGTCAAGGCTGTCCTGTTTCTCAACACTATTTACTCGTTTTACCACATATCCCTTGATTTTCTTTCCCTATGTAAATCCATCAGACTTGGTGTTGACAGCTTCAATTAAATTCCAGCAGCCACAGTATTTTGGGGAAGCAGTTATTAATTTCAACAACCCTTTGAATGAAACAACAGTGAGATGGTGATGTAATGGTAATGTCACGAGTTTGTAAACCAAAAGCCCAGGGTAAAACTCAAGAGGCATTCGTTCAAATTGCACCAAAGTGGATGGCAGAATTTAAATTGAATTAACAAAATCTGGCATTGAAAGATATTCTTAGTAATGGTTACCATGGGCTACAATGGGATGTTTGGCCGAATCAGGCAACAAGTGATGTAAGTCCCACCTTGTTGTTGAGATCAGTGCCCTTTATCTTTTACGTTTTTATAAATGGTGTGGCAAGATTCTCACTGTGCCGTGGTGCGGTGTCCGTTTGATGGGGTTTATTTCTTGACAAATACTTCATTGACAGCCTAACTCACCTTATTAATTATTCAACCTTGCATCTCACCAAACAACTCAACAGCGAACTCAACCTGCCACTTGTTCCAAAAGAATTCCATGGTGGAAATTGGGTATCAACTTCTAAGGGTATCTAAAAAGAAACACACAACCAATGCCCACAGACATTGGGATCTGACATGTGCCAGACTCTGAGAACCCACATGGCACTACTGTGATCCATCTACATGATGCTCATGTACTTTAATGCTGCACTGCTAACCGTGGGTTACACTGGCAACTATCATTGTCATGCTGCACAAGGACACTGCATCCAGTTCATGAACCAGGCCAAATTGCATCTCTGGGTTCTTTGCTTGCTATCATAGTACTCACTCATTCTGAGCTTATCTGAATGTGTGCAGCATTCCTGTCTTGCGTTGGCTTGCCTTGCATTTTTGTACATTGTCGTACCTCAGTCAGGTCAAGGAGATTTCTGCACCGTAAGTCGACAGCAGCCTCCGGTATCAGTTGAGGCCCTGTTTGGTGCAATCCAAGTCAATAGTTTCTTCTCATAAGTATTGAGGAGCTGAATGTCAGGCAGCCCACCACCCATCCTGATTCTTTCTGCCATCCCGGAGGACCTTGGCTACAAAGTGGGGCGCTGATCTCTCCCTGTCTGCCATATCCAGGACAAATGTCAAGAATGGTGTACGGCAGCTCCAGTGGCCTTTCAAAGATGAAGAAGATGCAAGGGATGTTGGTGAATTCCTGGATATCTACTGAGAGACAGATTGTTCCAGGAACAGTGTGTGATAAGATGGAGCAGAAATCAGATGCGGAAGATGCCATTGGGGCAGGTTAGGTCATTACTATGGCATGTTTGCTAAGATAGGGTAGAGAACATGCTATGCCTCACAATAAAAAAAAAACACCCTCCAAATGACCTGGTGCAACCAAATAGAAGTAAAGTTCAGCCCAATAAAACTATCACTGCTTGCTGTTTAAAAAAAAACCCATCGGTATCACTAATGTCTGTTAAGGAAAGAAATCTGTCACCCTTACCTGGTCTGGTCTACATGTGATTCCAGGCCCACAGCATTGTGGTTGATTTTCAAGCAATATTATCTCTTTAACAGTCTTATTTAATGCTTTCACCATTTTAAACCTCCTCACTTTTGAATTTTAGGGGAATACATAGATGAATAACAGGAGGAGCAAAAAACCTGCCTTGGAAAAATATTGAATTTAATATTCATATTGAAGAACGTGCATCATAAATGATAAACAGTTCAAAACAGAGTGGAGGAGGACAGAGCCCTCCACGTGCAGATACATGCATCATCCAATGTAGCAGCAATAAATGATGAAAACCCTAAAAACAACTGATAAGTGACTTTGTTTCTGCTTTTGCATTGGGGTGAGATAATGTTAACACATATGGCCTACATAAATTTTTGTATGTGGAACATTTCCCACTGTTCCTAATAGGATGGATTGAATAAAATATAAATATGTGAAAGTTAGATGCAATTATTCAGAGACTGACAGATTGTTGTAGACAAATGTATCAAAAGTAATGTCACTAAAGCAGTTAGATGGAGTTAATGTACAAATTATGGTCTAATTGAGTAAACAAACAGTTTGATTTTCTAAATGACTTGTTCCTGTTCCTATCTTGCTATGCCTCATCTGGAAGATGGAGCTTCTGACAGTGCCGCAGTCCCTCAGTACTGCACTGCAGAGCAAGCAAAAATATGAATATTTTCCTGTAAAGAAACAGAAAATCTATCTGCCTTCAAATATTTTCCAATGCAGGCTAATTGCTGTAAGAGAACAAATTGCAACCAAAAGGTACTTATTCATTAATTTGTGTGGCTTGTAGTTGCGTCAGTATATTTTTATGCTTGATTGTTCTCTCACAGTTGCTTCACTGCCCGGCTCCAGACTGCAATCCAAATTACTTCCAGCCTCAAAATTACTCTGTGGAAACATGTTTTTCAGAACTTGATCACTCCCACTTGGGGATTGACTTCATCGCTCATGCCTTACAGCTTGGAACCAGTCCAATGAGAGCTAATCATTTAACTGTAGCTTAGATTAAAGGGAGAGAAATAAATAATTAGTACAGTGATTTTCAGAAGAATTTTGTTTCTTTTGTGGCGGAACTTTTACTCTTGAGAACCTTTTCTTTTGGCATGTTGCTTCAAAAATCAAAAGGCAAATGTGAAATTAAACTCAATGGAAAGATCAAATGGAGGAGGAGGCTGTTTCATTGAAATGATTTAGCTACTAGGCAAGATTTTACCACTGGTTTAATATTATTGCTGATAACCCTTGCTCATATATTAAAGCCAACAGCAATAACTCACAACTTTGCAGAACCTTTAACATGGAAAAATACCATAAGGCAGAGATACAGAGTCATAACTAAAGTTTTAAAAAAATGTACTTTGCTCTGAGTAGGAGATATTCGGAATTTTGACAAAGATGTGGGCTTTAAAGAGGAAAAGTGAGGCAATTCCTATTTGTGGTACTTGCACAGATGAGACACATTCACAAATGGTGAATTGAAGTGATTGAAAGATATGTAGGACAGCGCATGTGCTTAGCAGAGTTTTTGCTGAATGATCGGTTAAATTTTGGTTGCATCATTGATGATGTCAGATAACATGGAAATGGGAACCGAAAGATAAATGTTGGACTGTAGTCATGTGGAACCATGTCTTTCTGAGTCGTATCAATATTTAACAAATGTTCCTAGTTTGCACGAGTATAGTTTTCATCCCTCATCTCAAAATATCCAGGGCTTGGCCATGATATTTACATATGGTGGCAACCATTTGTGAACACTTGACCATAGTTTCTAAGCAATGCTTATAAGAAACGTGCACAGCACAGTTGCATTTTCATATTTTACTCGAGTTTCACAACAGCTGACTCGAGGTGTACAGAGCTATGGAGAATGTCCTTGCCCTATCTGAGTTCTACACCTCACAGGACACCTTGACCAAGTTGCACACTGCAGAAATCAGTACCACAGATACCAAACCGTCCCTAGACTTGCTTAAAAGCCAGAAAAGCATCAGGTCAGTGTGCTCGTGTACATAATTAGCAATTGTGCTGATGATGTTTTAAGAAGACATGGGTTTGATGAAGAAGCTGCAAAATATTGAGAGGTTGTTGAAGACGTCAATTTATACTTCTGGTTTGAACAGAAGAAAATCGACAGAGATCCAGGATTCTGCAGCAAATTTGTATTCTTTTTTATAATTCTTTATATTGTACACCATTTAAGAGTGGGATTGGGAGGATCCACAAAGTACCCACAATGAAACAGAGGGCATTTTGGTAATCTTTAATCAATGTGTCCATTGTTGTTTCAACACAAGGCACATGGATATGCCCATTGTTCTTGGTAAAAACTAGCTCACTGTCAAGCCTACCCAGTACTGTTTATTGATGCACAGTGTTATTCTGCCACAACAAAGCCTTTTATCCGTACATAAGGAGCAAGAGGGTAACTAGTGAAAGGGTAGGCCCACTCAAGGACATAGGAGGGAAGTTATGTGAGGAGTCAGAGAAAATGAGTGAGATTCTTAATGAGAGCTTTGCATCGTTATTCACTGAGGAGAGGGACATGAAGGATGTTGAAGTTAGGGATAGATGTTTAATTACTCTAGGTCAAGTCAGCATAAAGAGGGAGGAAGTGTTGAGTACCTTAAAAGGCATTGGGGTGGACAAGTCCCCAGGTCCAGATGGGATCTAGAATATAGATAGATTGGAGAGTTGGGCAGAGAAATGGCAGATGGAGTTCAATCCAGGCAAAGCTGAGGTGATGCATTTTGGAAGATCCAATTCAAGAGTGAACTACACAGTAAACGGAAAAGCCCTGGGGAAAATTGATGCACAAAGAGATCTGGGTGTTCAGGTCCATTGCACTGTGAAGGTGGATAGAGTGGTCAAGAAGGCATACAGCATGCATTCATTCATCGGATGGGGCATTGAGTATAAGCATTGGCAGGTCATGTTGTAGTTGTATAGGACTTTGGTTCGACCACATTTGGAATAAAGCGTACAGTTCTGGTCGCCACATTACCGAAAGGATGTGGATGCTTTGGAGAGGGTTTGGAGAAGGTTCACTACGATGTTGCCTGGTATGGAGAGCACCAGCTATGAAGAGAGGTTAAGTAGATTAGGATTATTTTCATTAGAAAGATGAAGGTTGAGAGGGGACCTGATTGAGGTCTACGAAATCACGAGAGGTATAGACTGGGTGGATAGCAAGAAGCATTTTCCCAGAGTGGGGGTCTGAATTACTAGGGGGTCACGATTTCAAGGTGAGAGAGGAAAAGGTTAAGGGAGATATGCGTGGAACATTCTTTACGCAGTGAGTGGTGGGTGCCTGGAATGCGTTGCCAGCTGAGGTGGTAGAGGTGGGCACGATAGCATAATTTAAGATGTATCTAGACAAATACAATAATAGGCAGGAAGCAAAGGGATACAGATCCTTGGAAAATAGGTGACAGGTTTAGATTGAGGATCTGGATTGGCGCAGGCTTGGAGGGCCGAAGGGCCTGTTCTTGTGCTGTAATTTTCTTTGTTCTTTGTTCTTTGTAACAAGGTGCATTTCATAACTGTATGCTGAGTTAGGCAGCCTTGAAAAAGTGACCATGTGGTTGCCAGCAACACCTTATGCCACAATCTGGAACTCTCACAAGTTTTCAACTGCTGCTTTTATACAAGGCGTTGGAATCCAATGAACAATTTTGGACTTCTGATCTAATAGCCAATGGCCATAAAACACCTTTTAAATTGAACACTGGAGAGGACATCTCCATTCTTTCATGTTGGTTCAAGCCTGAGTTTCTCCAGTCATGAGTCCATGGTCCAGGTTGCATTTGGCTGAAGATATACACCGAGGTAGATTCCCCTTGCATTACAAGGGAAAGTAAATGACTGAAGGCCTTTGCATGATCCACAATCCTCCTTACTGAGTCATGGAACCTGCGCAGATATAAGACTTGTCTGCAAGATGAATGGACTGAAGAAGCAAGACAGCCCACACAGTTTCAGAAGCAATTCACATGACTAGGAAAGCAGAGAATGGTTAACCAGATCACTCTAAAAGCAAATGCCAAGCCAATGCGTCTGTTCATCCCAAGAAAGGTTCTTGACCTCCCCTGAGATAAATTCTAAAAGGAGGTTGAGGCCATGTTGCACCTAGCTATCGCCAATCTATAGAATCCTTGCAGTGTGGAAACAGACCACTCAACCCAGTGAGTCCACAACAACCCTTCAAAGAGCATTCCACCCCAAATCATTGAAATGCTGTATTGCCATGGCTAATCCACTTAGCCTGCACATTATGGGCAATTCAGAATGACCAACCCACATAGTTTGCACATCTTTGGACTTTGGGACAAAATCAGAGGGAAACCCACACAGACTCAGGAAGAACATGCAAACTCCACTCAGATAGTCACCTGAACATGGAATTGAATACAGGTCCCTAGCGCTGCGAGGCAGCAGTGCGAACCACTGAGCCATTGTGCCACCCTGTGGTGAATCATACAACTCACTTCTTGGTGTTTCAGTATGGTGTCTATACTCAAACCTAATTTTTATTAAAAATGCATTTATGTAGGCCTCATGCAGCTCAACAAGGATAAGGAATGAGAAATTTCCTCATGGTATCTATTGATGAGAGCTTGGCAAAGTTCACAGGGAGATCACTCTTTACAAAATTAAATGTGGACAGTGACTTTTAGTATAACAAAGTGTGAAGCTGGATGAACACAGCAGGCCAAGCAGCATATGCTTTGTTATCTTGGATTCTCCAGCATCTGCAGTTCCCATTATCAGTGACTTTTAGTAACTCTTTCTAAATGAAGAATCTAAAGTATTCACCACGCTTATTTATCCCTTTGGAAGATATTGCTTTAATCATCCACCATTTAGATCACCACAACACATGAAATCATCAAACGCTCCATAACTGGCACAAAAACAATATTCTCAGACTGTACTCCTGGTTCACAATCCAGACAGATTATAAACCATTGGTAACCCTCATCATCACCAAGATGCCACACTGAATCCATTGATTTTGATTATGTCTAATATGGTTTGAGGCCTCACCATGGAATACGGCAAAGACACACTCGGGACCATGCCTGACACTTTGTGCCTACTGCCTGTGAGAGTGCCCACACCGAATGGTTTTAACATCTTTGAAGACAGCATCGAGTCCATTGTCTCCTCGTCAACCAAACACTCAGAAATGGGAAAAAATTCATGCAGCTCTGAAAGCTCACGTATATTGTACACAAATATAGCAGCACTGTTTGATTGGATGGCCTGAAAAGCTCCTTATTAATTGCACTCTAAAAGAATACTTAAAGCAATGCCCTTATCTTAATATGCTGGCTGACCTTTACATCTGCAAAGACTGTGTTGTTGTTCACTGTGTCTTCTGTTTGATCATGCCCACATCAGTGTCACAGGCTTTACAAGTGCTGAACATGGTCCGTATTTCCATTTAGAATATGGAAGGCCATTAGATTAGATTAGATTAGATTCCCTACAGTGTGGAAACAGGCCCTTCGGTCCAACAAGTCTATACCGCCCCTTGGAGCATCCCACCCAGACCCACCCCCCAATAACCCACACGCCCCTGAACACTATGGGTAATTTAGCATAGCCAATCCACCTAGCCTTTGAAGATATGATCTCCAATTGCCCAACATGTGTTATCCAAAGATTAGAAGGCTAGTGATCTCATTCTTTTCCTCTTGCCTGCAGGAGTACCATAGAAGGCATTTGCTTGAATTAATGGGTCAAACTTTTCTTATTGTCATTGCCTATTATTCCAGACGGCTCTAGGTCAAGTTACTATATGACCCCACTTTAACTAGACAATTAAACCAGAGACACAGGTAATGTTCGAGGGATCAGGATTCAAATCCCACCAAGGAAGATGATGGAATTTAAATTCAATTTAAAAAATGAACTTTAGTGTTAATGATGATGAACTTAAAGTTGATTGTTGGAAAAAACCCATCTGGTTCACTAAGTTCCTTTAGGGAAGAAAACTGCTAGCCTTGCCTAGTCTAACCTACATGTGACTCCAAACTAACAATGTAGTAGACTCTTGACTGTCCTTTGGGCAATTAGAGATGAATGATAAATATTGTTCAAGCCAGTGGCAGATACAACATATAAATGATTTTTTTAAAAACGAGTTATGACTGTGCTCAAAGTGACACATGGGATGATCAGTTCAGTCAACAGTCACCCGGTTCACTAATTATTGTTTCAAGCACTTTCGTGAATCTTTTGATTAAGTATGTATTGCTAGTTCACATTGATACCCACAAACTGATGGTGGGATAGTGACTAGGTTGTCTGTGCAGACCAAGACCTATTGGTAAAAATTGATGGCATTGAACTGGCCTTGCTTGGTTATTGGTCTACATCTTTACACAACAGCCTGACTCAATTGGAGCTCCTCATGGGTAGGGAGGTTACAATTTTGGTTTTTAAATTTCCTGGATACACTTTAACCAGAAATCACAGAGGCTGACTTTCACAAGGTCTGAAAGAAGAAGGATCGTTACAGTGCAAACAATGCTATCACCTTCAATTGCCACGTTATGGTACAGGAACTTGAAGCACTCTGCTGTAGGGAGCCTCTCTGTATCTGGAACCAGAACTGACCTGATTGAGTTTTGAGTCTTCTGGTTCGTTCTCATTCTTATTTCATCAACACTGACCTCAACATCCTCAGATGCATCAGATTGACATTGGTATCAATGAACAAGTGGGCCTTGCAAACCTTGGATTGACTACCAATATGATGGGGAGATAAGCCAAACACCTCAGTGTGATGTACGTATTGCCCTCCAGTATTCTTATACTTGTTCCAAGAGAAACAAAGGTATGGTCAGGCAGTATCATTATTCCACTGCAGCACCTTCCTCCCTGACATTGAAAACCTGAGAGTGACTTCATGGTGGATGAAAGGGAAGAGGACTAGAATAAAAATCTAAATAATTAATTGTTAGAATGAAAGATTTGGAAGGAGCTGTTGCATGATCAGGTAACAACTGTTACGCTGTTGATAAAATGCAGTGATATCAGATGCTGTCAGATCACATGTAGCCAGGACTTGAGGGGCCAAGGTTCTAACTGCATCCTGCTTAAGCCTCATTCTGTAATGCAAATAGTTAACAAGTGCTCTTTAGTTTGCAAAGTTAGAAGCTCTGATGTGCATCTGTCTAAATTACCCAGAACCCATTTGTGACACTTACATAATCATTACCTTCTCAAGGCTTGTTAGCAATGGACAATGAGCACTGATCTTGACAGCATTGACCTCGTCTCATGAACAAATGAAAGCAAATCCGAATACTGGTATTTTGATTGTAAATCTTTTATAATACAATACAATTTTTATGCATCCTAAATTGTCTTTTATCCCAGGCTGCGATGCCTGAACCAGCACACAGACTAACCTCGAGACACCTCCAGTTGCTTTGAACAGAAACTTTTGTATAAATATGTCGGGCTGAATTTTTACACTTTGTGAAACATGAGAATAGAGGTTGATGGGACCCAAATATACCAGCACCAGCTGTATGCCAGATTCCCAATTTCATTCCCAGTGGCAACCTTATTTGCCAAGACAGGCTCAGGGGTAGTAGCTCTGCCTGCCACCACCAGGCAAGTAGTCAATTAGGCTCATGAACGGCCTTGTTAATAGGAAGGAAAGGTGACCAACTGGGATTTTACAGTCACCCTGTAGTTCCCTGATTACCTGGAGGTGTGAATGCAGTAACAGGCCAGGGTGCCAGTTCTCCAGGGAGGCTACCAAAGCCTAGCCACCCGTGCAGGTAAAGACCGCCCTGAACTATCCTGTGGGGGCCTAGCTACTTTTTCTGTACTTTTACACAATTTAACAAATAATTAAAAAGAGAGGGCACCTCCATGTGTAAAAATGTTCTCTTAGTTATTGATGTGGAAGATCTCAGGTTGACCCTTCAGGTTTGGAGGGCCTGCCCAGCACCCTTAATTAGACGGTGGACCTGATTGCATGACAATGAAATGGATTCCTCTATCAAAATTCCCATGAATGATTGTTTCTCCACCAGGATGGGATTGGGAACTAGAAACTTGGGTGGCTTGGTGGCACAGTGATTAGCACAGCTGCCTCACAACACGAGGGATCTGGGTTCAATTCCAGCTTTGGGTGACTGTGTGGAGTTAGCATATTCTCCCCATGTTTGATTGGGTGCCCACAATCCAAATATGTGCAGGATGGGTGGATAGGCCATACTAAGTTATCCCATACTGTCCAGGGATGTGCAGGGGTTACAGGAGTTTGGGAAGTTCTTCAGAGGGTCAGTGCAGATGTGAAGGGCTAAATGCCTCTTTCTGCCCTGTGGGAATTCTATGATATGACTTCAGCTTTATATCCCTCTTCTGTCCAGATTTTAACTTGGAGCGATAGGTCACCATTTGGCCCAATCATATTTAACTGCTGGATCTCATTGAATGGCCTAAATTTAATTTCTACCTGAGCTAAGTGTGAATTATGTGAGGCTTCTGGGAGTGAGTGTTACCATATTCATAATGACAACAATATAAACAAGATACGATTACCAAAGGAATTCTCTACTGCAGGAATTTAAAAGCGTCTGGACACTTAAAGCCATCAATAAACAATGGAGATCATCATTTCAGTACAAAGACATTTATAGAAAAAGTAGACCAGATGCAACACTTTAGTAGTAGCATCTCAATAAATAGGATATTGCATTAGGATAACAATGATTTCCTATTGATAGTAGGATAAAAAAAAGCCATTCCTTTTCTTAAGACATCGTAAGTCATTTTACAGTCAATCTTATCTTGAAATGTAGCCTCTGTTGTAATGTACACAAGCAGATGAACCAATCTGCACACAGCAAAGTCCACATAAGCAGTAAAGAAATGAGCGATAAAGGCCTATGATTTTTAGTGCTGTTGAATAACATCAGAGCTGGTCATAACAGCAGGAAAACACCCTGACTCTTCTTAGAAATATTTTCATGGGATTCTTTATATCCATCTGATGGGGAAAACCTGGATGTGTCTTTCTCAGTATTGCATGAAACATCAATTAACGTTAGTTATATGCTACTTCTGGAAAGGCTTTTAATGTTTTTTTTGGAATTTGGCAAGGCTGGGATATATTACTGAATTCGAACAATCTGTGTAAGATGTTGTGCGGGTGTCTTTTTCCTGAATGGATGCTGTTTAGGTTAATAATTCTAGGTTATTAACCAGCAACAATGAAGAAACAAAAATATATGTTCAAATAAAAATCTTATGTCACTTGGAAGTGGACTTGGAACTCCTCGTTTTTCAGTAAAAATGTTTTCTGTCCTTGAATATCAAGAAGATCATGGTGAAATGTTTCAGTGCATGTTATTTAAGGGAGGCAATGGCCTAATGTTATTATTACGAGGCTATTAATCCACGAACCTCAATTAATCTACTGGGGACCCAGGTTCAAATCCCACCATGGCAGATTCATTAACAATCTGGAATTAAAGAACAATTGATGACCATAAAACCATTGCCGATTGTTGGGAAAATACCCAACTGGTACATGAATGCCCTTCACGGAAGGAAACTGCTATCCTTGCCTGGTCTGGCTCACATGTGACTCCAGACCCACAGCAATGTGGTTGACTCTCAACTGTCCAAACAAGCCATTCAGTTCAAAGGCAATTAATTGCTGGCCAGCCAATGAAGCCTATGTCACATGGGTGAATATAAAAAAGTTGCAGGACATGCACACTGTGACTGTAGTTCACAAAATGGAAGAGGTGAGTAGTGAGCCCAATTACATGAGAGACAGCCAAACAAATTGTATTGTTATGGATCAAGCTTCATTGAGAACTATGCTGACTATACCGATTCCATCTCATCACTTCAGCATGGAAACAAATTCTAAGCCAAACAGATTCATTTTGACCTGTGCATATAACACGAGAAAGCAGTTTCATGACCTGAAGCATTTCATTTTACTCTTATTTTAATTCTAACTACACTTATGCAGTAAATAATTTTATCATATAAGAAAGCTCTGATTCTCAGCAACATGTAGATGGAATCAAAATGTGTTGTCAGGATTCAGCAGTGACTTATTACACACAAAGTGGATATTTCAGTTGAAAAATGACACTTTGGCTTAGTTTGGTCTCTTTGCAATCACCCACCAACCTTCCCTCCTACCCCCACCAAAATGTATTTATGTTTATACTCCGATTGTATGATTTGCACATGACAGTTATCTTAATTCATGATGGAAAAGATTTGCTGTAAGTTTGATTGCAGCGACTTTTTCGCTAAGTAGTTCATCCAGAATCTTCTGCTTCCTGTGTTCTTTGCTCAAAGGTAGATCTGACCCATGATGCCACCATTTTCACGAGGGGTGGGGCAAGGTGGCAGGTCTCAAACCCAGCTCAGCTAGATAGGGGTTTCCTCCACTGTTGGCATAACTTTCATTTGCATCTGCTATCCAATAAACAAAACTGCTCAAGGCAGGGTTTCATGAGATTGCGAATGCCAGGCCAGCATTTATTGTCCATCCCTAACTGCCCAGAGAAAACCACATTGCTGTGGGCCTGGAGACACATGTAGGCCAGAACAAATAAGGACAGCAGTTTCCTTCCTTAGGGACATTAGTGAAGCAGTTGGGATTTTTCCAACAATCAACAATGTCTTCTCAGTCATCATTCACCCTTAATTCCAAAATCATTTTTTAAAATTTCAAATTCCACCATCTGCCATGATAGGATTCAAACTTACAGCCCCAGAACATTACCTGTATCTCTGAATTAATAGCCTAGCAATAATACCACTAGGCCATCATTTCCCCTAAATTGCAGTTGTAATGTATACTTTTTACTTGCATGTAGCGGCTTGGAATTATGAATTATAGTGGTGGATGTCAAAATTCTTTCCATCATATTGCTGATCTCTCCTCTTGTTACCATCTTCCATTGATACATGTTGGATGGATTGCAAGTTTATACTCCACCAATTTCCTGTGTGATGAACACAACTTCCTTAGTCATCAAGGGAGGAGCTCAAACCCAGAGCTTCTGGCTCAGAGATGGGGACACCGACCAGTATGTCACAAAACGTCATCTACCATGTAAGAAGTGACATTATTGTAATCAGTGATAATCTACCATTTCACTCCACATTGTCTGGAAGTAAAACCAGTAGTACCAGCCTTGCCACTATTCTTGCTGGTACTTCTGCCTTGATTGCTATATGCCAACGGCTCAGCCATGGCCCAGTTGGAGCACACTCACATCTTATTCAGCCTTCAGGTAAGAGTAGCATGGGATATGTGACAAAGATGGTTAAATAGATTTGATATAGAATCAACCATGACCTGATTGAACAGAGAGGCAGACTTGCAGGGTTGAATGGCCTTCTTCTGTTCCTGTAGAGCTTGCTGTGCACAAATTAAGTACTAGGTTTCCTTGCATTGTAAAAATGACTACATTTCAAAAATATTTTACTGGCTGTTAAGTCCTTTGACACATTCTGAGATCATGAATGGTTTTAAATAAATACAAGTTCATTCTTTCTTCTTATCTTCATCATATCACACTTTCTATCATGCATAACTTTAGAATCATATTTGTTAAACACTTTGTGGGCATCCAGTCTGCATAAAAGTGGTAAAAACAACTAATGCTTCAAATCACAGAAGGTCAGGCAGCATCCCTGAAGAGAGAGAAAGCTAATGTTTCGCGTCAAGATGACTCTGATGAAGACTCGAAACATTAGCTTGCTCTCTCTTCAGGGATGCTGCCTGACCTGGTGTGATCTCCAGCATTAGTTGTTTTCAGTACAAATTCTGGCATCTGCAGTAATTTGCTCATATATACAAAAGTTTGTATGTTTGTCTGTTCCTTTCTCTCCAAACAAATTGCAAGTTACTTTCTCAGAATACAAGGCTACTAGAACAAGCAAGTATGTTGACTGGTAGTTTTAGCATAAACAGATTGAGATAGCTGTGGTGGAGATCAGGACTGCCTTGAGCCAGCAATAATCCTGCGAGTTCTGCAAATACTGAGGAAGGGTCACCAGACCCGGAAAGTTAACTCTGATTTTTTTTCTTCAGAAGTGCTGTTCTGGTCTCCCTGCTATAGGAAGAATGTTGTGAAACTTGAAAGGGCTCAGAAGAGATTTACAAGGATGTTGCCAGGGTTGGAGGGTTTAAGGTATAGGGAGAAGCTGAAGTAGGATGGAGCTATTTTCCTGATGCTGCCAGACCTGCTGAGCTTTTCCAGCAACTTCTGTTTTTGTTCCTGTAGTAATTCTGCTACCATTGGAAAATCCTAATCAATCTCTTTAATAGCATGACTTGGTCTTACTATATCTCAGAAAAAGAGTGTAAAAAATTTGTAATCTCCATTATGCCAAAATCACATCTATGACCCAAGTACAAGTTAAAACATGTTTTACAGCCTGCAACATAGATGTTCTAAGTATGAAAGTGATCATTCCTCCAAAATGGGAACTAAATGAGAGGTGAGTTTCCATTGCGTAACATTCAGGGCAGGGGGATAGTTTTCTGCAGTGGCATTGTATTCAAGGTTCAAGATTCAGTTCTTGTTCGCGATGTTACATCTTTGACTTATGCAACCAGATTTGTCAATATCAGAACTGGGCTCTGTTTGAGTGAGATCGTCAGCAAGAAATAGGGAATAATTTCTTTGTAAAAGTGCAAGTTTCTCTTTGGGCTGATTTTAGCCCTGAATGTTCTTGTGAGCAGTTAAAATAACCACATTTTTGTATCCCCACCCGTTCCATTATCTTTCTACCAATCGCATTTTCAGCAGGCAACATTTGTGGTAGGTAACAAATTCCTTCACTGTTTTGAGGTTAATATCCTGGGATTCCCTTTCTACCAGCACTGTAGGTAGGTTCTACACCCCAAGGACAACTGTGGTTCAAGAAAGCATTAGGAATGTCCTTTCTTTATGCATGCAAAGAGAGCTCTGGGTGCAATTTTAACCAAAGGGAAAAGCAACAGACAAAATCAATTGAGAGACCCAATATCCACTTGATACATTGATGTATAATGTTAATGTTTGCTATTTTATATAAGCTCTAACTGAAGTAACATATTCTAAATTAAACCATCCAAAATGCAGCCGACATCTAAAGTGAAAGAAGACATTCAAGACACACAAAGGTTGCCCTGATTTAGATATCCACAAGTATGCCAAAAAAAACCAAAATTATAATCCTGATCCTGAATGAGGACCTGTAATTTATTACACGCAATGTTTTCTCATTCTTTCCTTATTTTGCATTCTTTTTGTTCATTCAAGTCTATGGGCCTAGTGCTGGCAAGTGCGATGTGTGAATTTGGTATATTTTTGGCAGTACAGATTTTATGGGCCAAAGTGTCCTTCAGTACTATATGATTCTATGATTCAGTGGTGATAATTTCCACCTGTACTATCTTAGCAATAAACTTATTGAACAATTGATGCATCTTTGTTGAACATGCATGATTTTCATCTCCACTGATGGTTATGATTCTGGATAAGAATACCAAGTTTATGGTAAGGTTTGATTCAGGAGCAATAACTTAGTTTGTTAAAATTGACAAAGTTTGAAATCCTTACTCGGACAGTAAAGCCACAAGAAAGCATGACATTGATCAGGCAACTTAATCTTTGCTACAAAAGATTAGAAAGGTAAAAGCAATGTACATTACACTTTTACTCTAACACGCAGATGTAGCATGAAGTAATTTTTAAAAATTAATTCATGGGATATGGGATATAGCTGTCTAGGTCAGCATTTTTTCACCATTCCCAATTGCCCTCGACAAAGTGGTTGTGTAATGCTTTCTTGAACCACTGTCATTCTTGGAACGAAGGAACATCTATAGTAATGATAGGAAGGGAGTTTCAGGATATTGACTCTGAAGCAGTGAAGGAATGGCAAGATAATTCAAAGCGATTTTAATAGACAAATTGTGATTGAATACCCCACAAAGCATATCCAAGGCCAAATTTGAAGGCATTCGGCAAGAACTTTCAAACGTTGATTGGGATCAGATGTTCGCAGGTAAAGGGATGGCTGGAAAATGGGAAACCTTCAAACATGAGATATTGAGAGTCCAGAGACTGTATGTTCCTGTCAGGGTGAAGGGCAAGGCTGGTGGGGGCAGGGAATGACAGATGACTAGAAGAGTTGAAGTTTTGGCCAGGAGAAAGAAGGAAGCACATGTCAGGTAAAGACAGTAGAAATCAAGTGAATTCTTAGAAAAGTATAAAGGCAGTAGGAGTATACTTAAGAAGGAAATCAGGAGGGCAAAAGGGGGACATGAAATAACTTAGGCAAATAGAGTTAAGGAGAATCTAAAGGGATTTTATAAATGCATGAAGGACAAAAGGGCAACTAAGGAGAGAATAGGGTCCCTTAAAGATCAGCAGGGCTGCTTCTGTGTGAAACTGCTTGCAATGGGAGAGATACTAAATGAGTATTTTTCATCAGTGTTTGCTGTGGAGAAGCATATGGAAGATATAGAACATGTGGAAATAAATAGCAACATCTTGAAACATTTCAATATTGCAGAGGAGGAGGCGCTGGATGTTTTAAAATGCATAAAGGTGGATTAATCTCTGGGACTGATCAGGATTACCCTAAAACTCTGTGGAAAACTAAGCAAGTGATTGCTGAACCCAAGAACCTCTAGAGCCACAGGCGAGGTGCAGGAAGACTAGAGGTTGGCTGATGTGGTGGCATTCTTTAAGAAAGGTGAAAGGAAAAGGCTGGGAAGTATAGACCGGTGAGCCTAATGTTGGTGGTGGACAAATTGTTGGAGGGAATTCTGAGGGACAGGATTTACATGTATTTGGAACGGCAAGGACTGATTAGGGATAGTCAACATGGCTTTGTGCGTGGGAAATCGTGTCTCACTAACTTGATTGAGTTCTTTGAAGGAGTAACGAAGAAGATTGATGAGGGCAGAGCAGTGGACGTGATCTGTATGGGCTTCATTAAGGCGTTCGACAAGGTTCGCATGGTAGACTGGTTAACAAGGTTAGATCACCTAGAACTAGTGATGTGCATACAGAACTGGCTTGAAGGTAGAAGACAGAGGGTGGTGGTGGAGGGTTGTTTTTAAGATTGGAGTCCATGACCAGTGGTGTGCACAAGGTTCGGTGCAGGGTCCCCTGTTTTTTCTCATTTATATAAATGATTTGAATGTGAACATGGGAGGTATGGTTAGTAAATTTGCAGATGACACCAAAATTGGAGGTATGACTTCAGAGTACAATGGGACCTTGATCAGATGAGCCAGTGGTTTGAGGAGTGTCAGATGGAGTTTAGTTTAGATAAATGCGAGGTGCTGCAATCTGGAAAGGCAAATCAGGGCAGGACTAATGTACTTAATGGTAAGGTTCTGGGTAGTTTTGGTAAACAATGAGACCTTGGAGTATAGGTTCATAGTTCCTTGAAAGTGGAGTCAAAGGTAGACAGGATAGCGAAGAAGGTGTTTGGTATGCTTGCCTTTATTCATTCAATGCATTGAGTATAGGAGTTGGGAGATCATGCTGTCGTTGTACAGGACATTGGTTAGGCCACTTTTGGAATATTGCATGCAGTTCTGGTCTCCCTGCTATAGGAAGAATGTTGTGAAACTTGAAAGGGCTCAGAAGAGATTTACAAGGATGTTGCCAGGGTTGGAAGGTTTAAGGTATAGGGAGAAGCTGAAGTAGGATGGAGCTATTTTCCCTGAAATATTGGAGGCTGAGGGGTGACCTTATAGAAGTTTATAAAATAATGAGGGGCGTGGATAGGGTGAATAGACAAAGTCTTTTCTCTGGAGTGAGAGAGTCCAAAAGTGGAGGGCATAGGTTTAAGGTGAAAGGGGAAAGATTTAAAAGGGATCTAAGAGGCATCTTTTTCACACAGATGGTAGTGCCTGTATAGGATGAGCTGCCAGAGGAAGTAGTGGAGGCTGGTATAATTATAACATTTAAAAGGCATCTGGATGGGGATATGAATTGGAAGGGTTTAGAGGGATATGGGTCAAATACTGACAATGGGACTAGATTTATTTAGGATATCTGTTCAGCATGGATGAGTTAGTCTGAAGGGCCCATTTTCACGCTGTACAGCTCTACGATTCTGTGACACTAAATAGCAGATGCACTCAAGAAACAGTCCATAGATTTTTTTAGCAACCGATCCTGATGTTCATGATCATATAGGTCACCAAACACTTTGCTTCCTTTACTTTCAAAAAGCTAGCTTCTGAACTTCCTCAAAAGCTGCTGACCTCCTGGAATAAAGTGTGAAGCTGGATGAACACAGCAGGCCAAGCAGCATCTCAGGAGCACAAAAGCTGACGTTTCGGGCCTAGACCCTTCACCAGAGAGGGGGATTGGGAGAGGGTTCTGGAATAAATAGGGAGAGGGGGGAGGCGGACCGAAGATGGAGAGAAAAGAAAATAGGTGGAGAGGAAAGCATAGGTGGGGAGGTAGGGAGGGGATAGGTCAGTCCAGGGAAGACGGACAGGTCAAGGAGGCGGGATGAGGTTAGTAGGTAGGAAATGGAGGTGCGGCTTGAGGTTGGAGGAAGGGATGGGTGAGAGGAAGAACAGGTTAGGGAGGCAGGGACAGGCTGGGCTGGTTTTGGGACGCAGTGAGGGAAAGAGCTGGGCTGGTTTTGGGATGCAGTGGGGGAAGGGGAGATTTTGAAGCTGGTGAAGTCCACATTGATACCATTGGGCTGCAGGGTTCCCAAGCTTAAGATAAGTTGCTGTTCCTGCAACCTTCGGGTGGCATCATTGTGGCACTGCAGGAGGCCCATGATGGACATGTCATCTAAAGAATGGGAGGGGGAGTGGAAATAGTTTGCGACTGGGAGGTGCAGTTGTTTATTGCGGACCGAGCGGAGGTGTTCTGCAAAGCGGTCCCCAAGCCTCCGCTTGGTTTCCCCAATGTAGGGGAAGCCACACCGGGTGCAGTGGATACAGTATACCACATTGGCAGATGTGGTAACAGTGGGGAAACCAAGCGGAGGCTTGGGGACCGCTTTGCAGAACGCCTCCGCTTGGTTCGCAATAAACAACTGCACCTCCCAGTCGCAAACAATTTTAACTCCCCCCTCCCATTCCTCACACGACATGTCCATCATGGGCCTCCTGCAGTGCCACTATGATGCCACCCGAAGGTTGCAGGAACAGCAACTCATATTCCGCTTGGGAACCCTGCAGCCCAATGGTATCAATGTGGACTTCACAAGCTTCAAAATCTCCCCTTCCCCCACTGCATCCCAAAACCAGCCCAGCTTGTCCCCTTCCCCCACTGCATCCCAAAACCAGCCCAGCCTGTCTCTGCCTCCCTAACCTGTTCTTCCTCTCACCTATCCTTTCCTCTGACTTCAAGCCGCACCTCCATTTCCTACCTACTAACCTCATCCCGCCTCCTTAACCTGTCCATCTTCCTTGGACTGACCTATCCCCTCCCCACCTCCCCACCTATACTCTCCTCTCCACCTATCTTCTTTTCTCTCCATCTTCAGTCCGCCTCCCCCTCTCTCCCTATTTATTCCAGAACCCTCCCCCCATCCCCCTCTCTGATGAAGGGTCTAGGCCTGAAACGTCAGCTTTTGTGCTCCTGGGATGCTGCTTGGCCTGCTGTGTTCATCCAGCTTCACACTTTGTTATCTTGGATTCTCCAGCATCTGCAGTTCCCATTATTTCTGATATAATTTTGACCTCCCTGAATGCCCTTTTCTGGAATTCTGTATTCTCCTGGATTCTCAAGGCTGCGCCCGGCATGAACTCATGACACAATTCTAACATTTTTGCGGACAGTTAGCCTCGCCAAATTGGACTAGCTGTTCTGTTTTTCTGAACTGCATACTCACAGCTTCACTGAGCTGTAAATGATGCGCATGAGCTTCCCTGGATCCCAAATCTCAGCTGCATCAAATGGCTACTTGAACTTCAATGAGCCCCACAATCTTTAATGCTACCAGCAGCCATGTTACCTGACTTTTGGACAGTCATTCACTGACATTGAACTGTTTTGAATGACAAGTTAAGAACCTCACAACAAACTCTGCCTTCGTTCCTAAGCAAAATCAAATATAAATGGCAAGGCAACATTTTGAGACTGAAATGCTACAATCTACTGCCTTCCGTAATACGCATTAATACAAGAAATGGAACGAACAGCAAAAGTGAATGAAGCCACTGCAAGATGCACAAACGATCTTCTGATTTAAATGTTCACGAAACATCTGAGAAAGAAACCAAACACAAAAATCTGACTATTAACAAGAGTTTGTAAGTTTGAAACATATAATGCTTGCCATACTATAATTGTAATTTTCACTTTTGTTATTTTAGCTATTGATTTGTTGAACAATTTACACATTTATTGTAGCACCAGCCTGATCTTCATTGTCACCTCCAAAATAGACAATAATAATATCTTAGGTATTATATGTTAGAAATTCTATGCCTTATCCTCTGTTCCTTATTTAATAAAACATTCTTTTGAAATCCTGGATGTTTCTGAAAATTTCCTAAAAGGTAATGGATATCTGGAAATCTCTCTCTCTAGCCTCAACTGAAAATTTTGAAAGTGTGAGCAACATAGATTCTGTTTGGCAAGCATATTAATGGATTTGGGGCGATGTTGGGTAAATGGAATTAAGACATGTACCAGGCATGATCTGGTTAGAAGGTAAAAGTAGTTTTGAGGGCCTGAATAGTCTATTTATTTTACTTTGTTCCCTCAGTGGCAAATTACTGTCTTTTGCAAAGATAGCAGTCCCAGCTGCCTTTCAATAAGGACTTCAGGTCTGTTAGTATGGGATGCATTATTCCAACTTTATCGATAAAACTTTTTAAAATAAAAATGAAGCATGGTTTTCTAAATAATAAAGATCATTAACAAAACTCAACTGAGATACTTCAAAGCACCAACTGGTATAACTCTTATAGACTATTAGAAGAGACAACAGCAAGACATTCAAAGAAGTTGACATCTGTTGGTGTTTCATTAACATGCTAAGAAGTTAAGGTTTTCAACTATTTCGAATGTATGCTTGAAGCTGGGATACAAAAGATGCTGTTGTGATGTCTGAACACTGGAGGTTTTATGTACAGTCCATTGTTTAGAGAATTGGAATGGGTTACACTTACAATTAGGTTTTAGAGGAATGGAAATGTCCCAAGGCTGTTACTGATTTTTGACTTAATTTTCCATAACATGCACTGCAGAACAGGGCCCCCACATTTCTAATTATGATTGTTATATGCTAATTTATTGGGCTGTTTTGCAGAGATCAAGCCAAATTTCCTAAAGATAGATTTCTGTTTCTTAACATGCATAAAACACATATTTTCAAATGTTTCATATTTACTTCAGTTTAGCAATGATTTTTAACCATTTATTTATCTGGGCGGAAAGAAATAGTCACATCATCTGCCAATAACGACCTTGACTTGAAGTCACAAACCACAGTTAAATAGCACTCATTGCTCACTTACTCAAATGGGGTTATCCATTTGGCTGAGGCAACAGTGTTGACCTTTGATTTTATAACAGCAAATGCTGCAAGTGCTCAGCAGGTCAGATAGCATTGGTGGGGAAGAAACAGGACGAGTGGGCAAGATTGTTAGGTCTCTATAAAACTGAGAATAGAGGATGATGGAAACAGAGTTCGATGCAGAACTACATGCCAGTTTCCTGGCTTTGTGGAAGACAGAAAAAAATAGAAATAGGCCAATCAGTCCTTTAAGCCTGTTCTGCTATTTAATATTTTTGATCATGGGTGATCATCCGACTCAAAACCCTGTTTCGCCCAACAACTTTTGATTCCTTAACCCTAAGAACTATATCTAATTCCTTCTCAAAAATATTCAGTGTTTTGGCCTTTGCCACTTTTTGTGGCAGAGAATTCCACAGCTTGACCACGCTCTGGGTGGAAAAATTTCTCCTCATCTCAGTCTTAAATGGTCTACTGTCTATGCTTACAGTCTGTTCCCTGGTTCTGGAGTCCCCAGTCATCAGATGCATTCTTCCTGTGCCTACCATGTCAGGCCCTGTTGGAATTTAATGGTTTTGATGAGATCTCTCTTCAGACACCCAATCGACTGTGACTATATTCCTAATCGTTCCAACCTCTCTTTATTGTCAGTCCTGGCACTCCAGAAGTACAGCCTAGGATTCAAGAAGGATAATGTACAGGTGCCACAGGAGAATGCAGGAGCAGATGGCACACTTTTCCCTCATGAGAAATCTGAAGACCAAATTACAATAACTCTCACCAGTCTCACTTCATTCCTCAATCCTGCAATCCCAGGAATTAACCTGGTAAGTTTTCATTGTACACCCTCCCTAACCAAATCATGGACTTCGTATGCTCAGAGACAAATTTCTGTGAGGGGTCATTGGTAGGTGGTATGGCAACTCACCTGCAAACAAAAAGTGGCCAACTGAAGTAAATAAAGGCCTTTTGTGTGCTATTTGAGAAGGCTTCTGTGTGGTTCCAGATCACTACATGCAGTTGTGGATAGTTTAATTGTCTGAATGCAACTTCCCGGCAATTAGTCAATGTGCTGCAGTGGGTGACAGTGGGAGTGAGACACAGGACTCCAGGCAGGCTTAGAGGCCCATTTTGAATGCTTGTGTGCAGTAGTGCAAAGGCCATTTTTAAATTTGGCCTCCAGCTTTAGAATCTGCCCACTCTCGTTAATGTTGCAACTTGCCCTCAGACCTCTAATTGGCCACATTGAGGTAAATCACAGGTATGGGATTGTTCCCCAAACAGTGTGGACTCCTGATGCATCTCACTTTGATCTTGACAGAAGGGGCCAGAAGCCTACCTTGGAAGTCCTTCCCAATGGCTGACCTATAGTCAGGACAGCAACAATTTGGAACAGAAGATAGAACAGGCATTTGACAAGTCCAGAATGAAGGAAAGTGGGGGGGGGGGGGGAAGTGTAAGAACCAAACTGAAGCTCTAAGATAGGAATGTTAGGAGAAATTAAACAACAACGGGCTGGCTCAAACAGGAATAATCAGGAATTATGGGAACATCAGATAGCCTTTTCTCACCATTTCCAATGCATTACAAAAGAAATTGAGAAAATGTATAATATTATATGCACCTGTCGATCTTTTCCTGATTTACTCAGAGCAGTGTCCAGAAGACCAATCTTTAATTACTAGTAGACCCAGGGTAATCCGGGAGGGTGGGCAACCCAGAATGTTTTGTAATGAGTTCAACAGCATTCATTACTGCGTTCAGCTCTGGTCTCCCTACTTTGGTAAAGACGTTGTTAAACTTGGAGGGTGCAAAAAAGATATTCAAGCATGTTGTCAAGATCAGAGAGTTTGAGATACAGGGAGAGGCTGAATAGGTTGGGGCTACTTTCCCTGGAGTGTCGGTGCTGAGGGCTGACCTTATAGAAGTTTATAAAATCATGAGGGGCATGGATAGGGTGAATAGGCAAGGTGTTTTCCCCCGGGGCGGGGGTGGGTGGTGGGGGGAGCACAGTCCAAAACGAGAGGGCATAGGTTTAAGGTGAGAGAGGAAAGATTTGAAAGGGGCCTAAGGGGCAACTTTTTCACAAAGAGGGTGGCGCATGTATGGAATAAGCTACCAGAAGAAGAGGTGGAGGCTGGTACAATTACAATATTTAAAAGGCATCTGGATGGGTACATGGATAGGAAGGGTTTAGAGGGATATGGGCCAAATGTTAGCAAATGGGACTAGATTAATTTAAGGTATCTGGTCAGTATAGGCAAGTAGGATCAAGGTTCTTTTTCTATTCTGTACTCCCCTATGAGTCTATTATTGTGGGTTATTGCTTTCTCATCCCAATGTCATTTTCAAGGTGTTATTTCCCCTTTTCCAGTGACTGTAAGGGCTGGAAATTGACCTGCTAAATAACTCACAGACAAGTAAGTTTACCAATGATAATGGGAACTGCAGATGCTGGAGAATCTAAGATAATAAAATGAGAGGCTGGATGAACGCAGCAGGCCCAGCAGCATCTCAGGAGCACAAAAGCTGATGTTTCGGGCCTAGATGAAGGGTCTAGGTCCGAAACGTCAGCTTTTGTGCTCCTGAGATGCTGCTGGGCCTGCTGTGTCCATCCAGTCTCACATTTTATTATCTAAGTTTACCAATGTTACCAGACAAAAATGCCAAGGGTAAATGCAATTCTTTGAGATCAAACTGAATTCTTGGCATGTCAAGCAAGAAACCTTTTTTTTATTTTTCAAGACCAGTATTTTACCTATGGCAGTCAGAATATATTGTTCAGGGTAACTTGTTGCATTGCAGCAATGAGTGAAACTTGTTTGCCTGAGGGCAGGATGACAGAAAATCTTTGGAAGCCTCTCTGTAACCAATTACTTTGAAACAATTCAAGTAGACATAGAAACTGCACTTCACATCATCTGGAAGTTCCTTTGGCAAAGTATAGCCAATGAAATATTGTGAAAGTGTAGTCACTGAGATAGTCAATGTACAGAGATTGCTCCCATAACACCAATGAGTTAATAAATAGATAACCAGGGGCAGTAGTGGAAACACCCCTCTTGTTCTGTAAATAATGCCATAGAATCTATTATATCTACCTGAGAGATGTCCTTGTCTCATATCTCATGCCAGCATGTGGGATAGTGCTGTTCTCCCTCTGTACTGCACTGGAGTATGTTCAAAGTTATTGAGATCTTGAACCCACAGTTTTTCACACTCAAAGATGAGGGTATTCATATGCACCATGGCTGATATTAGTCATAAACTAAGTTTAAAACTGAAGTTAATCCACATTCTAAAGATAATTAATCTTTTAGGACATGATTCACTGATTACATGAGCTGGTAGGCCTATTGCTGCTCAATGATACTGTCATCACTCTGCTGGATAAAATCTCAGTATGTGAAAGTATGACATGGACATCCAAAATCATCAACACAACTATGAAACTGTCATTCTGCCCATCAATTTGTTATCACTGTCTATGGTCATCACTTAGTTATACATAGACTGCAGGAGGCTTGTTATACGTAAGCATAACGATTTATTGATTGTAACCTTCTAACTATAGCAGATTAAGACTTTACACAAGGCTCCTACACAAACCATCTTGCAATTGTTCTAGTTATGTGACCTTACATCATGAATGATGTAGAATATCTTGCATACATATTATTATTGCCACTTTATATTAAAGTCATAGTAGTGAAGGTCCATAATATGGACTTCAGTAAGGCATTTGATAAGGTTCCCCATGGTAGGCTCATTCAGAAGGTCAGGAGGAATGGGATACAGGGGAACTTAGCTGCTTGGATACAGAATTGGCTGGCCAACAGAAGACAGCGAGTGGTAGTAGAAGGAAAATATTCTGCCTGGAAGTCAGTGGTGAGTGGAGTTCCACAGGGCTCTGTCCTTGGGCCTCTACTGTTTGTAATTTTTATTAATGACTTGGACGAGGGGATTGAAGGATGGGTCAGCAAGTTTGCAGACGACACAAAGGTCGGAGGTGTCGTTGACAGTGTAGAGGGCTGTTGTAGGCTGCAGCGGGACATTGACAGGATGCAGAGATGGGCTGAGAGGTGGGAGATGGAGTTCAACCTGGATAAATGCGAGGTGATGCATTTTGGAAGGTCGAATTTGAAAGCTGAGTACAGGATTAAGGATAGGATTCTTGGCAGCGTGGAGGAACAGAGGGATCTTGGTGTGCAGATACATAGATCCCTTAAAATGGCCACCCAAGTGGACAGGGTTGTTAAGAAAGCATATGGTGTTTTGGCTTTCATTAACAGGGGGATTGAGTTTAAGAGTCGTGAGATCTTGTTGCAGCTCTATAAAACTTTGGTTAGACCGCACTTGGAATACTGCGTCCAGTTCTGGGCGCCCTATTATAGGAAAGATGTGGATGCTTTGGAGAGGGTTCAGAGGAGGTTTACCAGGATGCTGCCTGGACTGGAGGGCTTATCTTATGAAGAGAGGTTGACTGAGCTCGGTCTCTTTTCATTGGAGAAAAGGAGGAGGAGAGGGGACCTAATTGAGGTATACAAGATAATGAGAGGCATAGATAGAGTTGATAGCCAGAGACTATTTCCCAGGGCAGAAATGGCTAGCATGAGGGGTCATAGTTTTAAGCTGTTTGGAGGAAAGTATAGAGGGGATGTCAGAGGCAGGTTCTTTACGCAGAGAGTTGTGGGAGCATGGAATGCGTTGCCAGCAGCAGTTGTGGAAGCAAGGTCATTGGGGTCATTTAAGAGACTGCTGGACATGTATATGGTCGCAGAAATTTGAGGGTGCATACATGAGGATCAATGGTCGGCACAACATTGTGGGCTGAAGGGCCTGTTCTGTGCTGTACTGTTCTATGTTCTATGTTCTATGTTCTATATGTTATTTAGAAACTTGGGTTCTAAAGTGGCAAAGCCATATACAGCTTCAAGTTTTATTTGTATTTCCATATCGTGTGTGTTAAGAAACGAATGACATACTTTTAGCTTTATTTTTGAATTCTATGAATGATGAAATGCTGTCTGTAGTTTGTTTGATGTATCTAAATGAGGTCCTTGAAACATTTGAACTGTATTGTTAAGTGCATTAGTAACAAATGTAGAAGACAAAAGAACTTGGGCTGTTGCCACGCAACAAGATATAATGTGACATGGGGAGACAGAAACAAGTTAATTCAGAAAAGTTGAGTGTGGATTCTTCCACATTGAAACAGACCATTCAAAGGGAAAAGGCCTGTATAAGCAAACATTCTATTTAGCAGTTGCTATGATAGTCAGGGCAAAAAAGAAGTCCAAATTGGCATAGAAGGTAGTAACAGAAAAGCTCCAAAAACAGAATGCTATGAAAGAGGAGTTCAAGGAAATCTTGTTAAGAAATAAGTGAGCTGGGCTAGCAGTTTGTTCAAGGGTTTCAGGAAGAGACATTATCTATATAAGATAACATTGAGTGAATGCATAAATTTGCTGACAAGAAACTAATTACAGCAGTGCTAATTAAAGTTGGAGTCAAGTACACTATGGTTTGTATATCTGTAAGGTTGAAGAGAAGGTAAAAGATTTGAATCTCAATTTCTAATATTTGTCATGATACCATTTTTGTATAGTATTAAATAGTTCTTCTTATTTTTTTGTGTATAATAATCTTTGACATTCTTTTGTTAAAAGTGAATGGCAGCCTCATCACAGGTAACAAATAGCTCAAATAAAACTCATGATCCACTGAGCTATGTTCCACTTTTGGATCAGACTTGCCAGTAGTGTCATCATCTGTCAATGGGGCAGCAACCAATGTAATGCTATATTGCATATCTTTTACTACCACTGCACAATCCCTGATAATCAGTGGTAAGGCAGAATCACCAATGAGAGACTCGAAAGAAAACTGATTAGTGGTGCCCGTGGACAATGTGCCAGAGATTTGGTTGTTAGTGAGATAGCATGCTGACACCTCTCAGAGTAGCAATAGAGTAGACACCGCCAGGAGGAAGAAGAAGTGGGACTGGCCAAAGAAGGCATGGTGTAATAAATTTGAGGAAGACTTCCAAGAACAGCGTACCACAATAGATTGTGAAGGGTCAGGACCCATGGCAGAGTCTTGCTGCCTTTGCTCTACACAGCACTGAAGGAATTCAATGTATTGTCTGTTAACTGAAAACTGACTTCTATGAAAAGTAAGAAATTTGTTCAGTTCTATGGGATTGGAAAATAGCAACAGTTACATAAAAGAACAGAAAATTTTGTAGGTCTTGCTGATCAAGGAGGTTATGCAGAACTTTAAAAAGACAGTAGTTGGTCCTCAGGCCTGGTGTGTTGGGTTTGGTTTCCTTACACCACACTTCAGGAAGGCTGTGAGCTCATTACCAAGTGCAGACGAGATTTAATAGATTGGTTCCATGGACAAGAAACATCACTTACAATAATAGATTGAAGAATGTTTTTAATTCATTCACAGGATGTGACATCACTGAGTATAGAGGACAGTTAGGAGTCAACCATATTGCTGTGGGTCTGAAGTCACACAAGGGTCAGGCAGGGTAAGGATAGCAGTTTCCCTTCCTAAAGGACATCAGTGAACGCAGTACAGGTCCCTTGGCCAACGATATTGTGCTAACCTATTATCCTACTAAGATTAATCTACCCTGCATATCCACATTATACTGTCATCCATGTGCCTATCCAAGAGTTGCTTAAAGTCTCTAAAGTATCTGACCCACTACCACTGCCGGCAGTGCACTCCACATGCCCACCACTCTCTGTTAGAAGAACCTACCTCTGCCATCTCCCCTTATACCTTCCACCAATCACCTTCAAATTATGCCCCCTCATAATAGTCATTTCCACCCTGGGAAAAAGTCTCTGACTATTTACTTTATCCATGCCTCTCAGCATCTTGTACAACTCTATCATCCTTCTTCACTCCAATGAGAAAAGCCCTAGCTCCCTCAACCTTTCCTCGTGAGACCTTCCCTCCAGTCCAGGCAGCATCCTGGTAAATCTCCTTTGCACCCTCTCTCAAGCTTCCACATCCTCCTTACAATGAAGTGACCAGAACTGAACTACTTGGATTTTTCCTGACAGTCAATTCATAGTCATCATTGGACTTTTACTTCTGGTTTTTCATTGAACTGAAATTTCACCATTTGCCATGGCAAGATTCAAACTCGCGTCCTCACGATATTGCCTAAGTCTTTGGTTTAATATTACAGCAATAATATCACTAGGCCATTGCCTCCCTATGTCTACAGGTTTTGGTCTAATAAATGAACACATTGTCCTTGATGGGAGTGGTAACGGCCTAGTGGTATTATCGCTAGACTATTAATCCAGAAACCTAGGTTATGGCAGATGGTGGAATTTGAATTGAATAAAAAGTCTGTAATTAAGAGACTAATGATGATCATGATACAATCGTCAATTGTCAGAAAAACCTATCTGATTCATTAATATCCTTTCAGGAAGGATATCTGCCATCCTTGCCTGGTCTGATGGATATGTCATTCTGGACCCTGAGCAAAGTGTTTAATTCTTACCTGTTAGGGATGGGCAATAAATCCCAGCTGAGCCAGCGATGCACACATCCCATGAATGAGTTTTTAAAAATGTAAAATGAGACAATTTGGGGAAAAAAACATTCAATTACCATGCTTTATCAGTCAGCCTGATCAGTTATGCTTTGGTCCATGGCTTGAAATCCTTCATTTCCCAACTAATTAATTCCAAGTGTCTCCAGTCAATAATGCAACACAATTTTATAAAAGTATGTAGAAATTACCTACCCTTAACAAGTTTAGACTGTGCTAATAGTTAGGACTGCTTTCCATGGTGAGGGGTGGGCTAAAAGAGGATTTGGTATAAGTATTCAAAATTATGAGGGGTCTGGGCAGAGTTGATAGAGAGAAACTATTCCCACTTGTAGAAGGATCAAGAATGAGAGGGTACAGATATGAAGTCATCTGCAAAAAAGCAAATGCAATTCAGGAGTGAGTGGTCACAGTCTGGAATGCCCTGCCTGAAAGTGTAGATGAAGCAGGTTCAATCAAGGCATTGAAGAGGAAATTATTATTTTCAAATAATAATCTTATATGCGGGGTTACAGGGAATAGGCAGGACAATGCACTAACTCACAATGCTCATTCAGAGGTCCAGTATTGACACAGTGGGCTAAATGGCCTCCTGCACTGCCACAATTCTGTAAATTCTGTGATCATCAACCTGAATTCCCACTATCCATTGATGACAGCAAAACCACTCTGGAAGATTGGGTCCGCATGGGGACACAGTGGTTCAGTGGTTAGCACCTCTGCCTCGTGGCACCAGTGACCCAGGTTCAATTCCAGCCTTGGGTGACTGTCTCTGTGGAATTTGCACATCCTCCCTGTGTCTTCATGGGTTTCCTTTGGCTGCTCTGGTTTCTTCTCACAGTCCAAAGATATGAATGTTAGATGGATTGACCACGATAAATTGCCCTAGGGAGGTGCATGATTGGTGGGTTAGCTCTGTAAATGCAGGGTTATGAGGAGAGGGTGGGGATGCTGGATCAGGGCGGGATGTTCTTTGGAGGGTCAGTACAGACTTAATGGGCTAAATGGCATCTATCTGCGCAGTAGGTGTTCTAAGATTGTGAATATGGGAAGCTTCTTCTAAAATAGCATTGAAAATTAATCAAAGAATCGTGTGTATGTGCTATGCTAGCTATGGCTTAATGGTAACACCACCACTTCTGAGGTAGAAGGTTATTTGCTCAATCCCTTCTTCAGAGATTTGATCATGGAATCTTTGCTAACACATCAATACTGCAGTATTGAGGATTGGAATGCCTGACTTTTGAATAAGATGGTAAACTAAGTCATCTCAAAAGATGTTAGAAGACCTCACAGCAAGATGCCAACAAGAGCAGGGCAGGTCTCTTCAGTGTCAGTTTTACCATAGGGTTATGTTTTAAAAACTCTTGGCGAGATGAGGGTTTATGAGGGGACCTTAAAAGCGCTAAAAGTGATGGAGTGGCAGAGGGGTTTACAGAGAACATTTCGGGTTCCAAAGGTGAGTTAAGTAATACAGTTGGTAATAATGGCAGCAAGAGGGATGAAGAAGGCAATGAGGGTGGAGGATGTTAGGGGGAAAAGCAATTGAACAACTTGAGCATCAGGATAAGAAATTTAAATCAGAAGTGTTGGGAGAACAGGAGTCAGCAAAGGAAGGGCTGTTGTATGTATGGGACTACATGAGTTAGGGTACAATTAGGGATAATTATGAATATCCTGCAGTTCACAGAGGGTAGGAGACTATCCATGAGGCACAGTTATACTTAATTCAATGGCAGCAGGGAAATGTTCTTTCACATATAATGCTGGCTCATGTTTCAGAATAATTCCTGTAGCATACCCTACATACAATACTGAAAGATAGATTTTGGTTATGTCAGGGATAACAAGGTGTGGAGCTGGATGAACACAGCAGGCCAAGCAGCATCTTAGGACCATAAAAGCTGATGTTCCAGGCCTAGATTCTTCATCAGATTGCCTGGAATGTCAGCGTTCCTGCTCCTAAGATGCTGCTTGGCCTGCTGTGCTCATCCAGCTCCACACCTTGTCATCTTGGATTCTCCAGCATCTGCAGTTCCCATTATCTCTTGGTTCTGCCAGGCTTGTGGAGGAATTTCGGGCAAGTCAAAGTCAATCACAGATTAGTCATGATCTGATTGAATGATGGAATATTTTCAAATAGTGGAAAGGCGTCCTCCTGTTCTTATGTCCTCTCAAAGGACAATTCATTTTTATGCCTGAAGTTAAATTAAGCTACCAAAATCTATGGTGTTGTAACAGGGCCTTGTTATTCCTCTTCAATTGACTTTTCTTAATCTTTATCCAAGAGGTATATGATATGTTCTGGTCGAATGTTGACCTGAAGGGCTTTATTAGGTTCCCTGTCTTCTTTGCCAGGAAAACTTGCAACAAAGGTCAACACTATTCTAATCTAACTTCAGGCGATTGTCATTGACTTCAGCCAAACTCCAATGTTTCTCGGGCTAACCAACTGACTGTCACACAAATTTCCTTGCTCAAACCCTCAATCAATGCTTGTGTTTGAAGACTGATGTTTGTCTCTCTCATCAGCACACCTTCCAGTGTGCAGATAAAAGAAATTCCAGATGCATAAATGAGTTGAGCAAATGCGTCAGAGATAATGAGAACTGCAGATGCTGGAGAATCAGAGATAATAAAGTGTGGAGCTGGATGAACACAGCAGGCCAAGCAGCATCATGTAGTGTTATATGCCTCATAGTCACTATGTCTGTTGATGTAGTATTTTAGAGACATGCTCATGATATCATTACTGTAATGTAGGTTGTGGCCTGAGGGCACAAAGGTTTAAGACTCTAACGTAACTTATGTCACTTGAAACATGTCATGCGGATGGAAGCATGCTATTCTGTGTCTAAATAGCTTAATATCATCCCAGTAACAGACGTGCCTGTGAATGAAATAACAGTATATATTTGTAAGCTGTGAAGAACATCCATTGGAATTTTTTCAATGCCACAGTACACATGACCCAGTTTCTTACATAATGTGATTTCAGCATCAAATTTATTGTTGAACTGCAAGCAAGTATTGTCAACATTTGTGTCATCCCTTGTATCATTCCTATGTACTAGTGCTGTAATGGAATTTTTGACTCAACACTGTCACCGTTCCACACACTTTTTTTCAATTCTCGCCTTCATGAATATTTTACAACAAGGAATGTTCAGCTCAAAATGCTGCTCTTGGCTAAGCTGTTAGATTTTGATGAAAGATCAACAACCTAAAACATTGACTCTGTTCTCCTTTCCAACGATGTTTCCAGCCTTTTTGATCAGATTTCCACCTTGTGCAGTATTTTAGTTTAGTGCTTTGGAAGGTAGCAATTCATTCAATGGAGCACAGTTACTGAAATTGGCGAGTCAGTCTGTCGAGTCTGTTTCACCATTCAGTGGCTGACCTGCAACCCAACTCCATAGGCCAACCCTTGTCCCATCTTCCTTTAAATCTGTGATTAGCAAAAATCTAACAATTTCAGATCTAAAACTGTCAGTTGGTCATCAAATGCCATTTGTAAAAGAGAGTTCCAGACTCCTATCACCCTTTGTGTTTTCATAATTTCACTCCTAGACGGTTGGCTCTAACATTAAGACTATGCCCCTTGAAGCAGATTCACCAGATACAGAAATACTGAGATAACAAGGTGTAGAGCTGGATGAACACAGCAGGACAGGCAGCAGCAGAGGAGCAGGAAAGCTGACGTTAGGGTCCAGACCCGAAACATCAGCTTTCCTGCTCCTCTGATGCTCCTTGGCCTGCTGTGTTCATTCAGCTCTACGCTGTGTTATCTCAGATTCTCCGGCATCGGCAGTTCCGACTATCACTGAAATACTGATATGTTTTTGTTCTTAAAATCAACAGTCTCAAATTACTCTGACACTTTATGTAATTTTCTAGTTTTTATTTTTTGCACATGGATCTTTAATTCCTATCAGCCCTTAATGTAGTCGAAACAATTTAAAGAATTATAGAAGGCATCACATTTTAACCAAAGGTCTCATGTAAATATTCTGGTGTTTGATTTGCACCTTTATGCTGGTAACTTAAAACCCACAGATATGCTTACTCTGCTTTTAACAAAGTAATCGTGGTGAAGGATTTTAATTCTTGGCAATATTGCAGTTTTCTTCTACTTTTTGTAACTTCCTCCTGCATTGCAATTCTCCTAGCTCACTGTGCTTCTTGAATTTTCACTTCTTGCAGATACCTAATTTACTTCACTCCATCTTTGGTAGTCGTGCCTTCAGTTACACCAATCCTGAATTGTCATCTTAAATTTGTCTGCCTTTTTGCCAATTTCATGTCCTTGAGCTCATTCCTTAAAACGTTCATCTTTGATCAGGCTGTTGATCTTCTGCCCTAATTATGTGGCTCAGTGCCAGGCTTTGTCTGATGATGCTATTGTGAAAGACCTAGGAACATTGTTGAAGATGCTACATCAATGCTAATTATTATTCATATCCTAATCAGAAAATTGATAGTTCTGGATCCTCAGGAGCAACAGCAGGAAAGTTCATGAGGGTACCTCAACACAGAGATGCAAGGCCAGTAGAAAGCCCAGAGTAGAAGAAAAATGATTCCACTGGGTGGATAACTTGAGGCCTTTCCTATCTGCGGTCCCATCATTGGCTCCTGACCTATATACAGAGCTATTGTCATTTACCTGGGTATCCCTCCACCAGCAGCTGGAAGGCTGCTCCACTACTGGCAAAGTGTTGTCAAAAATTACCCCTAAGTGGGGCCTTAACAATGTTAATTTCCTGCCTTTGTCTACAGAACAGGCAGCTGATTGGCCAGCCAGCCCATCTCTTGATACATTTCCCATTGCTGGATCTATCTGATATGCCTCACCCCTATTTCCCCAGTCCTGCTGCCTGCCCCTCAAACATTCTGCCTCCCCCACTAACACCACCATCACCACCATCAAGGGCCAGAATGACACAGCCACCTTATATTTTATATTGTCATATTTCGGATGCTCCTACAAGGGGGAATAGTTTCTCTAAATCCACCTCAATCTCTGTCAGGGCTCCGTCTTAGTCTTCTCTATTCTCGAAATAAGAGCCTCAATTACTAATTCCGCTGACTGTTAGATCCTCTGAAATCTGGGGGGTGGTCTGGTCAGCTGTTTCCACACTTTTTCCAGTGCGCCAATTCCTTTTTGTGGGATCGGGAATTAGACACAGTGCCGTCAGTGAAAGTCAAGGTTGCATGCAAGTCTAATATTATTTGCCTGCTTTTGTTTTCAACAATAGTCCTAGAACTATGCTTGCACGGTTTTAAGAATGGTTTGACCAACTGGTCTTGCTACTTTTAGCGATTCATGTGTCTTTATCTGACTTCTCGGATCCCTTTTACACGGTCCTCCGGTGGGCAATTAAAACAGTCATCTCGCCTGAGAAGCACAGCGATGACAATTCACCTCCTTCCCTTCTGCTTGGTTTTTGGCAGCTGAGAGCGCATACATTGGCAGACGTTGGTGGCCGGTTTCACAATAGTATTTGAAGTATTGTTAGAAAAGAAAGATTGGAATGTTACTTTTGGCCCAGGGTGTTCAGGAGATTTCAAAAGCAACCAGGAGGACTCTTTACAATATGAACGGGAACATTACAATAGTAAGCTGCTTTTCATTCAGCATCAGTAGGTCTCTTTAGGCCTTGGCAGTAGAAAATGTTTTCATACTTTCTTGCTGTTTTTACAATGTTGATTTCTTTCCTTAACTTGCCTCAACAGAATTTGTTTTTGGCCAAGATAGAAAGAAGGACTTGCATTTATATAGCTCCTTTCATGACCTCTGGAGCTCCCAAAACTCTTCATGGCCATTTCAGCATATTTTAAGTGTCGGAATGTAGGCAATATGTCTGACAATGTGTACAGAGCAAGGTCAGACAAACAGTGATTGAAAATGAATGGACTATCTACATTGATGCTGGTTGGGAGATAGATGTTGACCCAAACAGGTGGGAGAATTCCACCCTGTTCTTCTTTAAGTAGCACCATGTGATCTTTCATGTTGACCTAAGCAACCTCGGATACAATGTCTTATCCGAAAGTGACTCAAATTTAATTCCCTTGTGGATGCCCCTGATACTGGTGCTGATGTTAAGTGACTGATCTCCATAACCTCTGGAAAGCCAATCAGCAAACTTTCTCTCTGTCTTTAGTCTCCTGGGGTGCATGAACATTATTCTTCCATTTGGAGCTTTGGAATTTGACAGGGGGAGGGAGTGTTCTTGTCTCCCTCAGCACAATCAATTTTTTAAAAAATTCTGAGTGTGAATTAAATATTATCAGAGTCAACAATAATTTCTATCACTTTGGTAAAACATCAGCAGATTTACTTTTCTTTGTCATAGAACAGTACAGCACAGTACAGGGCCTTTGGCCCACGATGTTGTGCCAAACTTTTACCATAATCCTTAGGTCTATCTAACCTCCACCCTTACCTTAAGCTATCATCCATATGTCTACCTAATAGCTGCTGAAATGCTCCTAATGAGGCTGACTCCACTACCTGCTCCGGCAATGCATTCCATGCCCCCACCATTCTCTGAGTAACGAACCTTCCTCTGACGTCTCCCCTATATCTACCTCCATTCACTTTAAAACTATGCCCCCTCATAATAGCTGCCTCCACCTTAGGTAAAAGCGTCTGGCTGTCCACTCTATCTACACCTCTTTATCATTTTGTACACCTCAATCTAGTCACCTCTCACCCTTCGTCGTTCTAAAGAGAAAAGCCCTAGTTCTCTCAACCTTTCCTCATGAGACTGTCCCTCCATTCCAGGCAACATCCTGGTAAATCTCCTCTGCACCTTTTCCACATGTGTCCACATCTTTCCTGTAATGAGGCAGTCAGAACTGGACACAATACTCCAGATGTGGCCGAACCAGGCTTTTGTATAGCTGGAGCATAACTTCACGGCTCTTGAACTCGATCCCTCTATTAATGAAAGCTAACACACCATGTGGCTTTTTAACAACTCTATCCACTGGGTGGCAGCTTTCAGGGAACTGTGGACATGAACCCCAAGATCCCTCTGCTCCTTTACACTGCCAAGAATCTTTCCGTTAACCCTGTATTCTGCTTTTAAGTTTGTCCTTCCAAAATGAATCACCTTGCACTTTTCAGGGTTAAACCCCATCTGCCACTTCTCAGCCCAGCTCTGCATCCAATCAATGTCCCTTTGTAACCTAGAACAGCCCTCTGCACTAACCACAATGTGACCCACCTTCGTGTCGTCTGCGAACTTACTAATCCACCCTTCCACTCCTACATCCAAATCATTTACATCCTCATGATTTTCCATTGGGTTTGCAGACAATGTTTCCAAAACCTTCTTGCTCTGCTAGATATTTCCTATAAATTGAGATTGATTATAATATCCTCCCTTCCAAATAATTCACCTTATTTAATCAAATTAAAGTTCTTACATTTTTGTAGGAACTTCAGCACATCTCACCTTAGTACATTTCATTGACAATGAAATGAAGCAAACTTTGACAAGGAGCCACTGTTGTAAGGTGGGAATTATGGTGCTCAATGTATGCACTGCATGGTCTTTGAAACAGCAGTTAAGTAAATAGTCAAATAATCTGTTTTAGATGTTGATAGTTTGATAAATGTTGACCAGGAAAGCTCTCTTGATCTCATGGTATATTGTAGAGCCAGCTGACAGTGATTTAGTTTAAAATCTCTTTCGATTCATGGCAGCTTTGTCAATGTAGCATGTCCTCGGGACCACCTAACAGCATCATAGAATCATTGAATCCCTGCAGTGTGGAAACAGGTCCTTTGGCCCAACAAGCCTATACTGAACCTCAGAACATCCCGCCCAGACCCATCCCCCGAAAACCCACCTAATCTATACCTCCCTGAACACTATGGGCAATTTAGCATGGCCAATCCACCTAGCCTGCACATCTTTGGGCTGCGGGAGGAAACCGGATCAGCTGGAGGAAGCCCACAGAGACAAGTGGAGAATGTGCAAACTCCTCACAGGCAGTCACCCAAGGCTGGAATCAAACCCAGGTCCCTGGAGCTGTGAGGCAGCAGTGCTAACCACCGTGCCACCGTGCCGCCCCAATCCAGATCTTGTACTCAAGTTTATGGAAATAACCCCCAATATTCCACTGCTGTAACACTAAGCCAAGCTAATTGGTTGAATCTTGTGCACATTGTGTCAGAATTCTGCTTTGTCACCCAAATCCATTAGAAAAAGTTAAGAACCTATTCTTATGAAGTGATTTGGAAAATTTTGAACACTTCTCCCTGTGGATTAACTCCCAAACATTTTGTGTTTTTCCTTTTGAAGAATGCACAATGACAGGGATTAAAAGACTTTTTCAACTCAGTTCAGTGGAACTGATGGTTTCCTGTGTACTAGCCTGAGTTTGTCTGTTAGAATGCTGTAGAGATAATAATCAAAGAACTATCCCCAAGTCACACTATGTTTCAGGTGAAAGAAGACACTCTTGCACTGTGAGTGCTGCAAACCAGGTTAAAAAGGAATCAAGAAAAAGGAATGTTCAATTAATTTACAAATCCATGAATCTCAAATTTCAACTGCTCACTAGTCAACATTGATACTGTAAATAACCTCCACTGCAAAGATTATAAGATTCAACTATCTGCTGTCCAGGAACAATTGGAAAAATGATCTGTGTAACTGTGAAATTACTTCTATCTTTTAGGACTCACCTCTTAATTCTAACCTGTATGCATGTGTATTGCATTGGTAATTCCTTTCTCTTTTAGCAATAATAAACTTACTCTCTTTCTAATTCAAGATAGCTTGGTTAAATTCACCCCTTCCAAAACTGAAGTTATTTTGGGACTGTGAAACAGGCAATCAGAAAGTAAGAGATCTTTTATAAATTGACCATGTGGCAACCAGATAAGGTGATGTGTGATTAATGAAGAAGAGCCAGTTTATCCCTCCTCACCTGGAACCTTAAAGGTTTGGAATATTCCATCTGGAACTGTAAGGAATTGTTGAACCTTGCCCAGGCTCTGGAATGTAACCAGGTTGCGATGGAGAATATTCCAGTTAGATCACTGACAGTCAATTGCCAAACTTTGTCGAAATTTAAATGAGGATGGTTGAAACTGATTCCTCAAGCCATTTCCCTGAGGGATGAATCAAAAAAATAGTTGCTGCTTAAGTAGTTGAAACCTATGTTATTACAGCATCCTGTTCTTAATAGACAGACAGAACATGCGCTCACATTGTACAATGTTACACAAGACACTTGTTTAGTCTAAACATTTTTGTAAAAACAATGCAACACATACTTACAGATTAAAATTAAGAGGAAGTCCAAAAGATAGACGTAATATCACAGTGATACAGATCACTTTTTCAATTGTTCCTGAACAGCAGATAGTTGAAACTTATAAACTTTGCAACAGAGGTTACTTACAATTGACATTCAGCCCCTCAAGGCCTGATCCACTAGTCAGTTGCATCTGGAACACTTACTCACCCAATTCCTCAATATACACCTATTTAACGTTTATGACATATTACTCTTTACAATTTCCACTATCTGGTTCATTTTATAATGAACAGATAAGGCTTCCCCCGATGTAGCTAACGTGAGCACAAACGACAATCTTGAACTCCTAAAATTTACAGTTAATCAGTTTGGCACCCAAATGCACCAATATGCCTCATCGTGAATAAGCATCTGCTTTTGTCTGGAGTTGTTAACATTTAAACATTATGCGGAGGTGCCGGTGTTGGACTGGGGTGGACAAGATCAGAAGTTACGTGACACCAGGTTATAGTCCAACAGGCTTATTTGAAAACACAAGCTTTCGGAGCATAGCCCCTTCGTCAGCTGAATTTATAACCTGGTATTGTGTGACTTCTAACATTTAAATGCTTAAAGCCTGGAATAAAGGGATAAACATTCACATTTCCTGTTGCATAGTTAAACAAAACTGCAAAGGAGAAATGACTTTGTTCATCATCGGCTACTTCAAAGCCGGAAGCCAACAGAAGTTTCTTTGAATAAGAGAGAATGAGACAAACAATTACTCAGTAGGTATATAGTGGAAGAGAAAAGGCATACAAAATTGCTGAACTAGAGTTGGCGCCAAAGAAATCTCAATGGATTGGGAGAATGTTCATGTCTCCAGCTCTTGGCAATGAGGACTGGGGGATCCAAAGTGATATGATTAGAGAAATGTAGAGAAATACAGCAGAAGGTGTAATTGCAAATGTATTAGGTCTGCCAACAGTGGAAGCTTCAGAACTCCAAGCTAGGCCAAGCTCACCATAATTCCACATGTTCATGGGGAAGTAATGGCCTAGTGGTATTGTTGCTGGATTGTCAATGCGGAGACCCAGGTAACTTTCTGGGGACCTAGGTTGGAATCAGAGCTGATGATGGAATTTGAATTCAATAAAAAAAATCTGGATGACCATGATACCATTGTTGATTGTTGGAGAAACCCATCTGATGCATTGATGCCTTTTAGGGAAGGAAATTTCCATCCTCTCCTGGTCTAGCCACATGAATCCAGATCCATAGCAATATGGTTGACTCGTAACTACTGTCGGGGCAATTAGGGATAGGCAATAAATGCTTGTCCAGCTGGGAATGCCCTCCTCTCATGAATGAACAAAAAATAAAGTCTATCCACCACTCCACACCAATGAGAAAGTAAAGAAATCTTCTTTACCTAATTGGATGAGCCTTATTTGCCATTCAAAGAGATGTTTTTACATACCATGAGCTTATGACATTTCTAATCATTTGGTAGCAAAATACTTCAGTATTGCTGAAAAAAAGATATTTGTCAAAGGTTTTCATCTTGAGCCCATCAAGAGCGATGCATAAGGTGTTGTTTTCCAACTCATTTCCTCACCTTGTATTTCAAGAAAGTGTGTTGGAAATTTGGGATCTCAATGCACATAGATTTCCTACTGCTTTGAATGAATGATTGGATAATCACAGACAAAGACCTCTTAATTATTTCCAAGAGGCAAGATCTCCTACCAGAAGGTCAAATGCAAAAATTGCGCTTTTGGGCATTGAAGAAATCTCTCTGATCTGTGGCATGGGTTATGTCTTGGAAAAGGCTATGAAATTCAGATTGTTACTGGACAGGTTTCATCTGAAGAATTATTTATTGTTGCCAATTGTGTTATAGTTTGTATTATGCCATTCTGGTTACTGTGACACAGGCAAGTGGAAATGTTACAAAAAAGCCACTTGTTTCATTTCAGCTTTTAGACAGAAAACATAACAGGAGTATGCCATTTAGTTCCTCAGGCCTGTTCCACCATGCAATTGCATCAGAATCATTTACTCACCAGATTCCTTCATGTAATCTTGGCTAACATCTTTGTGGCATGTTAATCTTGAAATTTTCCATCAACTGCTGCATTTTAAGAGAAAGAATTTCACTAATATTTATATGAAAATGTATTCACTGGTTTCACTTTTGAGTTGTCTAACATTATGTTTAAGGTAATGCCCATTGCTCTGGGGTTTTGCGGTCCACAGAATTGTTTTGCCAGGTCAACCATATTGAATGCCTTTAACATTTTAATTTCATTTCTAAGTGGATGAACCCTAATTTTAAGACTGTGTCCTCTATTTCAATATGGCTTAAGATAGTGGAAGATAATTAATGTATTTGTATGACATTTTGCCTCCATTTTATTATAGAAGAAAGAATTTGAAATTGCAAAGCATCTTCCACCATCTCAGTTGTCCCAAAGCATTTTGTTGTCTTTTAAGTACGTCAAGCATGTAATCCACATTGTAACATAAGATGCACAGCTGCTAATTTGCATATAGCATGGTCCCACAAATAATGATGAGATAAATGACTGGGTAATCAGTTTCAGTTATTGGTTGAGGGATGAATTTTGGCTAGGACACTGATGAGAACTGTCAAGCTGCTTGTTGAATAGTGTCACGTGATCATTTCACCAAATATTATTTGACACCATTCTATGATATGTCGCAGAATATTTTGCCAAATGAATGGCACAGTGTGTTGAAGTCTCTGAAATGGATCTTGACCCTACAGCCTTACAATTCAGGGACAAAAAATCTACATTGAGACTGCAACTCCCATTTGGATTTACGTATTAAAACAATTAGTCTGTCCACTAAAATAGTTGTCAGAGGAATTCCATTTAAGAACGCTAAGCATGAAAATAAAAGAAAACTACAGCAAATGCTGATGATCCTAAATAAGAACAGAAAATGCTAGAGAAAGTCATGAGGCCTGACACCATCTAAAGAGGGATAAGCAAAGTTAGTGTTTCGTGTCCAATTCAATGCTTCTTTGGAGCTGAAGAGAGGTGAAAATGTGATGGGTTTTACAGTGCTGAAAAGGGGAGAATATCAAATAGAAGAGAAAGGAAGGCCAGGGATTGATGATAGGGTGGGAGAGTCTAAATGACAACATGGCATGGAACAGGCAAAGGGAATGGTAATGATTCTAGTAACAAAACAATGCATTAGTCCAGTAGAAATGTCAATGGGAGAACAAAGGACAGCTATGTGCGAAAGTAAAACATGAAAACAAGACTTGGCCAAAAAATAATGAAATGGAGGACTGAAGATTTTTCTTAACAGTGTTGATTTGAGAAGGCGCAAGGTACCAGATTGAAAAGTGAGTTTCTGCTCCTTACACTTGCATTGAGCTTCACTGGAGCATTGTTGTCGGATGAGGACTAAAATGTAATTAAAGTCAGGTGACAAATTAGAATAGGGAGCAACTTGAAGATCAGGGTCATGCTTATCGACTGAGTGGAGGGGTTCAGCAAAGGAATCGCCCAGTCTCTGTTTGGTTTCTCCAATGTAGACCATTTTGTGAATAACAATTAGACTATGAAAATTGAAATAGTGCAAACAAAGAACCGTTTAATCTGGAAAGAGTGTTTCGGGCCTTTGGCAATGAGCACAAAGGAATTAAAGAGCAGGTGTTACATTTCATTGCAATTGCAGGGGTTAGTGTAGTGGGATGAGGACTCGGTGTTGGAGATGATAGAAAGTTGGGTATCAGGGAAGAAACAGTCCTTTTTGAATGCTGACAGGAGATGGGAGGGGAAGATGCTTTTGAAGGTGGCATCATGTGAGAGGTGCCTAAATAGTGGAAAGTGAGTCTGGGTGCTTGTGGGGGCAGGAGTTCACGGGAAACCCTGACATGATCCTGGGAGAGTGGGGAAGGAGTGAAGGGAAAAATGTGAGAAATGGGTTGGGTGGAGTTGAGAGCACTGTCAACTACTGTAGGATGGAACCTTTGAGGAAGATAGTCAGAAATGTTGCATTGGGAGACAGCATGTTCAGAACAAGTAAACCAAATATGGAGAAACAGGGAGATTAGAATTAAAGCAAAATACAGCAGACAGTGTAAACTGAAATTAGAGCAGTAGGTTCTGGAGAAACTCCATATTCCTGGCTGTATCTATAGAGATAGAAATAGAATTAACATTTTGAGTCCAGTATGTCTCTTCTTCAGAACAGAAAGAAATTGGGAAATTATGTTTTTAACCAGGTGTCGGGAAAGGGTGGGGCGGGGGGAACAGTGGAACAGATGTTGAATATTCCCAGAACAGGAGACAAGGGGAGGAATATTGACGGTAAAGGAGAGGTAGGAATGCAAAATAGATGTAAACATGAACAGTAGAAAGAGAGCGAAACCAACAAGGCACGACTGGGGAAGATGGGAGATGTAAGGTTGTTCTCTGAAGTTGTGCAACTCAGTTTTGATTCTTAGAGGTTGGAAAGCCAATGAGGGTGTTTATCTGTACAGTGTTGACAATCAGATTTACTGTTTAATAGTTGGAGTACCTGGTGTTCTACTGCCAAAAAGTTGTCTAAAACTTATTCCGATTGATAAGCCAAAACCAGATTGCACCTATTGAACAAAGCAGGCTAAGCAGCATCATAGGAGCAGGAAAGCTGACGTTTCGGGCCTAGACTGGGCCCGAAATGTCAGCTTTCCTACTCCTATGATGCTGCTTGGCCTGCTGTGTTCATCCAGCTCTACATCTTGTTATCTCAAATTCTCCAACAGCTGCAGTTCCTACTATCTCTGCACCTTGAACACTCAGCTGATCTAGCTGTATCTGTGGAGAAAGAAACAACAGTGATGATCCCAAATATTATCTACATGGCCTGCTGAGTGGTTTCAAAAATTTATGTTTTTATTCCAGATTTTCAGCATCCACAGTTCTTTTTTTTTCAAAACTTGTCTCTGTTAAGTCAAGGGAACACAAACACAAGGCTAGCTTAAAGCTGGCTGTGCTGTTAAGTCTATACAAATACTCCATTCATTGGCATAAAACTCCCAACTTGTACTTCAAGAGCATTATAATTTAGGACAAAAATCATTCTAACATTGCTATTAAGTTCTTCCCTATATTTGTCTGCTCTGGTTATGCCTTAATTTCTCCGTTTACTGCTGTCCTGTATCACCTTAAATAATTTGACTTGAACCTTTTCATCATTTGCATGTATTAGGAATATGAATTCCTTCAGGGCAAATCTTCACAAATTTGCAGATAATTGATGCTTAACTAATAATATGGCTGTTATTTCTTTCTCCATATCGACAAATGCATTGCATCCTCATCTGTAGTTTAAATTATGAAAAAAAAACAGATTTATACTTCGGGGAAGTTCTGGCTCATAGCTTCCTCTTTTGATCCAAACTCACTTGGAGAAGAGCAAGAGAAAGTGCCTCCACACAAGTCTGCAGACAAAAAATAGACATGCTGAAGGATTGGAAATTTTAGACACACTCCAAGAGATTGGGTGCCAATATCTTATTATAATTCCTAGAAGTTTGAAGGATATCAACTTAAACATACCACGTTAGTTAACTCTTTGCAACCACTTTTAGTCGGTTTCCCATAAAACTAGCAACCTATTAGGAGGAGTCTACTATTGTGGTTTGGACCACAGAAATCCTTCTGCTAAGCTGTGTTTCTCTCTATACTCAGCTGTGATCCTTTACTCTGAAAACATCATGTTATTCTAACTCTGTTGTGGAGGATCATTGCTTCCTTTTTCGCCTTGAGCAATGCACTTTAACAATCAAGGGTTCGTCAAAAATGTACGATGAAAACTCATTCATACTATTCCAGCTTGCGAACTTCAGTGGACCTTGGGATGGCGGGATTGCCCTCCTTAAAGTGGGCAAGATTAAAGAGAAACTCTAAATCATCAAAGGGTTTGATAAAGTGAATACGAGAAATTATTTACAATGGCAGTTGGGTGAATAACTAGAGGATTGAGATTCAAGATAATTGATAAAAAAGCCCGGGTTGAGATGAGGAGAATAGTTGCTCTGTTGTGAGTTGCTGTGATCTGGAGTAATGCCTGAAAAGGCAATGGAAACAGATTCAACCTATGATCCAATGAACATCAAGCACAGGCTTACAGACTACAGTTTATAATCCTCACAGACTGGAGAAAGTGCCAATTATTGTCATTTCTGTTTCAAGGAAAATAAGAAGATTAAAATGACAGCATCAAAAATTAAACTGAACAAAATATATTTAAATTAAAGTGTTTAAAGGTTTAAAAAAAAGAGATATTACCTTTCTTCCAATTCTTGCTCCATACTTCCATCTGATTTGAATAAAAAAAATTGTGATTGTGTCATGGATACATTACATTTTAACAACTAACACATGGTATTGAAACGATCTTCTGGCTTTTTTAAACTAAGCATCCATTCTCAGTTTCTGCATAATTGCCAAAAATAAGGCACCACAAGCAATTTTACAATTAGTACAGTATGGAGCACATAGTTCTGTAAAACTCTGAAGGCAAGCAAATTTGATTTTAGATTGGGGTTTGTAGAAGCAATGTGATAGAGGCAATGGATCAGTCGTATAGGTATCAAGTATAAAGTTGTGCCCAGCACATGAAATACCAACCAGTTTCTTTCTCCACCCTGCACAACTCAGTGCATTGTCAGGCAAAGCTGACATGCTTTGTCAAGGTGAGAGAAGAGAAACAAAACTGGAGATTGTGTACATGGGCCCAGCGTCCAGTGTAACTGTTGCTGAAATTCTGATCCCTGTCTTTGTTACCTCCAAATCTGACTGCCTTCTTCCCTGGTGGTGGTCTCCCACTGTACAGCTTCAGTAGATGTGAAGGGATCGATAGCTCTGCTACGACTGATCCCAGTTACAACAAATCCTCTTCCCATTACTCTGTGCTTGCTAACCTACATTGGCCATGTGTTCAACTCTCTCTGATATCCCTCCCTATCCCTTTGAACACCTGCAGCCCTACAACCCAATGGGTTCACTGCACTTGTCAAATTCTGACATTTGCACATTTCCAAGTTCCAGCATTGGCAACCATGCCTTCTGCTTCCTAGGCTCTAAGGTCTGGAATTTCTGCCTTAAAACTCTCTTCCTCCTTTATAATGCTCCTTAAATTCTGTTTGATCAGCTTTTGGCCATCAGTCATTATGTCTTCATATGCCTGGTGTCAAATGTTATCCCTGCAAAGTACCTTGGGTCACTTTACTTCATTGAAGATGCTATACAAATGCAAGTCATTGTTTTTACCTCAGACCGCAGATTCAAGCAACCTTTGAAAGTGGAATTAACAGAGCACCCAGCATAGGTCTGCTATTTTCTTCATTGCTTAAGCAATCATGCATGACATGTATTTGTGACATAAAAACAGAAGATGTTGGAAAAACTCAGCAGCTCTGGCATTATCCATGGAGAGAGGAACTAAGTTAATGTTTTCATTCCATGCTAATAAGTCTTCTCCAATGTCCACAATATATGGTTTTATTTAAGTGCCCATGTCTGGTTGTGCCTAGGCACATATCACTAAAGAGACAGGTAATGAAGACAGCAATAGGACTGCAATAACTAATGTTCCTGTCACTGGACCTTAGATAAACAACTTTAGACAACAGGCCTGAAGATACACTCCATCCCTATGAAACAGAATCTTGACTCTTCAGTGGGCGCAATCTTCCTTAGCCTTGAACAATGTGGATTTATGGTGAGAAATGTGACAGAATCATGTAAGAAATTGAGTGAGGCCTTCCATAACGACAGGAGCAGCAAGTTGCATTTTTCAACCAAGTTCAGACATTGAGGCAAGATTCTCCAAGTTAGCAGCAAGAGGCCTATTAATAAAGATTGTCGCTCATTAGTTTATAAATTTACCTTGTTGATATGGAGGTTCCCATTCTGTCTCCTATTTGGAAGAAACTGGACACCAGATGGGAAAGTCTGGGTAAGTACCTAATAAAAACCAAAAGAACTGCAAATTCTGTAAATGAGGAACAAAAGCAAAGTTGCTGGAAAAGCTCAGCAGGTTTGGCAGCATCTGTGAAGGAGAAAACATAGTTAATGTTTCGGGTTGGTGACCCTTCCTCAGAACTGATGGTGGCTGGGAAAACGTTAGTTTATATGCAGAAAATAGGAAGGTAGGCGGGGTAGGGAGTAAACAATAGGATAGACCCCAAAGAGGAGAAAGACAGTTGGACAGACAAAGGAGTTGCTAACGATCAGGTTGGGAGGGTGAATAGTTGTTAATGGGGACTGTTAGTGACTAACAACACGGGGTGTGTAATGGCAGGCTATGTGGTAACAAGGCCTGGTGTGTGGGGTGGGGAGCTGGGTCATGGGAGAGTTTAGGCCCTAAAATTATTGAACTCAATAGTGAGTCCGGAGGGCTGCAGGGTCCCCAAGTGGAAAATGAGGTGTTGTTCCTCCAGCTTGCACTAGAGGAACACTGTAGCAAGCCGGAGACAGGGATGTTGGCCAAGGAGCAAGGTTCCCTGAATGATTATAGGTTTAACTATCACTTGAAGGATTTGGCAAATAATCCAGGCAGATATGCAATGCAGCTCTGAGGTCTGTTACTGGTGTTGCTGATTTGGATAAGGTGTGAAAGTGAGGCCCTGTCTCTCTCTCTCTCAGGTGGCTAAATTTCCCATGGTACTATTTCAAAGAGTAGCAAGTTCTTCCTGGTGTCTTGGCACCTCAACCCACGTAACTTAATGACAACATAATAACTCATCCCTTACACCCCCTCCCCACAATAACAACCAATACAGAATCCCCCTCATCCTCATGTACCACCCCACCAACCTCCAGATCCAATGCGTCATCCTCCGACACTTCCGCCATCTCCAATTCTGATCCCACTACCAAAGACATTTTTCCCTCCCCAACCTTATCTGCTTTCCAGAAGGACCACTCTCTCCATGACTCCCTTGTCCACTCCACACGCCCCATCAGCCCCATCACCCCTGGCACTTTACCCTGCAACCGCAGGAAGTGCTACACCTGCCCCTACACATCACCCCTATCCCAGGCCCCAAATAGACCTTCCACATCAAACAGATGTTCACCTGCACATGTGCTAATGTGGTATACTATATCCGCTGTTCCCATTGTGGCCTCCTATACATCGGGGAAATCAAGCAGAGGTTTGCAGTCCGCTTTGTGGAACATCTAGACTCAGTTCACAACAAACAACTACATCTCCCAGTCACAAACCATTTCAACTCCCCCTTCC